>NC_024314.1:22113110-22129499 GCF_000523025.1 Cynoglossus semilaevis | reverse complement strand
AACACAAGTAGCAAACATTGTCTGCCTTGGGTTAAACACATGGCATTCAGGAAGCAAGACTTTTAATTTGGGGTTTATTCCAAATACTGATAAATTTTGAACTTGTGGTTGCTAATCAAGTTGTCTCAATCTAGTTACTGACCCGTTTTTGTCTTCCTCTACTAGTCTTCCTCTACTAAATTGAAAAGATTGATTGAAAATCCCCAACTGTACAAGTCTATGATTTCATTGAGGGATAATGCCCCCAGGCCAATCATTTCTACCTAGCTGGTCAAACCTGCCCTCACTGTAGTACAGAACTCTGTCTGTTGTGTCATCCTGGTTATGAAACTACTTCTCTCTTCAGTGTTTTTTTTCTGTCCTCTTTGAAAGTCATTTGTATCTTTCATATTTCCTTCTTTCACGCTTACCAGAGGTTCTATCACCACCTTTTTAACACACTTGCCTAACAGTCAGTGTACTGTTACTTACACCACACCTCTTCTGTGGAAAACACTGCTATCATTGTACTGTGTTGGTAATCAGTTCCGACTTCTGGGGAACAGAAACTCTAATTGTGCTTGGGCTTTTTGCTGCACTCTTTTTTTTTTTTCTTTTTTTTTTTTTTTACGGCTGAAAATAATTTAATCTATAACAAAGATTTAAAGCCATTGTAATCTATTGAATCTGATGCAATTTCACAGATTAATGTCAGAAAGGTGGCTGTTTTTTAATGTTGCAGTATAGGTAAAAATAATTTCATTGTTAGTAATTAAGGGGATTATTAGTTAATTTCTATACCTCAAAAGAATGCCATAGGACAGTACTGTGTGCTCCAATGCCTTTTCTCAGTACGGTTTGTGGGGCAGTATATGCGAGTATTCACATGCCATTTGCGTTTACCTTTTTCTCCTTGACCGTATTTTCTCCTAATTTCCTTTATGTGTGTCCTCATGAGCTTAGGGGGGGAATTCACAATTCATTGGGCCCTCTACAGCAAAGAGTGTGTGTGCATGTGTTTGTGTGGTAGACTAAAAGACATTTATAAAGAGGTAGTGACATTCAATATGTAGTTCTGTGCTCACATGAGGGGGCAGCTGCGGTCCTTATCATTTAGCGGGACATTAAATCCTTGGTAGTGAGTGTTTGGAAATTGCTGCTGTGAAACATTAAATGTAAATAGCTCTAGGTCAGGTGCACATGGGCACATCCTTGGCTGTGGAGGCCACAGATGCTCGCAAGGTTGAGATTCCAATGCAAGCTCTTGTTTATTTAGGATTTAGTTCTTATTTTTGCTAATGTTTGCGGTACCACCCATGCATCTCTTATACCCACAGTCTCTTCTAATTAAACTTAAGGGCGATGTTGTGGTAGTGTTGGCATCACTCATTTGATGTAAACCTTGACATCCTGTTCCCTCTGTTTCTGCCCATCTCCAGCTTACTCTCCTGAGGGAAGGTTTAACAAGGCCTAAGGCTTCACTCTGGCAACAACAAGCATCAACATCGGCTGACCTCTCCGGTCCCCTGCCAGCTGTGTGAGGTCCAGTTGGTTGGCTCCAGTGGAGACAGGTCCAGCGTCCCAAGCTGGACGGAGGAGAGACAAGTGGGGCCGATGGCCCCTCCTTTGTGCTGCGACACAGAAATTCTACCTTAGGAGGGCACACTACAGATAGCAGGCCTACGGATCCCATGAGTCCCCGGGAAAAGGCGAACACTCCCACCTCAGGTTCTTCAACCAGTCACCTCAGTACCGCAGAGTGCCCTTTACAAACTGGGGTGAGTCTACAGCACACAAACACCCATGGCTTCATCTACCTGGTTTAGAGTTTAGAGTGTGTACGGATCTGGGTCAGGTGGTCATGCAGTAAAACTAAACCAACAAAACACACACGCCTGGACATTAAAAATTCAGTTGGTGTTATTACCAGAGACCTGAAACTTACTCCAGTAATTTAGGCCTCTACAAAAGTTACATAAAACATGTGATTTGTTTTTTACTCAATGGTTTGTGTTCTCAGCGTGAAATCTAAAATAATACTACATGTATACTCTAGGGACAAAGTCATCATTTAAACTTGTAGTGGGTTTTGAATGAGAATGCTATGATCAAATTACCAAACTAGAGCAGTCTGATGTTTCCTTGTAGTTACAATTTGTTTTTGTTTTTTTTTAATAGAATTCTTGTTTATCGTATTTAACCAGTTTGTTCCTGTTAACTGAGCTTTCCACCCCCTCAAACCTGACACAGTCATCACCTTTAAGGTTTTGTAATTCAATAATGAGTCACTCTGTGACTTTTTTAAACAGTTTACAATAACAGCTGTGATGTCATGTTCAGTTTTAGTACATATTGAGTGATGTACACATTGAGCGTCTTCACATGTTCCCAAGTGTAGACCGGGGTTATGTCTATATAAAGACGAATTCCTGAAAAGAACATACTGTAGGCGCAATAAGCAAAGAACAGTGTGATCAGAATCACAAAGTCAACAAAGTGACCAAACAAACACCAGACATTCTCCCTTCCAGAGGCATCACTTATGACGGCGTGTGCATTGGCAGACAAAGGTGTCCCTCTGTTGTTCAGTGTAGAAGACAATTGGCTCTGAGCTGAAACACAATAGTCTTCATGTGTGGATTGAGTCGGCCTTTGTGAGCGCATGTGTGTGTGTTTGGGGCCTTTTTACCTGCTGTAACATAACGCCGATACCTGACAGGATACGAGGGGCCCTCTGGGCTCAATCGGCAAGGACAGGTTGCCCTAACACCCCACAGTATGCCCACAGCATTTTGGGTGATATGTTGTAGTGTTTGATTTTTTTGGTGTGGTGTTGGTATTTCCTCTTTGGTTTGGTGTCACTTCCCCTTTTTGGTAGAGATCCCATTGTCTCTTCTGTCAGGAATTTTGAATGTTTTTTTGAATTTTTGCTAAACAAAGTGACTCAACTTGTTCCCTCAATTCTGTGGTGTTTGTCTTTATGATCAGAGTGCAGCTTGGCAGAACATTATGTTAGTAAGAATAGCGGTTCACCTGCAAAAGTCCAAACTACTATCTAACAACTTTACGATTGTAGTCTTTAGTTTACATTATATTTGTGTATGTAGCTCGCAGGTCTAGTTGATGTCCAATATTCATTGCAAAAATCATTTTTCATAAATAATTAAGGCTTAGGACTAACAGTCCATGTTTCTGCTAAGTTAGGTAGTTTAACTTGAAAGTTTCTGTCGATGCAGCTGATACGAGACCATGGACAGTTGAGATGATAAGAATGTTAATGATAAGAGTGTACAGTACAAAGTACAGAACAGAACAGACCCGTACAACTTTTTTGAACTGTGTCTTTGGACTTTAAAATCCCAAAGTACAAAATCCCTTTGGCCATGTTTTTTCAAATGCTTTGACACTGACACACATAATGTAGACAAAGGGCGTGGAATCCAGTCCTTCTTCCTTCCATTCTACCTGTCAGCAACAGTAACAGCCCAATTTGTACTACATCATATTACGTTGTCTTTTCACATAGTGTTTAATTTCTTAGTTGTTTTTTTTTAATTGCAGTAATAAAAATGTTAATTTAGCCAATAATGTTCCTTAGAAACAAAGCCACTCTGAATTTGATTAAAAACTTGGTCTGGAGTTCTGATAACAAACATTTAATGTAAACAAGAATGGTTTAGTTTCTCTTCTTTCTTATTTATTTATGTAGTTGTCAATGTTCAGGAAAACAACCATGATCACACAGTTTTCTGCAAAGACTGACAAAACAATGAAAACAAAAACAACATTCTTACTGCATTTTGGTGTAAATAAACTTGAGTTGGGACTGACTGACTCTAATCTTTCAGCCTTTATTGTCTCGGGACGAGAACGGAGACAACAGTTTGTGTTTGGAGGCAGCGCAGCATGTGGTTTTTGAAGGTGGTGGTGGGTATGAAGAGTCTTGATTTATTATTATTATCCAAATACCTTCAATCCCAAGGGTAACTGCCTGTTTGAGTCACATGTTGAATCTCCCAGTCCATTCCACGCAGTGTTTACTGTGTACAGAGGTAAGCTCCTCCTTTTTTTCTTTTCTTTTTTTTTTTTTTTTGCAGACTCCAGACTTCTCATTGGTTAGTTTCTGCAGGGCTTTCCTGTTGGCTGTTTTCATTCACCCACCCACCCATCTTGAACTTACCATGTGACTTTGTTTGTGTCTAAAATTCCATGTGTTAAAAGAAAATGATGGCGATTTATTCTCTGAAGATTCTCCTGCCTCCTCAAAACATCCTCTGCTGTAAGGCTCAGCAGAACTAATTAGAGCAGAGGTTTCTTCTAAACATACATAACGAAGGGTTGTGTGTGTGTGTGTGTGCGCGCCTGTGTGTGTTTGTTTGTCTGATTTGCCATTAGTGAGTTCTGAGTCATTCTCTAAGTCTGTACATAACATTTAATCAGTCTGCTGGGAGCAGAATGTATGTTTTTGTGTGTGTGAGTCTGGGGAGAAGATTGGTCTTCAGGGGCTTTAGAAAGAAAAAACAAAACATTAATTTAATCCAAAGCAGACCTTGCCTTGTGTCTTTAGACATTTTCAAGTGTCCATGTTACAAAAGTTTAATTGAGATTAATGCAAATGTGATATTTCACTTTTAAAAAATAATTTTTTTCACGACATTTAGCAGAGGGTTGAAGTTTAGGCTTATGCTGATTATGCTATTTGTGTTCCTGTTTTATTTATTTTATGTGCTTTTATATCTGTTTTTTTTTAAATAGCTGTGTCTTCAAAATTAATACCTGAAGTCTCAATACCAAACTCTTCATATAAAATATACTTTTTCTAACTTTCTAAAGCACCATTTGTTTTGACAGAAATCAAAAAAAATATTGAACAGATTTGAAACACATTCCTTGATTGGTCAGGGTTCTGTTGTTTTCCTGCCTGTCCCAGGAAAAAAGGATTCCTAGAATAGTGGGAACATTACTCTGCAGCAACAACAGAAATTACCCAACGCTTGTGAGTGGCTCTGTGTCGGGGCGTCAGCCAGCTCATTGGAGCTGCCTTCCAGACTGAGTTAGTCAGACATGCTGAGCTGATATACAGAGAGTTTTTAGATCTGAGAGTGGACACTTCCCAGAGGGATGGGATCATAGCCTTGACCACACACTTGTACTTTCACACAGAGCGTAATTTGACTCCTTCACCTCTGCCATTATGACTGATGTTCGAAGACTGGGCAGCCAGTGTCCAGTCACGTGTAGTGGACATACTGTGCTCATTCAAGATCTGTTTGTATGTGTGTGTGTGTGTGTGTGTGTGTTCTGTCAGGGAGACAGAGAGTGACTGTAAAGCCGTAAGTCATTTAGGGCTAGCCCGGATTTCCAAGAACTTCTCCTCCGTGTCTCCTTCCTGCTGCATCTCCTCTCTGACTTGTTATCAGATCTGATTTGGCAATGTCAGCTCAGCAGTTTACAGCCAAACCTTCTGCATCACCTGCTGCTAAACTTCAACACTGTTTACTCCTAAAGAGTTCAACACAACTAAGCAGATGTTTGACCAGAGAAGGGAAAAAAACTGCAGTTTCTGCTTTTTTTTTTCATGCTGGCAGCTGGTTTTTGTGTCAGCATTTACCCCCTCATAATGAAATTGTAAACATCCACAGCTTCCTCTTTATGGTTAAACCCTTTATTTTTGTTTGGGTTAAAAGCAGACAAATGCTAACTAGATGAATATTACTCACTAATGCAAGAACATAAACCCCCTACAATGAGATAAAATGTAGAAGTGAAAATATCACTCAATGCAACAATGCTACTTTAAAAACATCTTAATAAAAATATAGTGTTTTGTGTAAAGCTGTAGGAGCTTTGCACTCGTGTTCTAAATGTCTCTCTACAAATATTAAAGTTTAATGGTGGAGAACCAATTTACTAGTGGTAAATGAAGTACAATTGGAGGACACCCCTTTGACACAACTGCAGCAGTCCAGTGTTCCTCAACACTGGGGTCGAGACCCCACACAGGGTCACCTGAAATATTCAGTAATTGATAGAAAGAAAAGCCCTAAAAATATTTTATCAACTAATTGTTATTATTTTTAAAAAATATGACTAGAAAATTGACACACAATCTCAAACAACTTTTTTTTCACTCTCATAAATGTAAATCGACTACATATAAAATCTGATCTAGCGTCTTGATTGATGTCTGTGATCATGTTACTGTAATAAATGTCTCTGGGGTCGCCAGAAGTTTGTGATGTGGGGGGAATGGGGTCACAAGCAACTCGTCACATAATATCAATGCATATTGTATCATGCTATGTGTCACTTCCCTGTCAACACATCGTGCTGGGTGTGGTGTCAAAGGTGGAACAATCCAAGCATGACCTGTCCTGCTATACATCTAAATAGCTAACCCAGATTAATTACAGTTGATTAGCCAATCAGTGATGGAGTAACTGCAGTATTGCTGTCACTGGCCTAGGAAAAAAAAGTAAAAACAAAACCAAAAAAGGTGCTAACCCAGATTAATTACAGTTGATTAACCAATCAGTGATGGAGTAACTACAGTATTGCTGTCAAAGGCTTAGGAAAATAAAAGTAAAAACAAAACCAAAAAAGGCAAAAAACAATTTTCGAGCTAATTTTTCTTTTCCTGTCACGGTGATAAATCAAGTACACACAGAGACGTCGGTTTCATTAACCCTGGGGTCAGAGCTCTGTTGATGTTACATACTCTCTAATCCCTTCATCTATATTTACCGCTCTGATACTTTATTCTCACCGTTCTCAACCTTTAGAACAGAAGGTCTCTCAATGAGGTGGGATGTAACAGCAATGCACACTCACACACAGCTATTTCACACCCTTCAGGAATAACCTTAGAGTGAGGAGCGTGAATGGTCAGCATCGGGATTTAGGCCTACAACTCCATTACATGCCTGCGTGCACACGCACATGAGGGTGTTACACACACACACACACACACACAAACGGAGACCGCAGAGCACACGTGAGCACTTGGCGGTCACCCAGATACCCTCTGAATGTGCGCACATAGTGTACTCAACCACTGAAGCTTACACACACACACACACACACACACACACAGACACACACACAGACACAGATTGGATGTCAGGTGATGCCTTTATCTGAACATCCAAACTGTGGATTTAGGTGAGTGTGGTTTGGTCGCATGCTTTCAGGTGTAATAGAAGTGTGTGTGTGTGTGTGTTTGTGTGTGTGGTTCACAACAGCCAACTGTGATTTGACCTGCTGCATGATTAAATGCACACGTGTTGTGCCGATGCAGGGCATGTAGGCAGAAGTGAGGCTGGCAGAGCCACACTTGGAAAATTGTCAGCAAGAACAACACAACATCATCATCATCAAAGCGTCACACCGTACATTATTTACATATGTGGTTTTAATGGTGGAAAATGAAGATTGACCGTTTCATCAGAGTATTAACAACGTGTTTTCAGAGAAACATAATGTGATGATAGCGTTTTCTTGTACGTTTTAAGTCATACCTGAAGAATTTCCCTTCACCGGCCATGTACCCGTGTGTGTTTGTGTGCTTCTCGATGCGTGTCAGTAATGATAAATGACTGTGTGTTTATCGCAAAGCACTCGTCATATTAATTCAGTTGCAGCTCCCTGGCTGTGACAGCTGCTGTGTTACGTTAAATTCACACCATCAGTCTTATCCTGGGGTTTATCTATGGACACCAGCAGTGGTTTCTTTAAACATGCTTTGGCCGTTAACACTGGTTTCCTTATGTTTTTAAAAAGTGGCTAAAAAGACGATCAGACAGAATCCAGTAGGTAAATTATCAAGTAGGTGTCTTCAAGTTAGACGGTGCTGGAATTTCTCACGCTCCTCATGGTCACCTTGAGAAAGGACACCAAGCTCTGATGGTTTATTTCAAAGCTTTGTGGCACATTTACAGACTCTCCAAAGACAAACAACGATATCATGATCTATGATAATTTACTGATGACTTTTATGGACTGTTATCTTATTGTAAGGAATTGATGGGTCTCTTGGCAGGCAAAGGTTAAGCAAGTCAATCATTGAAAGACATTCGGCTGGTAAACAATTACACAACTTGGATCAATAAAGTCTCACATGCGTGTGTGTGTGTGTGTTAAGTGGCCAGTGGGTCTTTTTTTCAGCTGATGAAGCCTAATTACCTGATCACAGCATTAAGATGACGTGTCCTTTGTCCCAATAATTGTTACTGAAACTCTTTTTCCTTAACCGTTTTCTTTTCTTCTTCTTAGCGTGTCCCAGAGTACGACGAGGAGGTTAGAGATGAAGATGACGACAGAGGAAGGGTAGAGGAGAATGATGAAGAGGAGGAGGAAGAAGAGGATGAGAAGAGCAGTGATGAAGGCTTCATGGGAATGACACCGCTGCTGCAGGCTCACCATGCCATGGAGAAGATGGAGGAATTTGTTCACAAGGTAGGGGAGATGACCACACTCAGTACTTCCGCTTGTTCTTCAGCTTTACATTTTTCCTCATTCCCTTCATAGGGATCAATGTTTGTCTCTACAGAGAAGCTCAAAGAAATCAATACAAACACAAAAGACCCAGAAAACAAACTACGTTTCCAGAGGAATCTTTAAATGTTCAGTTTTTTTTAATATTTTCAAATGACAGCCAAACATTTAACCGTGTTCTGTAGATTTAGACTGGAAACGGGCCAATGATCAGGTTTATCAGTGATAAAGACTTTTTATTGTGTTGTTCGTGATTGTAAAGGTCACATAAGCAGCAATTATTGCTTTGATTGGTTGTTTTATACAGTCACAAACTCTCTCATATCCTGGAGGTGTTTGTCTGTGATATGTTGTTATGAGACAGAACACCGCTCAACACAACCTCAACACTCTCTCTCTCTCTCTCTCTCTCTCTCTCTCTCTCTCTCACACACACACACACACACATCAGCAACTCTTCTGAAATTGCAACTAGAACGTTGTAAATTAGGGAAATTAATCATCTCTCTGTCTCATTTCTCTCTTACCTCCCTCAGTCTCCCTAACCCTCCCTGTTCTCTCTCTCTCTGTCTCCCTCTCTGTCTTCTCTCTCCTTGTTCTCTCTCTCGCTCTCTTTCTTTTTTCCTGCCCTTTCATGCCCATCTCTCAGTCACTCTCAGCCTCTTCCTCTTCTTTTGCCCCCCATCGCGCTCTCCTTGTTCTTATCGGCCTTTATGCAGACATTTCCTCAATTAGTGTTTACAGGCAAGGCCAGCAAATTACAGTGTTCTGCCTCCATGTAGTCAGACAGAGGCGTCAAGCAGCTTCATGTAAATATAACCCAGGAACAAAACTTGTACAAACCTCATTATTTTTCTTTTTTTTTAAATCAATGCTTATACTGATCTTGAGAATGTGGATTTGGCTGATAACTGATATATGACGGCAAGCTTTTTTTCAGCACTTATTTTTCCAAGCAAATAATATTAATAATAATAATAATAATGTTTCAGACAAAATTCCAGACATTTTCACTTCCTGACACCTGATGTGACACGTTCACTGACTGTTGCAGCTTTCTAGTTCTTTTAAACCAATAAAAGAAAACATTCAATTTTTGGCCCGTCATTTTGTATCAAACTTTACTACAGCAAAGTAAAGTTGCTGTAAAAACGAGGTAGTTTTAGAATAGACAAAGAGTATTTCTCTCTCTCTCTCACTGCCTGTAGTGTGGGAACTCCACTTTAAATCACAGAGTGGTGGGAAAAGCTTGTCCACCCGTGGCTGCGGTCTTTAATGGTAGGAACCAAGCCGTAAAGCTGCAACAGTCAATGTCATGTCAATGGCCGTGGTGGAGTGTCACAGCCTGGATGTGACATATTGACAATGTGCAACCGCAGCCATGGCAAATAAAGATCTACAGTAACTTTAACCGTCGGCTGACAAACTGATGTTGGTGTTCCTTTTTTTCTGTAATGAGGAAGAACTCACAAAGGATCAATGAACGAGAGAACATCGGAGTGAGCAGGGATATGTGCGAAAGTAGTCTCACCCTCTCTCTCTCTCCCACTCCCTCTCCTGCTCTCTCCCTATTTCTTGCTCTCCTTCTCTGTCTCTCTCTCTCTCTGTCTCTGTTGAAGGTGTGATTGTTGTATAAGACTTCAGTTTATTTATTTACATCACCTAATTTGACCCAGAACATGTAATTTGACACTGACACTTGAACCACACACACACACACACGCACTCACATGAGCTCCCATACACACACACAAACACACACACACCAACTGACACAGTAGAAAAAAAACAACCATCTGTTTGTCAGAGAGGACTTTGAAGAATAAAGTCATTCATGTTGTCAGGGTTCCTGTCCCAGTCTTTAATCCAACTTCTCTGGCATCTGTTCTTCGTTAACCAATCAGGTGTGGGAGGGTCGGTGGCGTGTCATACCTCACGACGTGCTTCCTGATTGGCTGAAGGACAACGACTTCCTCCTCCACGGTCACAGACCACCCATGCCTTCGTTTCGGGCCTGCTTCAGGAGCATCTTCAGAATCCACACGGAGACGGGAAACATCTGGACTCATCTGCTGGGTACACACACACACACATGGCACAATAAATCGGAGAAACTTGACATTAACTTCTGTTTCAAAGAAACAGCGAGGAACAGTTTTAATCTTAACTTTAACTTCAAACTTTTGTTTTGCTTTTCCTCTTGATCAGTTTTTGCAGCCTGTTAGAGGCTGATCTCCTTATTTATTCCACCTCATTGGTTTAATAATTCCAGTGTAAAACATTATCCTGTGTTAATTGTTAGCTGTTGTTGTCAAAGGCTGACTGGAGGTGGATTATGTAATGGAGTTTATGTAATAAAAAGTTGTTAAAATAGTTTCTAATTTTCTTTAATTGTACTCAGAGGAATAAATCTGATTATTAATTTCTTCAATTTCAGGTTTTTATTGAGACTGAAATATTTCTGGTTTTCTTCAGTCCTTTAAAACTGATTGTGACTATTTGTGTACTCTGCTTCCACCTCGTGGTGATTGAATGATAAGGCAACCAATTTTTTTTTACATTTAGATAACTGATAACTTGAATCTATGGGTCGAATTAACATTAGATTTTAAAAAGTCTAATCACAGAAATATAAGTACATAACACATTTTTAACTATTTGTGAAAATAGTTAATATTTTAAGAAAAACAAACACGTGGATCTTATTCACTTCATATGTATTGGGTAATCTAATCACAGAAATATAAGTACATAACTCATTTTTTAACTATTTGTGAAAATAGTCAATATTTTAAGAAAAACGAAAAAAGATCTTATTCACTTCATATGTTTAAATTGACAATTCTTTAAAGGCTGTGATTGTGTGGCTTGAAGTAAAATGGCAGAAAACGGAAACCATCTCATCACCTCTCTCTCTCTCTCTCTCTCTCTCTCTCTCACTCTCACTCTCACTCTCTCCCTCACAGGCTGTTTGTTTTTCCTCTGTCTGGGCCTCATGTACATGTTCAGGCCCAACATGTCTTTCGTGGCTCCAGTCCAGGAGAAGGTGGTGATCGGGATGTTTTTCCTGGGAGCCATCCTTTGTCTCTCTTTCTCCTGGCTCTTCCACACAGTCTACTGCCACTCTGAAGGCGTCTCCAGGGTCTTCTCCAAGTACGGCACAATCTGCACGAAAATAACAAACGACAAATAACTGCACGATCTTGTAAAAGAGCTGAGGGCTCTGATAAAGCGTCCTTCATCTGTGGTGTTTGTCTGTCTCCAGGCTGGACTACAGCGGGATCGCCTTCCTCATCATGGGGTCTTTCGTCCCCTGGTTGTATTACTCCTTCTATTGCTCTCCTCAGCCTTGCTTCATCTACCTGTTGGTGGTGTGTACCCTGGGTTTGGCCGCCATCACTGTTTCCCAGTGTGACTTCTTTGCCACGCCACAATACAGAGGAGTCAGAGCAGGTGGAGTGAACAAAAAGAAAAACATGGCTTCAAGTTTTCCATGAATGCTTTTCTCCTCCCTTTCACTGCTTTTATCATCACTCCTGATTGTGTGGTGTGGTCTCCTTCCTCTTCAGGAGTGTTTGTGGGTTTAGGGCTGAGCGGCGTGGTCCCCACCCTGCACTTTGTAATCAGCGAGGGCCTGATCAAAGCCACCACCATCGGTCAGATGGGCTGGCTGCTGCTGATGGCCACGCTCTACATCACCGGAGCCTGTTTGTACGCCGCCCGCATCCCAGAGAGGTTCTTTCCCGGAAAGTGTGACATCTGGGTGAGTGACTGACAGAAACACATGTGCTGTAGGATAATTTGTAAAAATAGAACCAGGACTTGTTATCTCTCAGGAACCAGCCGGCAGCTCAAGGTTTTGTTTTGGGTTTCTACCATCACATTACAAGCTGCTTCTGGGACTTGAGCTGATTAAATACTGGTGTCCCAAGGGTCAAATGTCACATTTGCTAGATTCACAAAATAAATGATTTGAGGGACATTTGAAGGAAGCATTGTAAATCTTGTTAAATAAATAACAAGCTGATTTCAGGGTCCAGTGGAAAGAGAGTCCAGAATGTACAGGTCAATATCTATATACTGTAGAATGAAAACATATTTAATACACAAAATGAAATTGACAATTTCACAAAAATCGGAAAGTTTACTCTATTGATTTATGCAATAGCCTAAAAAAATGTTGCTTAAATACATTATCGGACAAGGCTAGCAATTCAACAAGTTCCTATTTTATTCCACATCACTTAATCCATTCCTCCGTGCTGTTGCTTTTTTGTTTGTGATCTTTATGGAAGTTTATGGAATAATTTTTCGGTGCTGCAGCAGTGTAGATGGTGCCCTCTTGTGGTCATATATATAATGAGGTATGTTTTGCAATATAAATCCCAGAACTGCCCAAAAGCCCAAAGGCAGTGCAACGTCTGGCCTGTAAAATACTGCAGGTCTGGAGAAGTTTTACTGTGAGGAAGGTGTTCTTTGTGTTTTCTTACTTCTCGATCCCTAGGCCATCTGTCTGCTGCTTTACTGTACTGTGACTATATATTACAGTATATATTTTTGTCCCCATAAGAAAGAAAAAAAACATGTTCTGTGAAAGTCACCTCCTGTATGTTGACCCCGGTCACTGTGTTCTCCACAGTTCCACTCCCACCAGTTGTTCCACATCCTGGTCGTCGCCGGAGCCTTCGTTCATTTCCACGGCGTCTCAAACCTCCAGGAGTTGCGCTACACAGTGGGAGCAGGCTGTGCAGAGCAGGGCACACTCTAACACAGGCACGCATACACACGTGCAAATACACACTGATGTAACACATTCACACACACACACACATACAGACACACACCTGGCAGGGAGGCAGCAGTTCTACTAAAATGCACGGAGTGTTTTTTACACACTAGCTTCTCAAACACGTGCGTCAGGCCTGAGGGGAAGTGCACCACACTCACCAAGTGGCTTTGCCCCTGTGCATAATAAACAGGACAGCCTCCCAGGTGGCGCTGTTGAACCTGGTTAAAGAGGGTGTTGCTCTTTTTCTGTCCACTGTCTGCCCGTCCGTCTCCCCTCTGACTTCCAGGTGTGGGAGTGTTTTATAAAAACCCTGTTCCTGTGACTTTTTTGTGGAAGAATCTCAAATCCTCTTACATTTTCTTCTTTCTTGAGTGACGACATTTAACAGTTTGGTTTGAAATGGAAGCAGAATTGTACTTAAAATATGACGTTTGGGTTGGTTTTTTTTTGGCCAGATAGTTTTCATTTAAACATGAAAAAAAGAAAAGCAGTTTTGTGACAAACATTTCTTTGGATTTCTTTCAAGGTTTCATTGAGCTGCGGAAGGAGGGCCGGGTTAATGGTCACTTTTAAAAGCAAAAAAAAAGAAAAGAAAAAAGAAAACAACCCTTTTGTGTAAATAAGATTTCTAAAATTTTGGGTTATAGATTTGTAAGAAACATGAAAAGCTCACAAAAATAAATGTCACATTGGCAAAAAATAAATGAGGATGATAGAAAATAAACAAATTAAAGTCGAGGAGAGGAGAGGTCTGTCCATGGCTGCAAATAAGCAGTGACTTCCTGTCTTAAGTAACATTTCTTGCCAGCGAAGGCAGGAAGTGACATCGGCCTCCTGTCTAAAAAGAAAAAAAAATCTCGACAGAACCAGTGCTCTGCTCACACTTTGCTTCATTTCACTGTTGTGTTTGAACACTTTTTCCTCACGTCTCGTCAGATCGGAGGCCTGACGAATAAAACGCTCTCCTGTGCTTAAAACCAAATAGAGTCAAAACGATGACACTCACCCCGATGTGTAGCCATTTTCATGAAATGTTCTTTCTGTAAATTGTGATATAATGTATATCTGAAGACTAAATAATAACAATTTCTATATGACACCCATATGAGTTTATTCTTTTATTGAGCTGAACTGAGACAACTTTATGGATTGAAAAAAAGAGAGTTTTTTTTATATACAAGTGTGCAGAGTCACGTTGGTCCTGTCGTACTGTAGATCTACAGTATTAGAACTGATCGTTCTCTTTCGATAAAATACAACTCCTAAAAATAAACAATAAATATTCCTTCTGTATGGATTGTATTTTTATTTAGCTTTCTTGTATTATTTTGAGTATTATTATTATCATTGAAGCAAGCTTTAATTTCATTTATTCTTGTCCCTGATTGTTTAAAATTAAGCTTTTGAACATATGTGGATTTGTCATTTGATTGACCTTTGATCAGCGTCTTCATCTCCTCTTTAAGAGAGAAAAAATCCATTCTCCTTTTGTTCTGTTTTATTTGATCACCTTTATATTAATTTATTTCTCTTGGTGAGTGCATTTTGTCTGTGGAAGCACATGTTCCGTTCTGATGGGATTGTCTTATTACAATAGAACTTTATATCTGCTGTATTGTTCTAATAAATGGGGTTTTTTTTTTGAGTCTTTGAGTCTTTTAGTGATCAGTTAAAGAAAACACCTAAGAAAATGCTGGACGTCTTCACATCGTTACACTGTTTTTGAAAAGCATCAAAAGTATCTAATTAATTATTATTAACTCTTGCATTTTAAAGCATTTTCTGACATTTAGGATTTTTTCACAAGCCAGGAAACGATGTTTTGGGGCATTTTTGGTACAAATGATACTTTATATATATTTTAAATATCATATAATACAAATATTTTTTTTTCTTTTAAAAGCATTTTTGGACATTTTTATTTTGGGGATTTTTTTCACAA
Source organism: Cynoglossus semilaevis (assembly GCF_000523025.1). Lineage (NCBI taxonomy): Eukaryota > Metazoa > Chordata > Actinopteri > Pleuronectiformes > Cynoglossidae > Cynoglossus > Cynoglossus semilaevis. The sequence goes on along the minus strand of NC_024314.1, from coordinate 22,114,296 downwards.
ACGTCATACTATATAATCCGTCATGTTTTTGGTCATGTTTCACTAACCAAGAAAGCATTTTTGTTGAAAATTATACACATGGGTGCAGATTTTGGGTCATTTGGTTGCAACTTATTTTTTTTACTTTACTTTTTTACTAAAAAAAAAAACAAAGTTCACCAACTGTACTTTATTTAGGTGTTCGTTGTAGAAGAGTTTCTGGAAAAGAAAACTTCCACTTCCTGTCTAACAAAGAATAACAAAACTTGATAACGATGAGAGCTTCACTTTGAGCCAAAAAAAGGAAATCTCAAATGTAATTTTTTGTTGTTGTTGTTTTGTTTGTTTGGTTTGTTTTGTTTTGTTTTACGAGTCTGAGTTTAAACATTTGAACTTTTGACGTTTACGTCAAGTTGATGGCTTTCAGACATGGACAAATGCTACCCCAAAAAGAAAGCCAAAAGAAAAGTCAATTTACCATTTACGAGCTGTAGTGAATGCAGCACGGGATAGTGGAAGCGGAAAGAGCCTGATTACTTTGGAATGAGCGAGAGCGCCAGGAAAAGAGACGAGAAGAACGAGGTGCTTACCTCGCTTGAGAGCGTTATCAAAACATTTTTTTGAACTGTGTCAGCTTTGCAGGCAGCATTTTATGAAGAAAAAACTATTTAAGGAATAATTTTGCCATGAAGCGCTATGGACTGAGGGTCACGCACGTTAAAGTGTTTCCCAGTAATCAGACAAACTTTTGGCCGGATGTTGATTGATTATCAGTCAGCTGAGGGCACCATCGTGTAGAAAAACTTATGGTCACAACTTGTGTGGGAGCAAAAACCGCCCTTCATTAATGTATCAAAAAAGTACATTTTAGTCTAAATTTTAACCATAGAAGTAGGATATTGCTACGTATTTTAAGGAAAGTGGGTGCATTTTATTAATTTTTGAGAAATTCTGAAAAATAATTTTACAAAAATGTTTGTAAAAATGTGACCAAATAATCAAATTACTGCACTTAGAGAACATTTTTTGAAATTTTTTTGTATTAAATCTTTTCTAAAAATCTAAAGCATTAGTGCCATTTTTGGTCAAATTTGTTAGAAAATTTGATGAACATTTTTGTAAAATTATTTTTCAAAATTGTATCTTTGCCTGCATGTTTCTCATCAAATTGGGGCAAATTCTAAAATTTCAGATTTTGACAAAAGAT
>NC_024314.1:22100341-22113010 GCF_000523025.1 Cynoglossus semilaevis | reverse complement strand
AATATTTTGTGTTTATAACTCCAAAAATAGTTCACATTGTGACAAAAAGATTTATACAAAAACATTACAAGACATTTTCTCTAAATATCCTAATTTTATGATAAACACAGGGAAATTTAACATTTAGAAAAATAATTATACATGATTTTTGTCAATTTTATTTTTATTTTTTGAACAAAACAAAAAATACACATTTTGACAAAAAAATTTATACAAAAAATGTTTTTTTAATGCCCAATTTGGTGAGAAACATGCAGGAAAATATACACTTTTGAAAAATGATGTTACAAAACATTTTTATCAAAAGCTATCAACATTTAACGAAAAAAAGGAGTAAAAGTTCAGACTGTGACAAAAATTTGTACCAAAAAAAATTGAAAAAATGTTCTCTAAATGTCTTAATTTTATGAAAAACATGCAGGAAAAGATAACATTTTAAAAAAAAATTAAACATATTTTGTCAATTTTTTAGTTTTTGAACAAAAATGACAAGAAAGCTTTACGTTTTGTGTTATTCAAAACACATTCAAATATGTTCTCTAAATGCTCAAATTTGATGAGAAACATGCAAGAAAAGATACAATTTTGAAAAATAATTTTACAACTATTTTGTTCAATTCATTTTTTTAGTTTATGTTGACAAAAAAATGTATACAAAAACATTGCAAGAAATGTTCTCTAAATGCCCTAATTTTTTGAGAAACACACAGGAAAATAAAACAATTAAAAAAATTACTTTACATTGTTTTTGTCAATTTGTTTTTAGTTTTTGACCAAAAATAACAAAAAAATACATATTTTGACATAAAATTTTATACAAAACTATTTCAAGAATTGTTCTCTAAATGCCCCTAATGTATGAGATGCAGGAAAAGATACAATTTTGAAAAATAATTTTACAAGATTTTTGTCAATTATTTTTAGTTTTTGACCAAGAGTAACAATAAAATTTTCAAAAGTCTTCTCTAAATGCCCTAATTTGGTGAAAAACATGCAGGAGAAGATATAATTTGAAAAATTCGTTTAAAAACATTTTTGTCAAGATTTGAACAAACTTGTCAAAAATGACACAAAAAGTTCAGATTTTGACAAACAATTTAATTTAAAAAATTTCAAATGTTCTCATAATGCCCTAATTGAATCAAAAACTTGCAGGAAAGGATACAATTTTGAAAAATATTTTTACAAAAACCTTAACACTAACCATAACCTACCATAACTTAAACCCTAACCCTAAAGCTAAAGCTAAACCCTAACCCTAAACCGTTACCCTAACACTCACCCTAAACTCTAATGCCCTAAGTTTATGAGAAACATGCAGGAAAAGATAAAGTTAAATATTTTAATTTTATTTTTTTCTTAAGTTTTCATAATTTTTTTTGCCATCTGACCATGACCTGTGATATTAGAATTTTATGGAAAAATTCCCCCAAAAAATTGTGGTGTAAAATTTTTTTCTAAAACATTTCATAATTTTTTATTTTATTTTTGGCATATGTTGTGATAAGTATTGCTTTATTTGCACCTATCTATTGTAAAATAAGCTGATCTAACTTATAAAGTGTGAAATCAAACATATTACCGGTCTTGTAATGTACAGGAAGGTTAAAGAACATGTATCTGCAGTATATATTTATATATACTATATAGAGTATGTATTTATTTATATTTAAAGACCACAAATTAGGTAAACAAAGTATTTGCAACAGGTACATATTCCCAGTTGTGCATTTTTTCCCAGAACAAATTACACCTTTATTGAATGAACATTTTGGGAGATTATTTTGTCTTCTCAGTTGTTATCCTATTACCAGGTGTCTTGGGAGGCAGACTTACCAAGTTGGCGTCAGACCAAACTCTGATATTGTCAGAAAACACACTTGTTTGCTGTCAAACCGGGAATGTGAGGCACACTTGTTTGCTGTCAAACCGGGAATAAGGCCAGGAGATTGATGCCTTGATTAAGTGAGGAAATATGCTGACAGTCAGTTGTCAATCTGAATTTTTGAATATGTAAATGTACAGTTCACAAACTGCAAAAAAAAAATTGAATTTTGGCAACCACCGAGAGTCTACGGTTGGGAAAGGCAACATCTGGCTTCTGGATTTGAAATATGGAAATAATATTTTCTCTAGAATTTTCAGCATTTATAGTTAGTTTAAAGTATGTAAAATTATGTTGATTGACAAAAGAACTGGCAAACTGAATTATGGCTGCGAGCAATATCCATGAAATTAAGCATTATTTATATAGCCCCATGTTCTGCAGAAAGTTGCAGTCATAATATTGTCTAATAAATAACAGTTCTGGACGTTTTTGCTTAAACTCACTATATATATAAAGTCTTTAGTTTAAAAAAAAACTTTTTTGAAAAAATCTAACTCAGAGCAAGAGAGATAGCATGCAAGAATTTTGGCATATTGCTGCTGTTCCTTGGGGGCGCTAAAATTAAGTTTGCATGCAATGTTCCGAATCATCAACAATCTACTCTTGGTAAACTTATAAATGATCCCAGTCACTGGTACAGCAAATGTACATATTTGAACCTCTGTCAGAATAATATTTTTGATGTTCTCCTCAGCACAGCCTGAGCTGAAATAAATTGTTAATGACCTGCGGTGCCTGAGAGGGCTCCTCACTATGGTCAGGGTACCAGAATGATGGTCACTGAGCACCGGACTGAGTACAGCTGTTCCACACTGATAGTGCTGAATATATATATAAATGCCCTTGACATCACCAAGAGAGGTGGAGGACAGGAAGTGGTCACATTGCATTAGCATCGAGCAGGCTTGACTGGCTGACAGGGGAGTCTGACCGCAGCCCATTGGTGGTAATGGCAGTGAGGAAGGGGAGGAAGAGGGGGAGGACGATGGGTCCAGCGTCATCCTTGGGGCATTGCATGGGACAGTGTGACAGGGTCGGTCAGCAAAACACAAGCAGCCACCCATCCATAATTAAATCAGTCACACTCAATATATTTCGGCATGAGCACTTTGATCACAGCAGAAGTTCCAGAACGGAGGACATTAGAGAAAATCAGGAAATTGGTTAGCAACTTGGATCAAAACTGCAAATAAGTATTTGTTTATTTACATTTTTTTGTTACTAGACATTAACTAAATTAGAATAATATCACTTAAAAAATGACAAGGTCAAAGGTCTAGGACTAAAACTGTGCACCAAAAAAGGGTCAAAGGCAAATGGATTGTGGTCGGACTAACCATTCAATCAAGCAACTCATTCTACAAGCCAATGTCAACATGACTAAAATCCACCGACACTATAAAGATATGTACCATGAATTAGTTTTTTTCTCATATTTAAAAATGTTGTTTTGTCATTTATTGTCATGTTACAGTTTACTCCAGTCGCTGTGAACACAAAAAACAGTGGTGCGTTACAGAGTGGATATTTAATTTCTCCTGCGTTTCCCAGAGGCTTTCCCTTTTCTAGTATTCTATTAAAACAGTTTTAAGACTTGCATACATTTGCACATAAAAGCAACAAATAAAAGACTCACTTCGCCTTTCTTGTTTCAAAGTAAGTGTGTGCACAGCGGGCAGTACCATTGCTCTTCATGGAGAGCAGGATGGCTTCTCACCAGAGCTGTGGCCCCTCTGTCAAATTAGATTAAGGGCTGCTTACTCACTATTGACAGGAGCCGCTTTCAGTAATGACCCGCAGTGAGAGAGTCATTTACTTTGATGGTAGGAACACAGGCTACACCGGACACATCCCACAGCACATCTCTGCAGAGGAAAGGAAAAGCCTCCTGGAGGCCATGTGATGATTTTATTTTTCTGTGAATTACTCCATGTTGCTGTGGTTTAGTGCATCCAACCAGCTTTGATCCAAAAAGCATCTGTCTGGTTTACACTCCCACCCTGATGTCTGCAAGGTTACACTTCACAAAGGGCCGTCATTTGTGCAACTCAGAAAGATGACAGAAGTCACATTTAATTACGGGCTTCTTGTGTCACCCGGCGAGATGTAAATGCACGGTGCATGCGGAATGAGCAAAGTCTATGATTACTGCCCTCATATTCCATTAAAAATAGAATCTATCTGACCTTTGAGCGACGCGTCATGCGGCGGGAATGTGTTCATCTCGGCTTCACAATTGTATATCTTCCACACTGTAATGGAGTCGTGTTTCTGCATATGTGTGCAGCCGTGCATCCTCTGATGCCGCGTGTGTGTTTACACTATCTGTTTGCACACCTGCCCAAATATGTGTCGTGCATTTCTGATGGTAGACAGTTCCATTCCCCAGAGCAATGCAGTCACTGCTGCTAAAGCAACGCCGAAATCCCTCCGTGGTGAGGTCGGGTCGGTCACAATCTGTGTCCAGACAGAACGTGTTACCTGTAGTGTTTTCCAGGCTAACTCTGATTCTAGGTCACAGTTTACTGTAGACATTTCACCTTGTTTTCAATGAGATTTTTCCTATTGTGGGATGAATATTGGACCTTTTTTTGATGAATTGATGCTGTCATATTGGCTAACACTGCTTTGCTACGTGCTGTAATATTAGCTAATTTGCCACGTTTTTAGTAAAGTTTTCAACCCTTTTTTTGTCTGACTTTATATGAGTTTGCCATTTTTGTTTAAATCATATTTACATATGTGTATTATTCCAATATTAAGCTATCTACCTGTTTCCTGTGTAGTTAAAAAAAATAATTGTGCAGCATTGTGTGAAAAAACACTATCAAGATTTGAAAAGAAAAAGTAGACAGCTTGGGATCTTCCTTGTCGTAGGTGCTAAACTCCAGCGTTTGTACATGTTACACATCACAGCACATTTTCCAAATAGAGAAGCAGTAAAGCATCTTCCTTTGTTGTATTGTTAAACACCTTTGGAATCGGTACTGCAGAGAAAACAGCACTTAGTTAGATCTCAATAGGTTGTGGCAGTTGGGCAGGGGAAGAAGTCGCTAATCAAGATCCAGCATTCAGGGCTGACAGAACGCTTTACCACCGGTGACGGAGACGGTTCTGCGGTCCAGCCGCAGTGCCGTATGTCTGCAGCTGCAGCACATTCAAATGTAGGATTTGGAAAGCGCTCTGATGTACAGCTACGCTCGTCCTTCCTGTCACATTGGCTTGAACTGTGGGACTTGAGTCATGTGTCATCTCTCTTCATTTCCCTGAATATGTTACTACTGACCTTTATAGGGCAGCCAAAATGGTAGCATTTCGCATCACAGAATTGGAAGAGTTTGCATGATTTATTTGCTGACTCTTAATATCCATGTTTTTTTAGGTAGTAGTAATTTATCGAAAATAGTACAAAGACCATTAAGAATAAATGTGTTAAGATGTAGGGGGTAGGAATGATATCATTTGTATCTACTTGCAAAATAGGACGTCTTTAAAACATAACATTGCATTATTTGGGATTATTATTGTAAAATGATTTTCACGAACTTGGAATCAGGTCTAAGATCCCAGGAACTAGAGACTGTGACCCTGAACTCAGGCCCTAATGACGTATCACAAAACCTTGGGACTTTGACGACATCTGGATTTAGTGACTTAAACCTTTGTGACTTGAACATCTGTCAAATCAAAATTCTCCTCCTCACCGTGGCACATGCGTCTGAAACCTAAGGATCTTGGGGGACCATGGGCCCTGATGAGTCAAACCCAACGCTTTGGCCTTTTTGACTACACCAGGATTTACTTTTCAATCCCTTTGATCAATGTTCAGGACTCTAAAGACTGACCTGAAGATTTCCTTAATCAATTCTTCTTTTGGTTTCAGAACTCATCTTTCTCAAACTTGTTAAGAAACTTTCTCTAGTGACTTGGACAAAAACGAGTCACTGCTGATTGACTGCCGCTCCAACTAAACTTGACTCCAACTCAAAAGTCAATGTCAAGTTCTTTTTTTCAATCAACTAAACTTGACTCCAACTCAAAAGTTAAGGAATACAGCTTGGGTCACTAAATCCAGTGACTTGACCTAAAATGTCAATGTCAAGTTCTTTTCAGTCACCTGGACTCTGACTTGAAACACTGAGGGTTCAACTTGAGTGACTTGGACCTAAAACCATTGGTACTTGGACCAGTTCGAACCTCCATAAACTTGGACGTTAGACCTCGTAATCGACTTAATCTTTGGGCAGTGACTAAGATAAGACTAAAGCTCTAATCCCTCAGTTTGAAAATCAGATTTCACATTCTAATATTTTTTCCTCTACCTTGATACAAAAACACAGTGTACAGCTAAGTAACCTTCCTGTGTGTACCGTGTGTTTTCGCCATACAACAGAACCAGTTCACTAAAGAACAAACAAACACTTTCCTCTTCTCTCTCTCTCTGATACAGCTCTATATGGCAGGTGAAGTTAGGAAGGAGAACAATCTTGTCAAACTAAAATCAGATTTGCTCTACTTTCTGTTACCGTACCCCCCGCCCCCCCACCCCAGCCCCACACAGATCCCATTAAACGACATCTGCCATCAACAGGATAAGGCGTGTCAGCCTCTTGACCAGACTGCAGACGCTTGCCCACAGAGGGAAGTAAAACATATGTGGAGACTAAAGGAGCTCCATTATTTTATGTTTCACCCTAGAAGAACCTGATATACTTTTAAATTATAAATACAGTCTTCCGGGCAAGTTCTCCAGCCTTCAGAGAGATGACATTTGATCACTGTCTGCTCAATTAGGTTTCTTCACTCCACCACTCCAACCAGCCGTTTCCCCCCTGTGCATTCAGATATTTCCATTTCTGTTTGTGCAATTGCTGCACATGCACTGATGACTTCTGGAAGGTGTCGGACCCTTTGAGAGAAACTTGAAGCATGTCTGAATATATAAACGTTAACACTTTTCATAAAATGACGTTGCCGGATCACATTTCTATACCATGTGGTATCATCGTACGGCCTGGAAACTAAAGTGATATATTCACAAAAAATATTACCCAGGATTTAACAGTTTGAAAGATAAAAAAATATGTAAGTCTCTCAATGTTTTTTTTTTATTATTATTCACTGCCTTACTAAATGTATCATCAGCCATCCAGAAATTAACAACTAGAGGTAGAAAAAGTGAAATATTTGTCTGAATTTGATGAAGTGTATCCTTAACTGTCTATATTTGAGATGAAACGGAAGCCTGGAAGCTTTTTGACAAAACCTTATAAGACACGATCCTGAAATCTCAAACCAGAATAACAGACAGAAAAGGTTTACATACAAAATTAACCAAAGACTTGACCCGGAGCCATTGTTAAAAACCCTTTCGTGTTTTTTTTTTTTTTTGTATGAAACAGCTGTCAGTAGAAGAGGAAATTACTTTGGTGACTTTTCTTTTCTCGAGTGCAAGTACTTTGGGTTTGTACGAATTATAATTTGATTAGAAATATAATTCATGTCAAAAAAAAGGGTTGCCTTAGAAGTAGACTAAGTGGATAAGCTGTAACTAGCTGTAGTTTAGTAGGCAGTGGAGTTACACCCAGAGGATGTGGGTCCAATTCTAGACTTGTTTGGTTGTATGCTGCCAGCGTGTCTGTAGGTACGAGGAAAAACATTCTGTTGTTCAACGGGGCTAAAAATGTGGAGAACAAGTACGAATACAGACTGTTAAGGCGGTACAGGGCGAGTAGTGTTCATTAATTATTGATTTGTATGGTGTCTTATGGCTTCATGCCAACATATATTGTCTAAAAATAATATTCAATTTGTATAAATGAATATCTATCGAGTTATTTCATGACCCGATCACCGTATATTAGATCTAGTGAGATCTGTCCCAGAGTGTAATTAACATATAAATCTATCTTGGCTCATAAAGCAGACATGACAAGATTGAACAGGCCGTATTCAGAGCATGTGGCTGCAGCTCCGGCTCTGTCAGCCCATTAAACATACCGCAGGACACAGTCATACATGCTTTCACTGTGGGAAACGTGTTAGGTCTCCACCTACAGACCGAGTTTAGGGAAGAAATCTGCTGAGTGACAGCAGTCAGAGAAGCGGTGCGTGACCCGGCTGCGGAGCATCGCCCACAGCCAAGTGGCTTTCCTTATCTCCTGACAGAACCACTTGGATAACCCCGGTCTCTCCTGTATCTGTCTCTCTTTCCCACTCTTTTCATTACCGACCACCCACCAACCCTTCATCTCCCTGCGTCTTCCTTTTGCACACAGGCCACTTCTGTTGACTCGATAATGAGAAGACGGTTTCTTTTGTTGCGCCGCTTCTTCGAGAGCTGCCACTTAGTTTCAAAGAAGCGCCCTCTCTGACGCCTGTTTGAGCGTCTCTTTTCATGTCTTTGTTCCTCTGCAAAAGATTGTTTATCTCGTGTCACCTCGTTAACAGCTGGAGCCGTATATCGCAGTCAAGCAAGGTGGGAGCGCCACGGAAAAGCGTGCGTGCGTTGTGCTGATTTTGAGTCGTAGCTGCTGACCTCTTCAGATCCTCTCATTTCTGGCCTATGGGGACAGATGTGCAGAATAAATATCCTGAAGATTTTGAGAGATAAAAACTTAAAACTTTATGTTTATGAGGCAGAAAGACAGGAAAAGCTCATATTGTGTTGAGTGGCCTGATATCTTAATTCAATTATCTACATGTGACATACTTGGAATTTACATCTGCAACACGCTCCAAGAAATGAGTTCAGGTCCATTCAGTTGTGTGCTCTATCTTTCAACGATGATCGCAAATGTCAATATTTATCATTTGTTTGTGACAAATATTTTGTTAGTCACCCTGATGCTGCTTTGGTAACCAGTATTGACACCCAAACCTGTTAGCAGGTCCATTTGATGAACCGTAGCAACACATTTGGTGAGCGAGGTCCGTTGTATGCACACTTTGTGTTAAAAGCCCTTTTTTTAGAGCTGCATAAATCGCCAGTTTCCAAATAGTCAGGTTTCAGACATTGTTGAACCCGAGCATCTGCACAGGCGCCTGATTAAGAAGAAGCATAGGCATTTATTGGCCAGCTGATGTTAGGTTGTCAGCGCTGGCTGATGTCTCATTATGCTGCTGGAGCAGAATGAGAGGAGGTGGATGATGAGAGATGAGTGCGCCCCCTCACACGTCCCATTTTGGCCATCCTCAAACCTAGCACACACTGTAATTTCAGCATCAACACATCACTCAAAGGGTCTGGGGTATTAGATAAATAAAATCTGTCATTCCCACGGCTACAGGCTCAGAGGGAGCTGTGTTGGAGAGATGAGTACGACCGTGAGTGTGTGTGTGTGTCTATTTGTTTGTGAAGCTGGGGATTCATGGGGACAGTTTGGTTGGCTAATGGGGTTGGCCGGCAGCACGGTGCTCTCTCAGGCGAACAGCTAATTAGCAGGAGCAGATGAGAACATGGCGAGTATGTGTTCACGCTACCAAAGACACACACTGCACAACCAACCAGGAACAAACCGTTCCCGGGCTCTGTCCAATCACAGGCCCAAGGCTCGTGGCCCAGCCACCCATCCTTGTTTAGTGGCCATTCAGCCAATCTCTGACATCTCAACCTTTAACGGACTCTCCTGCCTCTTTGCTGAAGCTTCCATTTACCATGACAACAGCATGTGTCAAATGGGTACTTGGCCCCGAGGGAATTTCGTAAAAACGGAATCCATCAAGATCGGGATCATTTAACATTTACACTTTCCATTGTCGCTGCAGATGAGCAATTGAAATCCGAATGGGAATGTCCTTGGAATGGAATTGAGATTTCTGGGTATTTAGAGGAAAATACAGGAAGGCTGGAGTTCAATCTCAGTAAAAGCACATCACCACAATGTACAGTGTAAGACATGAATGTTCAGGCTCATTCCACTGGGAGTCAGATTTGATCAAAGAAGTGAATTTACTGTGAAATTCATCTGGGAACTTTAGCTAAAAAAAACAAATATAATGTAGCTAGATGTAGCTCATGAAAGCTATTTACAAGTCAAAAATTAGAATGTAATATAGCATATAAGTGTCCACTCTGTATCAGCAAAGTCAAGCCAGATATTCCAAAATTATGTAGGACTTAAAGTAGGTGCTAAAAATATGACCTTATTGGCAAAGTTTTTGTCTCGCTGAAGAGCTTTGCTGTAGGTTCAGAAAGATTTCAAATTAAATGTCATTTAAAAAAAAAATAACAGCAGTAACTCAAACTACACAGACAGGTCAAAAGATACAAACAACAATAAAATGTTAGTTGCTCACAATAACATCAATATTAGATTAAGGTTAGCCACTGTGCCGATGATGATGATGATGATGATCAGAAATGCATTAGGAGAATATTGGAATTTATTACTTTGCTGTTTAATTTTGAGAGTATTTGTGTCCAGCCTGGACTTCAGACTAACTAAAAAAATGAGTGAAATCTTTAGAAATGCCTCCACACTGACAATGAGGAGCTTACATCACCCTGACCACCAGTCTGCTAGTTGTGTTTGGTAAACCAGTGCTTTTTAGTGAGAGTTTTCTTCATGTTTCACAACGATTTTTCTGACCCGAGAACAGAAATGATGGCATTAATGTGATATTTCTTGGGTAACCATGGCAATGATTGCTGTTTCTATTGGAGACTGAACACTTAGTGCAGATCAGTGCCTGTTGCAGATAATGTTTTTTTTTAAACAGGAGTTATGGATGATGGAGCCCTGAATGATGCAATCATAATAATTGTTGCTGCAGTAATTAAAGACGTCGTTAATGTAAGTGGACACGATGGTGATTTTTCAAATAAAAATGAAAAGAAGTCTCATCGTACATGGGACAGATGCTCTTTGGAAAATTACCGTTGGGAATTTTATTGTCTTTTTTTTCAATCATCCATCCAGTGACAGTGACCACACTGACAGTTATGGTATGGGTGTGGGTTGCACTCAAGACCTCGACTTTAACAGCTCATTTATCATTCATCCGTGCTCGGCCCAAGCCAGCCAGAAAATATCAGGGAATGAGATTTCCTTGGCCTTCTGGCATGCACGCTATCTCCCTGCACAAGTCTCACAGACAGACATGCAGCGTTAGCAACCCCATTTTTATCCCCTTGCAGATATGGGCACATCTCACCACTCCACTTTTTTATTGTAGAACCGGCCAGGACATTGATCTGGTGGCATCCCTCAATTTAAGTGCATTCGGTGCGGGCGGGAGCACACATAAAAATCGCAGTGTAATCTAAAACAGGAATCCAGCCATTTTTTATCCATTTTAAAGATAATAGATTAGAGATGGCCAGTGCATGCAGTGATTCACTGGTTTATAAGGGTTTCTGCTATTAAAAATAAGTTTGATGTGCTATCTGGCCTTGAAATAATGAAATGTCTCCCACATCCTATTCATCTTCACCCACCCTCTCTACACTTCACTTCTGTGGTCTGGGATAAAACCTAATCATTACTTTCTCCCTTGTGATCCCAGTTAAAGGTTAAGAGGGTTAGACCCACTACTGTCCTGTGAGAAGGGCTTTAATTTGTATTAAAAGTAGCACAGGAGGCTGAACTGATCAAGGATTTTCATACATGCCTGTGTCCAGTGCAAAAGTAAGAAGTAGTAAGAGGATATAAATCTATCTGAGAACATTGCACTGAATTCCATATAGTTAAGGATGACAACTTCCAATGTTGGGCATTGATTTTTAGCGTTTATCGGGTTTTTACTAGGGCTCAATACAACTTTTCATGTCCAATACCAGTATCTGCCAAAATCGATCAAACTCTTCTTTTTTCCTCTGGCATTCTGTCAATGCTGAGAAGACAGTGGTTTAGGTAACGGACGGAACGGGCTATACTTTTCAATGTTCGATCCTGAAATTTTGATCAATATGGGATCAATACCAATCATGAGTATTGGATCATGCCATTCCTTGTTATGACCATAGTAATATTTCTGCAACATTTAAACCTCGGTATCTTCAATCTGAACTTCCAACGGAGGTCAAAGGAATTGGAAAAAGAGTCGCATGAATTACTCTTCTGTTTGGTTTAGAAGTTAGCTATAAGAGAGGGTCATTTGACTTCTATTGTATTTTTTTCCAGTGTGGTGGTGTGGTCTGGAACCAATCCCGGCAGTCAGTGGGAGAGAACCAGTTCAGCAGTCCTTCAGAGGGCCACAGGAGACACGGATTGGTCGATTTAGATGGAACAATTGACCTAATTTTGTGTGGCTTTGGACTGAGAGAGGAAACTGGAGTAAGCGGCGATCAAATCGTACTGTAAGAGAGGTATGTGAACATATTGACCTGATGCTAGCTGTCCAGAATGCTGACCAAACAAGAATCTTTTTTTGTTGTTGGGTTAGAAATATCGTTGTGAAACTTGAAGAAAACTCGCACTAAAAATGTCATGGGTTTTTACTGATTTTCAGGCCTTTAAAAGATATAGAAAAGAGGGAAAAGACGTGTTGTTCTCAGACTCTGTCTATGTCAGGTCTTACTGTGAAGTCGCTGTCGCGTTGCTTAATCTTGTAAGGATGAAAAGTCCTGTGTGATAAGAGATCCAAGTTTAGATGAAACACTGCTCGCAGACATGTTGGCAAATGTAGGTCCACTCATGCATCGTAAAGGTGACAGATACTTGAAAAGTACAGAAGATGAGCCCGAAAAACAAAGCAGAGCACATGTCAGCCGCTTCCCTGCAGGATACAGTGATCCTTGAGGGCGAAGCAGCGGCGGTCGGTGTCACTCACAGCACACA
>NC_024314.1:22052393-22099831 GCF_000523025.1 Cynoglossus semilaevis | reverse complement strand
GCGGCGGTCGGTGTCCCTCACAGCACACAGACTGAGCTACGGCGTTCTCACACAGCGCAGCCCTCTTTCCATACACAACATCTATATTTAACCAACTGAGATCCTGATGTATATTTCAGGACTGAGAGGTTCTTGATGGTAACTTTCCGAGCACAGCAGTCAAAGCAGTTCCACAATGAATCACCCAGCGTGTCGTCCAATCACAAGGCTTGGTTTTCACTTCCCTCCTGCTCATGCACGCGGGCACACACACACACACACGAGCGGGTGAAAATCAGAGCTGCTTCCTCCACCTTGAATACACAAAGAGGGAGACGAGAGAAATGGAGATGCGCATGTATTATACATGGAATATGTAGGAAGATGAAATGAACCAGCTTCGGCAAACTGGGAACATTTTGCTCCAATGCCAGTCGCCCTCCGAGGGGAGCCAATTACTACACCCTTCCTTCAGTTCAGGGACAAAATAACCAAAATTCCCATTCCATGACTTCAACTGCTAGAAAAAGGTCTACGGTAGGATTCCCATCCGGTTAGACCTACAGACAGGCGCCGAGATCGCACAGCCCCCGCTTTCATTACCTGCTAATGACTCGGGAATCCTTAGAGAGAAGTGATGGGAAATACTAGAGTGGGAAAAATACGCACGTAAGGGATGTATAGTTGGATGGGAAATGTGGGGGCCCATCATCACGGATGATGGATGTGTCCCCGGAGAAGGCGATTTCTGAGCTGGAACACTGAACATTGGAGACATGGAAATATCTGATACGCCTGGTTACCCTATATCTGCTGGTGGCTGAAGTGCATCCAGAGAGCTCAGCACTGAAGACTTTAACTGCCCACACCTGCTCTGACCTTCACCTTGAATGGAAAAGCATAGCAGGCACTTAGCGTGAAAGGCCAGAATCCAGAAGGATGAAGGCAGAAGTGAGAGAAATATCGTTCATGGCTATGGCTCCATTATTTTATTATCACCTGGGATAAAGACTATCTGTGGTTTTAGAGGATTTGTTCTTCTTCCATGTGAATTCCTCCTCAGAGATGCATTAAAATGACATTTCATTAGACAAGGCTTGATGTAATAGACAAGTGAATTTCTGGTCATCATGAAATTATTTCTGTATTTCATTTTTAACTCAGGCTAAATATATATTTCATATTTACTTTCTACAGGATCATTTCACTGTGCCTGTCACTGTCCTATCTTCTTTTTGTAAATCAATACACTGAAACATAGTGTGAAATGCAAAAGTTGCCAGCTTCTAATGTAGTCCAATCATCAATCAACTGCTAACAGATCTATTAATCGCTCTGTCTTACTGTCTTTATCAGTCATTCAACTAACTAATCAGTCACTCTCCCAAGTCATCGAGTTCGTCAAGCTATGAGTCAGTCGATTAGCACTTTAATTAAGAAGGAGGTATATCAGTTAATTCATTCAAGTGATAGAAATAGTGATGTACGTATTACATTTCCCATTTATCACATTGGTCACTCTGAAAACCAGGCAGTCAACCTACAGTCAGCTAACCTACTAATTGAACAGATTATAAACCTACTAGTTCAGTTCACCAAGCAGGTGGCTAACCAACCGACCTTTCCGTTCAAATTATAAATTCCTTTGGTCAGCCTCTCAGTTGAGCAGTCAGTAAATAATGTAAAGAAACCAACCAACCAGCCATTAAGTTAATCTATTAACCAAATAACAAACAATCCTTTCCTTACTAAAAGATTGCACAGTTATTAGGATGAAAGACTAACATGGACTGACGTATGTTGGAGAGTTTCATTATTGATTTGACGAATTGGCTTAGTAAAGTTTAGTATGTCAATCAGTCAACTAACCAACAATCAACCAATCAATCACTCAACCAACCAACATTTACCAGTCAGTAAATCAGACTACTAACCAACCATCCCACTAACTGTCCAACTAGCCAACTGACTAGTTGGATCACTTAGTCCATCACTCGTTATATGAAACGTCTCAACAACCACTTTGGTTACAGCCAAACGTCACGTCACGTCACGTCACGTCACGTCACGTGAGCTCGAGGCTAGGTACGCAGCCATATAACAGTGTACTTAAATCTAGCTTTTTCTCCAATCTCAGTTCATTCATCCCTGCTGCTCAGTTCTATCCTATAGTGACCGACATTATTCGTCTCAGCCAGTCGAACATCGAGACATGTGTACGTACGTACCCTCAGGCATATTTAACTGTGCTTTAATGAGATATTTTACAACGTGAAATGAGAGGAATAATAATTTTGTCAAATGAAATGGGATCTTTTTATTTGTCTTTTTATCACCTTTGCTAATCAAAGGCACCAAGATGGAGAAAATACTGTCCACATTATCCACAGTAATAAGAAAAATTAACAGGATACATCAGGATATAATGTTAAAATCGTTATTTGCCTTTTTAAGGAGGCTTTTATGGCTTACCAAACAGACCGAGATGCAGAATGAGTTTCACCTTCCTGCAAAGTGTCGGTTGGAGGACAAAAAGGTAAAAGATAATTGAGTCCGGTGCAGAAGTTTACTCCGACGACGACTTGTGCATAAATTGGAGCGTTTTGTCAGAGAAGGTTGAGAACGTTGTGTCAAGAGTTTAATGATATCATTGACACGTGGTACTATGTGGTTACTAGCCATTTTGGTGGTAGGGGAGATTATGCCCCTTCTCCTCCCTCACTCACAACCCCCGCCCTTAACCTAACAACTGTATGACGGACCTTAATGATTTTATTGTTGATTAGCACACAGTAAAAAAAAAAACGTATGTACTGTGAAAAACAAAAAATAATAATTACGCAACCTTTTTCGAACTCGTCTGTCTGGTCGACAAATGTTCCCCAATACAACCTCATACCAACGCTATTTATACGGCCCACCTGGAAGCAGTAGACCTGCAGTGTAAATCCCCATGTGTCCTCACATACGAATGCTCGATTGGGAGTTGCTCCATTTCACCAAAAATGCATTTCACCTCAAGTCTAAACAAACACTAACTAACTTATTATCACGTTATAAATATATTTGTTGAGACATAATAGTTAAAACAACATTGAAGTTTAAATTGTCATTCAAATCTACTTTGTTAAACAAAATCATATTTTTCAAATTAAAAGATAATTGTTTTCGTTGAAGGCCTTGAATTGACAGATTTTATAAATGTTTTTTTAATTATAATTAAAATTCTTATAATTATTATCTGTCTCCAGCCTCTATGACTGTATCCTGTGGCAGTACGTGTGACAGAAATGTGTCGACGCCTTTTAAAACTATAGTTAAATAAACATCAAAGCATTGACGGGTAAAATATACATAATTCTTTTTCGGTAGAAAAACAAAACCGTAATGCAGTTGCACACTTTTATGAGCGAACGCTGAAAGCATTCATTGTCTTTTCAGACAAAGGTAGACGGCAGCCTGAGAGAATTGAAGCAGAAACTGCATTGTGAACAAAAAGCCAAAAAAACTAAGCTGTGTTTTCTCTCTCTCTCTCTTTCCCCTCAGGGAGCAAAAATCAAACATGCCGATTTTAATTAAGTCTCACTCTGAGGGAAGTATGAGACACTTTCTCGCAATTATTCCTAATGTCCAACCCCAATGGAAGCTTGAATGATATGGGCAGATCTTCTGAAAGCAACATGGTCTTTTCTGGTTGAGCTTGACTCACACGGTCCCTGTCTGTTCCCTACAGCTGGAGATAAGGTAGGTGTTGAACACGACATGATGAAACGATGCTATCTTTTGTGTAAGAGGTCCGTGAGGTGACACAGAGAGACATATGTATATAGTAGCATCAATTCTTTTCTCTCTGTCTGACTACTGCAGTGTCTTTGTATTCCCTCCCTACTGAGAAATGCCACTGTGTGTGTGTGTGTGTGTGTGTGAAACACGGTGTGAGCCTGTGTAGACTCCACAGTCCCCCCTTGGGACTTTGTCCCAAAATTACACTGTTTGTCTGTGTTGTATCCGTGCAGCTACAGAGTGGAAAGTTTGCCCGTGGGCGTCTCAGTGTCCACCCTCATTCACAGAGCTGGAGCCTCTGAGGACAGACCGTCTCCTCCCACAGGGCCTGCTGCTGCACAGAAATCCTCTCCTGATAAACTCTGATGGCTCCTCTCCTTTTCTGTGAGACATTTCTCTGAATTCACACAGCGGTGACTGGAATCGTCACGTTTTCCCTTTATCACGTCTGCATGACCGAAACTTGTGATTCTGTTTTTCACCTTCAGAAAGCGCACAAAAGACGAAGAGGACATTGGATGTATGGTAAGAACTGAAGAGACTAGTTTTTGAAAAAGAATGACAGTATTTCTTCTGTGTCGTTGAGGGTGCAGGGGTGTGCGACCTTCAACACTAAGGCAGATATTTTCCTCAGTTTACAGGAAATATAATTCACACACAGAGAGAAGAAATTATTTTGACCACTGAATTTGCTGAAGTAGTATAGTGTATTAACTCTAAGTACTGTAGTAGTACTACAGATGTATGAAGGAGTTAAAAAAAGAGGGTTATTGACTAGATTGTTGTCAAGTACAGTATGTTGATTTGTGTATGAAGATTAGTTTTGCGTAGCAAAGGGCCTTAGCCGGTTCTAAGAGATGCCCCACATTCACTGTAGTTTAGGACACTGCATAGTACTGTTGGTCTGGGCCATCAATAGTACTAGATGGCTGCAAAAATAGTACTATACATTGAGCATTTCCCTAATGGAACTACTTGTGTACGTGAGTGTGAACCCCTATCCTGGATCTATCACTAAGATCTGTGTCACATGTACAGTAACCCAACCAAGAGCTGTGTTACCTGGCCCATATTAAGCAATAAATCACTGGACTCTAGAGACCCATACCGGCTATCCGGTTACCCACATATGGTGCCTAGATCCAAGAAGGCCACGTTTGGCTGCAAGGGCTGATAACAGATTTAGGCCACAGTACAATGACCAATATGTAGATGTTCAAAGACTGGTTCAAACAAATGTAGCTGTTTTGTTAAGGTGGGGATATTTATTAATTGTAAATTCGATATGTTTTCCCTCAGGTATTATACTTTGGTTTTGTGTGGTCAACCGTGAAGCTACTCTCCTGTGAAATTATACTGGGCTTGAAGTAAAACCTGCAAAACTGCAGAGCTCATCATGTGCCGTCGGTGAGCAGAGTAGACAGCCTTGACCTCTGGTTCAGGAAACACTGACTGTTTGCTGTTTTACAGACGCAGGGAAACAATTGGAGCCTGAGGAAAGGAGGAGAACTCTTTGGCTACAGTGGTAGAGGTTAATGACTGGAAAATGACTAATTAAACGCTGGCAAATACCCAGCACTGTGGGCCGTGGCTCTTAGCCTCCGAGCTCCAACAGGTAATATTCCCCAGCAAGAGTTAGAGTGTTCATTGCAATTTGTTTTGATTAAGTTTATTCTTAAAACCATTTTGTCTTGATAATTGGAAGAAATGGTGAGAATACTCAGCGTTTGCACTTGTGTTTGATCAAGGATGGAAAAAAAAAACCCAGCAGAATTCTTAGAAATATTCACAGCGTCTTTTTATGTTGGGAAGCTATAGATTTGAATGTATACTAATGTATAATTAGAATGTATAACTAATTTCAGTGAACCATAATGGGGGAAAGTAAAAACTTGAGAATTAGAATCTTTATGGTTCATGGTTGTCTATTTTCAGGAGGAAAAATAGAAGACCCAAAAGCTCACCTAGAATTATACATGAATAACTACCTTCAAACATATCAACTCTAACTGAGAAATAGGATTAATGAGAACTTATTAATGGCCCTGATGCTGTTCATACTGCTTAGTAAAAACTGCACCGCTACGTCTTGATTCAACATCAGGTTGAAGTTCACGTTGTCTCCACTGCTGCTTCTTCTGTGATTGGGTGCATTTTTTGGTTTGTTTGTTTGTGTTGATGTTCCTTTTTTTTCTGTGTACCTATTTTGATTCACTTTGTTTGATGGCCAGTGTTTCGCTGATTTTTGCCAAATTTGTAATTTGTGCTACATGTATTTATTGTCGTTGTTAAACAGTGACATCGTTTGAAGCTGTTCAACTTTTTAATTTTAATTCCTCAGCTAACAGACATTTGGACATTGTCTGTCTGCAGCTTTTGAATATATCTAAGAGCTTGAGGTGACATCTGAATGGCGAACGCTTCACCGTCATCATATTTAGCCTTGTTGATTCCTGTGCAGTTTTTTATGAGACGGGGCTTTTGATAGAGTTTGTTCCACTGTGCAAAGCAATTACATAAAAATTAATCAGAGTGATGCTGAAAGCAGTGCAGATCTTTTATTCTCTTTTCAGTGGTTTTATCAAAAGAGGCTGCGTCAGATTCAGCAGCCAAGGTGAAGTTGGACACAAAAGAAAAATTTCTCACATTCTTGCTTTTACCTTGAATTCTTCTGGATCTGGCCTAGTGGTTTGAACAATACGCCATTACCAGGATTTAAACAGATAAACCTGTTAAAGCGATTAGCTAGTGTTTACCATAAGCAACATTCGGTACACAAGATAACGGCTGCTCATTTGCATATGCTAATGTATGTAATTAGCCTAGCTCCGTCGGGTAATTCCTATTCGGAACCCGACCCACAGGCAGTTCTCCTCCCGTCTCTTACTCTCTTCTTATGTGTGCAGATTAAAAACAGCCAAAATAATGAATAAATGCAATCAATCATGTAAAGGCTAATATATGCGCAACAAATGGCAAGGGGGGCAGTTTTAATGTCAGAAATCAAAAATGCCGGATCCTGGGATGTGAGAACTCTTAAGGCATGAAATACGGCAACCATTATGCCACCGGTATGATTTGAATTTCCAGGCAAAAAACACGAAAAAGTGAAATGAGTCCTTTGGTGAAGCACTTGATCATTTATACTACAGGCAAGAGGACGGAACAAGGAGTGTGTATTGTTTGTTTGAGTGATACAAGTAGCATTTGAGGACTTCTTTCAGAGGACTTTAATTGATAAAGCTGTGGATTTAGTGTGAAATAAATATTAATCATTGGATCGGTCAATTGATCCAATGATCTTGGGCGTCCTTCCTGAGACAGTAGAAGTCCTAGATGAAGTTCCGAGGTCTAAGGTCACTGCTGCTTGTTGGTTGAAGGTTTTGTGTTATTTATGAACTCTGCTGAAGTAGTTGCAATGTGAGCGAATGCTAACATTAGCTTTGATAATCCAGAGGTAATGTTGTATATACTAGCTGTTACTGTACTGTGAGCTACAGCATATACATTGATTTGTCTGTGTGTGTCCAAGTGTACCAGTGCGAAGCAGACATGTAGCTTCAGTTCTCCGACCACTCACAGACAAATGCTGTGTTTTGTGAATGTAAGACAGTTGTTAAGAGCGCTTGGCGTTCTGCAGGAAACAACTTGACAGGCACTTTATCCCGACAGCCTCTGCTGCCTGATAGCTTACCCACACAACCTGTTGACGGTGTTGTTTCAATAGAACGACACAATGGCTTCTGTGTGCTTTCGAAATTAAGGTATATCTCATTTGGCTCCTCGGGCGCAGGCGGGGAAAGGAAAGAGGGAGAGATGCTGATTTAATTTGACTCTAACGTGTCTTTTGTCTGCACTCCCCTCCAACAACTTTGAGCCCTGCATCTCCATTCCCGAGACAGAGCAGGGGTTACACCGACAACCTGCAATTTATCTATCCACATCAGAGGGGAGGCCGCGCGGAGGGCAGGAAATATTTTAGCATTTATTCTGCTGCAGATAAATGCCAGGAGTACAGGGACAATTTAAGGCATGCTCCGCGTTTATGCTG
This sequence comes from Cynoglossus semilaevis, assembly GCF_000523025.1. Classification (NCBI taxonomy): domain Eukaryota; kingdom Metazoa; phylum Chordata; class Actinopteri; order Pleuronectiformes; family Cynoglossidae; genus Cynoglossus; species Cynoglossus semilaevis. The sequence goes on along the minus strand of NC_024314.1, from coordinate 22,092,018 downwards.
CAGCTTGGCTGAAATGTCGTTTTCTGTGCTGAGAATAGGAGGCGTCAGTCGCCTCGGAGCAGGTGATATGATGATGTAGAAATGAGATCAACTGCAGCTACAGCCTGGGAAAAAGTCATTTGTGTGACAGCTGTAGATAATAAAACAGTGTCCCGGTTGTGAAAGCGTCTCAGGCCTTTTTTCCCCACTTTAGTTAAATCCAGTGTGAACTGCCGGATGATGGAGTGAGTGAAATAATAATGCCAGTTGCATAGATGTATACGATGAGAACACACTGAGGACGGGCTGCGATTCTTTTGCAAAGTGGACCCCCTACATACGAGCTTCCCGAAATAAGAGTATTGCATGTTATGGAATGGAATCATTTCCTGTGTGACTGATATGTACCTGATTCTGGGGAGGAAGAGATACTAAAAGTTGAGCTTAATAAGTGTTTAATAATTTTGACTAAGAATGATTTTGTGTGCTATAAATGTAGACCAAATTTGCTGTGATCCAAATGATACCCTTATTTATGGTGAACAATACTTTGGATAGAAAATGTAGTAATATTAGCCATTTACAAATGATTGCTATTTAATTCTGCATGTAAGTTCGTTCTGTGCTAAGGATTTTGCTGACTTTGATACATTTTTAGCTGAACCATATTTTGCTGGTGCTTCGTTATAGATATTGTGCATTTCTTTTTCTCGGAATGTTGACAGTAATTTCTTTTATGTAAATGTGACTCAAAATGTTTATTGTTTTCTTTGAAGAGAGGTGATTATGTGTTTTATTGATTAATGTAACAATTTGTGAAAAGTGTTTGCTTAGTGTTGCCAGTTTGCATGTTAGTAGACGTAAGTCATTTTTATGGGTTTGTAGTAAAGGTTAGGTTAGGAACAGTATTTGCTCCGCTTATTTTATAGGTAATTTTGAAGCAAAATGTCCAAGCTTATATTATATGACTATTATTATGTGTCTTTGTGTTTCCTTTAGGAGGATGACATCATCAGTCGACGACTCAGTTGTGGAGCACAGATCATTGTTCTTAAGTGCACATCACATTCTGACAGAGCTCACCCGACACCTGATTTGACCGCAGTCAATAGCAGACGGTGAGTCAGTGAACTTTATGAGCTGTTCCATTTCAACCCCAGAATCAAATCAAAGCCAAAATTATCTTCTCTTCATATCAGCGCTGATCCACACGAGCCCCTCAATCCTCCGCCACAGTGACTCATGAGCAAATATGACACCGGAGCTGAAGACATGCAGCTCCTTGGTCCGTCTTTGAGAAATGTCACTTCTTATATATCACTATATCACTTCAGTTCAGACCGTGGAAAGGACACAGTTGGTTGCCATGGCAATGCCGAGCACCGGCTGTATTAGAATGTGATAATCAATGTTAAGTCCACTGCGGCAGCAGCTATGTGAAATAATGTCCTTTACAGGTTTTGAAGCCACGGCTGAGGTAACTGTGTACGCTGGTGTTGAGGAGGGAATAAACAACACAAATGATAGAAAGTGAATGTAGCTCGATCCAACGTATGGCGGTCAACCGCGGAATGTAAACAAAGCCGACATCCACGTTGCAACATATTTGTCCGCTCTGCTGGCCAAATAGTTTCGGTGCAAAAAAATTGGCGAGTGGTAACGCTGCAGGTGGGAGTGATTGTGTATGGGATGTGGCGACGTAACTGCGAAACATTGTAGGTGGACGTGGTATAGCAGTTTCAAGTAAGAAGATATTGAGAATATGATTATTGCTTGTACAGGTGTGGGAAGTCACTGAAGCCTGTGAAGGAAACGGAATTGTTCGAAGCTTTTTATAAAAGTTCTGTGTTTCTTGTGTCTTCGTTGTTTGTTGTTATCACCTGGTGTTTTCTGGGAAATCGTAGCAACCAGTGGAACGGTTGAATTCCTGGTATTCACAGTCAGAGTGTTTCTGAGAAGTCACACCTGCGTCAACGGTTTGTTGCTGTGATGGTGAGTTTTCAGAACTGGATTGTTATTGCATGAGGATTAAAGAAATCCTAACTGGTCTGAGGGCATTTGGCCAAGAGTATGAAGGGCAGGTGCAACTACAGCACTAAATAAACGTTTCCTGTTGGTGCCTGTGTCTTAGTGCATTAGTGGTAACGGTGCCCCTGGTCCTCCATCATACAGTGAGACAGCCAGGACAGACGTAGTAGGAGGCTGACGCAGCAGGATGAATACAACACATCTTTACACGCTGCCTGTCAGGTTTATGACTGACTAATGACTTGAACAGTAAACAGTAGGTAATGAGAACAAACAAATGTGGGCTATGTTGTCATATTACTACCAGGGTAGGATGAGTGAGTAGTCAGTCAGGGAGCCAGTGAAAAAATATGATGTTTAGGACAAGAGAAATGAGGCTGCGACCGTAACACGGTCTGTGAAGATTCTCATTCATCCAGGTCATGGTGTACATAGAGTTTAGTTGGTAGCAACTGGACTTTTTCTTTGAGCTTGAAAGACATTTGGTTCCTCAACTGAGGAACTTCGATCTCAACCTGAAACTGATGAAGTTTCTCGGTTGAGGAACCAAACGTCTGTCAAGCTCAAAGGAAAAGTCCAGTTGCTTACAACTAAACTCTGTGGGTCTCCACAAACACATTCAACACAACAGAGTTCAACCACACTCATACTTCCCTACAGGTGTCGCCAAACTCCACCAAACCAGCTTCTTGCCACGCAAACACCACAAACCGCTGAGCCACAGCAATCTCACAGCTTCACAGCACACTTACCTGCAGCCACTCCACACAAAGGTTCTCACCCCCACATGTTCACTCCAATCACTACTAAACACAACCACATCATCCACATATGCATCACAAACACAAAGTTCCAACAGAAACCCATCTATTTGTACATAGACATAGAGACACATATCAATCTCACAGCTCCTTCAACAACAGTGTAGTGGTGGCTCAGTGGTTAAGAAAGTGGACTTGGGTCCGAAAGGTTTTAGGTTCGAGTCCACCAGCTTCCAAGTTGCTACAGAGTTTCACTGAGCCCCACACACTTTTGTGATGGGTATAATGAGAAAGTGACTTTTTGTTGACAATGACAAGTAGTTCACTTTCACTTACAACCATAACAATTACACAGCTCCCACAATGCTACATACAACATCATACACACTGTGTGTGTTAGTGTCTGTCCTACTCTGGTCATGTTCTCTATCCACATGCAAGTGTTGGCTGTCTACTTCACCACTACTACTGGCCTGCCCAACAACGCGTCTGTCTCTCAGCTCCAGCTCTATCATGTCAAAGAAGGCGACCACAGAGGAGACCAGGAGCCTCCTCCACCTCCTGAGTTGATGCGTTCACCAGCAGTGCTGTCCTCTTCTCAGCCGCTCACACCTCTAATCACAGACACATTGGTTAGTTTCCCCCTCCCTCGTTGCCGTGCAGGTGCAGCGGTCCAAGCCAGGCTGCGACTCCTGCTACTGTGTTCAATTATACATGAGCCACATAATTACATCTGCCTCATGAAATGTCATGGATAGCCTCTTTAATCAGACGTGCCGCGTATCGACCGCCGTTCTGCTGTTAAACACCTTCTAACACGGCACGTGTATCGAGCTCACGGCGAGGACACATTGTTAATCGGCCGAGCAGGGGGACGACGACGATAAAGAGGAAGGCACTTGGATTTCCTCTTACACCAATCGCTTCACCTTTTTCTAAGCGTGTGTGAACTACCTCAGCCATCAGTGGTCAGCTTCTCCTCATGATGATGATGGTCCACACAGACACAGACTGGTTGTCCTGATCACTGAACGACCGCTTCACGGTGTCCTCTGCTGACAAACATCACGACATTGACTCAACATTACCTACGCTCACAAATACATACTGAATTCTCGTTCATGCTCACAACCTCACAATGACGTCATATAACGTCAGGTCCAAAACAGCTGTCGCAAAACTCAGGTTTCCCAGGTTTCCCATAACACATAACACACCTCAGACGCTGCAGAGAAATCTCCCCAGATTCTGGACACAATTACATTGAAGGACCGACCTAATTCAACACATTCACTTCTCATCCACTAAACACCTCAAAACAAGTGAGTGCACTTCCCAAAAAAAACTAAAGTACGCCCACTCAGCAACTCAAATGGACCATGTGTACGCTGTCATAACACAACACATTTCAGGAGGTCATACTACACAACCATTTCAAAACAACAATTCCTCACTAACTTCCAAATTACACTGACGGCCCAAAAAGTGCACGTGTTTGTAAAAACATCAACCACAATGACAAACTATCGTATTACATCTGTAAGAAAAAAGCCACAGAATGAACATTTCGCCTGCAAAATGACCGAAACAGGCAACATTTACAACTAATTGAACTTGAACACAAGGTCATAAACAGTGACTTGCCCACATTTACCCCCCACCTTCCACTTAACACAGCCGACGCAACCTCTTCATCTCCACTACATCACCTGCTAATCCGCCTCCTATGGAGTCACATCTACTGTACTCGCCCGTTGTATCACATCGCGGCGTGTTTGCATGGATTTGCACACAGAGGACAAACGAAGCGTTCATCCTCCAACACCAGCCTCTGAACCCGCGCTGCCTGCTAATCTGCCACCAATTCTTTATTTAATTAAAGCCGCTTCAATAATCCAGATGTGGGATCACCACGCTCACGAGGGGCATTGGTCTTTCCAATCTCATCACCGCAAACTCCCACGCTGCCATCGCTGAACTTTCTATCGCGGCCATTTCCGTGTCCTCGTGACCATAATGTTAATAAAGCGCGAGCTATTGGATTTAACCCCCGGGATCTGAGCCCAGTATTAATGTTCCCCCGTGGCTCCGCCCCGTCCACGCGCGGCCGCCGAGCCCCTCAGTTTGTCTTACATCTAATAATTGATCATATTTAAATGCACTCAGACAGCACAGCTAACTGCTGCCTGTAGAGTTGGATTTATTAATATCACACCTTCCTCTGATGGAGCCATGTTCTACCTCAGTAAAAAAATGCATTTCGTGTTTGAGCAGCAGGGAGGGAGAGATGTGAAGACGAGGGTTGAGCTCCGGTCTCAGAAAATCCTCAGAAATAAGCTGCATTATGGCCCGATCTGAGGACTTGCAGGTCTGCTGAAGACACTGCAGAGAGCCAGAAATCTGCTCTAATTAGGACGCCAACGTCCAGGACGTATGGACTTGAATGTCATTCCTTTTTCGGTCAGCGGGATAATCCCAGGCCCAGATAATAAGACGAGCAAAATCTGCCGATATGGCCTTACGCTACAATAGTGACCCATCATTCAGGTGGAAATCTCACAGTAATGCACTAGAGACGTTTACTGCAATACTACACACTACACCTCTGGTAAACATTTGATAATAAAGTAATATATCTTCAACCGGCGGTTCCCAACACTAGGGCTACGTACCCCGAGTGGTGCGCACATACATAAAAGAGGTCCCTATATTATTCATTCTTAATCTTTGTATGTATACCGGGGGGGGGGGGGGGGGGGGGCACCTACTGATCACATTGGCAATTCTATTAAACAGCTGTTGAAGGACTGTTTCATCAGAGAAGACGAGTGCTACAGGTTTTCCGTCCAAACTTCCAGCTAACTAGTAGCACAGCACAAACAGCGTAACCTTTGACCTTGTTGGCGACACTTGTCAAGCCTATCCCTGCTTTGTACAGTCAACATTGGTAATCCAATCAAATCGGTATCGTACTTACCCAATAGCACATCACCGCTGCGCCCCATTCCAAACACCGCCTCCTCACAGTTCCTCTCTCTGCACCGGCGATGTGCTGCGGTCAACCAGATCCATCAGCAGACGTCTGATGAAGGTCAGTAATAAAACGCCTCGTCTACAACACACACACACACACAGAGACAAAAGTGTTCACTTCACACCAGCTGCAAACTTGTGATGAATGGTTCTGTGTGTGATGCTTTTTTTTCCTGCTTTAATGCATAAATTTCCACTTCTTCCTGTCATTAACATTTTTAAGCCTCACACTAAAATCTCCAAATGCTGCATCATTTTACACCGTCATCTGTTCCCGCACAATAAAAGTCACCTTTTTATGCCGCGCCCACTGATTGAAAGCGGCGAAGGACGTTGTCCCTTTAAAGCAGGAATCATTTCTGACTAACGACGCACATTAAAGTATATGACACGTAATACATGTTAGCAGTGGTCACTTTTAGACCCTGACTTCTTTCTATGTTTGTGATGCCGTCGTCCGCGCCGTTTGATCAAAGCAGCTGCTGTTTACTTTATCCAGACTCACAGGTTCATTTGCTCATCCAACACCACAGACCACGACTGATACAGAACTGTACACAGAACACATTTTCCAAATCCTTACAATCAGTTTGGGTCGGACTGTTTCGCTGGTTCGTGGACCTGTGCACTTTGTCTGTTGACCTTATGTTCTAGCCTTCCTCCAGGGAATGGTTTGGACTAACATCCGACCAAAAGTGTATTACAGCATTTTCATCCCGTCTCGGAATTTGGAAGCTCCGATATGGAAGCCTGTCCCAGTGCTACAAAAGTTTCTGTTTCACCGAAGCAGCTGCAGCTCAAAATACCAACTCAATAAACAGAATGTGTTTGTGGAGGCTTTACCTTCAGTTCGGAAAGAGCTTCTCTGCATTCTTCAAGCCACCGTGAAGACGCACCGGAATGACTGCAATGCCAAACTCTGTAAAACAAATACTTTGAGTTAAACTTTTGCTTTTTTTTCCTCAACATTTTCTCCATAACAATGATTTAATCGTTTGGTTCAGTCACAACTTTAAACTGGTGAGAACCCAAACATCGACCGTTTGGTTCAGTCACAACTTTAAACTGAACCCAAACATCGACCTGCTGTCATTTCTCTTTCTGTTCCAACAACATATATAAATATAACAAAATATGGTCATTTCGTCATGTCATACAACTCTTGATTTGTCTTGATTAATAATAATAGTGATTCATTTCTCATCTCTAACTTTAACACCTCTAAGCTGCACTGTTGTAAGCTGATAGTGTGTTATGGAACTTTTGGAGTAAAGACAGCATAAACCCCCCCGGGGATAAAAGTGTAGACTTCAAATGATAACAACCTGAAGACGCAGGAGGAGACGAGACCCCGGCTCCTGTGTCCAACGGTGACACCGAGGCCGACGTTCTGCAAGAAGCTGCGGCAGGTGGTAAGTGTGGACACACGACTGCATCGCTGGAGGACAGAAGGCCAGGACAGGAGCGGGTGTTGCTGCGAGATAAGAAAAGAGGGAGTAAAAGATGGAGGGCTTTTTTTACCCAGGGTGGAGGAGGCAGCCATGAATTGACAATTCAGAAGAGCAGATTGACATTTAACTGGATTAAAGAAGTGAAGCCGTCTGCCACAAACCACATACGTCTGCTCCACTTCAGGACGGTGAAAAAGAGACTGGATTTAATATCAGTTCATTAAAGTCCTGGAGTTAAGAATTACTTAGTGATGAATGTCTTTCACATTCAGTCATTCATCGAGTGCTGAAATATTCTATCAACCCATTTTAATGATTACTGCAAATTTTTTTAACAGGCTTATTTCACTTTAAAATGTCACTATCCCTTTGCCATTGTTTGCTTTTGTCTGACTTTTTTTTTTATTTTGACAATTTCTGCTTTTCCGATCGCACCATTTACATGATTTTTATTCTGTTTTTGCTGAAGTAAAAATTACAAATTTCTTTCATTTGACTGTTTGACTTTCACTATGAGTCATTTCCATTAAACATTTACCCGCCTTTCACACAAGCTCATAGTAATAACGTAACATTTTTTGGATATTTCAAGGTGTACTTCTAAAATGTCATTTTCAAGTATTTGTTGTGTACCGTATGTTAAGTTTGGTGCCAACATTTATGGTTCACTGCGTTGTCATTTGTCTCGCAGTCACCATTTTCTTATGGTTGCATTTAAAATGACATAAAAAAGTCATGCATTAAGGCTAAAATGCTTTTAGCCTTCTCTCGCCATCTATTGGGAAAACATGGGCATTGGAGTGAAAAGCCCGAAGTATAATTACAATACAAACCAATTATATAATTTGGACAAGTCTTGTGATCCGGATTACAAAGCAAAACGGGCTGCATCCGGCCCGCGGGCCTTAGTTTGCCAATGCTTGCGTAATCAATTTCTTTACAATTAATTACTTTATCTTTTTGAGTCTTACTTTAAGTCAGATTTTTGTCATGTGATTCCTGTGCACTTAAATTATAGACTGTATTTTTCATTAACCAGAAGGCTTGTCGTGGTCAATATTCGGTCAGAAGGCATTTTTTGCATTTCACACTGAGGGCATTAAAGCCCCTTGGAAACTAAGGAATTCTTTCACTCACTGGTGCATTCACTGACTCCCTCAACTTTGTATCCCCCACATCTGTTGCTCATTATCGGCATCCCGTCTCGTCCCGTCTTGTAGCTGCACCGCTGACACATGTAAACACGTCCGAAGATTACAGCAAAACACAATTTGCCTGATTCAATAAAGAGCCTCGGTGACGGCTCCTGTTCTCTTACAGATCCTCCACCAGGCAACGTCTCACGCTCTAATTGTTGTTGACACAGCTTTGATTCACCTGCCTCCTCCGACGCTGCGGAAGGCGACTAATAATCGACACTTCTGTGCAAACTATTTGCTGACAACAGGCTCTCTCTGTGATCTGCTGCTTAGGTCTGCCGGGCATCGTTTCAAGCATGACAGTTTCACAAACAGAGATGAGAAGTGGAAAAAAAAGAAAGAAACAGTTAAATGCAGTGCAACAAATACCCCGTTGCTGATACCCCGTTGATATGTCTACGCTTTGAAGTACGACTAGGACTGATAAAATCCATTGCAAAAAACCTTCTTGTCTATGGCAGCTACCACACTCCAACTTTATTTCACCTACAACCCAAGAGCGAGGGTTGTAGGTGGTAACACCACAAGTATTGCCACCTATGCAGGGCAGTCCTTGTTCCAATAGAGTCTGATAAAGCTCAGAAATGTCTAAATACTTGAGACACGTTGTTTTTAATATCTATCGCAATCCAGACGACTTTTCGACAGGGCTTTGAAAACTTTACGCACCCTCGTCAGGTCGTGGAGGACAACAAGGCAAATAAGGAGAGAAGTCGTCGGCGGGAGGGACATTACAACTGACGATGGATCGTTAGTGACAAAAAAAGACACAGGAAGGACATAGATCTAAAAGACAAAGTGGTGGACGGAGTCCATGAGTCAGCTGACAGCACAGACAGGAGTCTTAATTGCCCTCGGAGCATATTTCTTATTCCAGACTCCTGTAATTGGACATGAAGACTGGTGATGAATTGCTCGGGCCGTCTTTGATTTGGCCGTTGCCGAGAAGAGCGTGGCACTCGGAATTAAGACGGGCATAAGGGAGGACAGCTATGGGTGTTTGTTTGTTTTTTTTTTTTTTTTGTGGTGTTTTTCTTTTTTCAAGCCTTCTGCTTCATCCCCACACGTGTGTGTGTGTGTGTGTGTGCTGTATATTCCTGATGACTTAATGACTCCAGACTCTCTAACATGTGCTACAGTCATTTGTGCCTCATACATTTTTTATTTATGCCAAGTTTTCCTAAGGCAGAAAAAAAGTAATGTTTTATAATTTAAAAAGGAATCTGGATTTCTTCATTAGCTTCGCTTTCATGTTTAACTTAGTTATGTTTGCTTTCCAAATGTTCCCCTTATTCAATCAGACAATAAAAGCAAGAGGCAGAGAAACTAGAAAAAACTATCACTTTAGTTTATTTATTTTTTCTATTTAAGGGGCTACGTTTTACTTTGGATTTTTACCTATTTTTGCCAGATTGATTTATTTAGACTAACATTAAGCTTTCTATAAATAGATGTATACGCCGCACAAACACTATTGAAACAATGTTGTCTTCACGTACCTTGGCCTCCTTTTACTTTAAACGTTTGGCAAAGGTTAGCTACTTTAGCCTTAAGCTACCTTTCGAAATGACCTTTGACTGACGTATAGCTAAATATACGACCTTTCTCCTATTTTGACACACCATTTTTTGTATTTCTGCTGACAGTAATGACTTACATTTCTAGTAACAATTATCATCTTTTTTGGTCTTTCGTAAACACTTATTTTAAGTGACATAATTTAAAAAAAAAAAAAAACAATTTTGTGGACTTACCACTGGGACCCTCCTTAGCAAATAATCTGCCTCCATCTCTCCAACGGCTACTGCATTAACCCATCTTCATGTTGTCCATAAATCCACTACGGGGTTCTTGCTTCTCCATCTCCAGAATCACTTCGCCAAGATATTTGATCTACGTCCAGATGATCTCGACCTTTTCTTTTTCTCGAGCTCGATCTTCTGTTCACAGCTGCATCTGTTGGATTTAACTAGGAACAAATTCATGTTGACAATGACTCACATGGTTTTTCCTTATGATGCTTTTTATCAAACAATTCAACTTTTCTCAAATGACTCTTTCCAAGATACGTCTGATAGTTTTATGCCTTCACATATTTACCTGTCTAATAAATGCCACTGAGACTCTGTCTGAGTCTCTGCGCCTTCATGTATAATTTTCCTTGTTTTTTTTTCCTTTTGACATTTTTACACTTACATACAATGACATTTTCTGATACTTTATGGCTTACTAAAAAAAGACAATTTGAACTTTTCGCTTTTCCCTCCAGACTGAAGCATCTTTGTCTTCCTAGACGCTAGAGGTTTGACACTTTTATGTCAAACTGTATCAGAAATTACAGTATTTATAAGGAACCACTCTTCCTTCTTACCTGTAATGCACCTACTTTGAAAATGGTCCGAGCTTCCAAACCTTTGAGCCCTGCTTTAATCTGACATTTTTAACAGGTGAAAAAGGTACAATTTCAAATCGGTACTCGATCAGACAGAGGGCTTTGACTTTCACACTTAGGAAACACCTTAAAAATGTTCCATCACCTCATGGAAATTTTAAAACCCAAGAGCTTTCCTCTTGAATATCATGGCAGGGTTTTTATTATATAATTAAAATTGGCTCCACGGTAGGGAATGCTTGCGTAAATGTAACTCAAACCCCATTTTAACCGATGACTGTAAACGCAAATCTGCAATTAAAATTATGTCAAGGAAAAAAATTTAAAACTAAATTTTTTAACCCCACTTTAGCCTAAGGAAATATTATTTTATTTATCATAATATAAATAAATAAATAAAATTGTAATAGACAAAAATAGTAAAAGTAACACCATATTTACCTACTTTTATAGCCTTTGGACTTTAAATATATTTCCTCAGACTTTCAAAATATAAAGTTTGAATAAAACTTAAAACTTTTTTTTTGAGGAAAACTTAAAACCTTGGATTCAGCAATCCACCAGAGTATTTTTGTGTTTCTGCAAAAACAGACAACAGATGATGATAAACTAGTTTAAAACGAAGGAAAATCTTTTCAATTTTAAATTTCATGTTCGATAAATATTTACTCCAGCTCAGAAATGCTAATTCGACTGCGAGGTCCAAGCACTAGTGCTTCTCTTAGGGCAAAAATCTGTCAGTCAAAAAAAAAAAGAAAAAAAAAAAGAAGAAGATGGAACTGAAAATATGCAGTTTGCTTTTTTTTTATTCAGCAGATTCCATTAGAATGCAAAGACCCATTAAGTGGAAATAAATTCAAACACTGTTTCTGCTGTGGCGTCAAAGTCAGAGAGACGTAGTAGAGAGAAAGAGAGAGATAAAGAGAGAGACGGTCAGAGACTGGATCAGAACCATCGTCAGAATGTAAACTTCACAGGAAGATGAGAAGAATGCCACTCAGGTGTTGGCATTTCATATTTTCACTGGTCATTAAGACGACAAAAACACTCCTCACAAAATGTCATGGTTGCACAGATTTGACACCAACGACAAAAATAAACTGGTCCTTTTGTTTTCTCTTCCTTTTCAGTTTTTCCTGTCCAAAATAAATCATTTACACTCGTTTGTTTGTTTTTGGTTCTTCTGAAGATTTCTTCACATTTACATGAAATTCATCTGGGAAGCATCTGTTTGAGAGAATAAACGATCAGTCCGTGTCGGAGGCGAAGGAAGGGGAAAGAAGACGATTGGCTCACAGTACGTACATGTTTGACATGGGAAGTCTGCTGAAGGATTAACATGGCAAAGAACACAGACTGGCAACAAAGACAGTGCAGGCAGTGGGCCATCAAGAAGAGAGAGGATGAATGGAAGGAGTTTGTTACATGATTTCTCTACTTTTGATCTGGGGTTTTTGTAGAGCCCGATTTCCAAAGAAAAAAAAAGAAGACAAAGCAGAACATGGAGGTCAGGACCAGAGGGATGTCATGTCAAATAAAAAAGGAAGAGTGAGTCAATGCTTGTCGTTAAGTTTTCCCCTCAATTTTTTTTTTTTTTTTGTTTTTTCGAAATATTCTTCTGTCCAAACCGTCACTCGATGACTGTGTTGGTCTTTGGAATGGTGTTGATTGGATGGTCGGTTTTCTCTTTTTTCCTACTTTCCGTGTTTTTTGTTTTGTTTTTTCTTCTCTGATTATTTTTTAGCGTCTGTAGCCGAACTCGTCTGCGTCATCGGCCCGGAAGTCTCCGTAACGCCAGATGTTGAGCTGAAGGGGGAGACAGAGGTTAGTCTTGACACCAAAACAAATCTGGACAGGTAAACCTCATTCACACATAGGTCATAGTCCATAGTCCACTGAATATTCACACTGGCACTAAATACGAATCTAGAGATTAACGACAACAACACAGTTTACACAACGCCACTACAGCTCAGGTCACGTGATAGGAACGTTCATACGATGATAGCGCGATGACAAAGGCAGAGATGGTACTTATATATTTGATTTATTTTTAACAGCTACATGTTTGCAAGTACTTACTAACTACTTTCTAAACTATACTTTCTAAATTAGCAAACAATTTGCACATGAACCACACCCACTTTAAATCCAAACATATCACACGAAAGTTATTGGATGCCACGCAACGTTAATGTCAACATTTAAAATACTCACCAATGTACTCATTAATTTCATTTAAATAATAAAGGTAAAAGTTTAATTACATGAGAGGAGTTACTTCTCCGACGGCACCTTGAATAAAGATGTGACGTTCAAAGACAAAGTAACTGTCGTGGTAGAAACCTCAGCATCACCATCGCTAACATCTATTCCGACTCCATGACTTCTCTGCTGTTATAGCATCGCTCATCGCTAGCATCGTAAACTGTCACATGTAGCTCCGGGCTAAGGTGACAACTTCATCGCAGCGAGATCGCGGCAGTGTGAGAGCACGCCACGAGCAGCCACTTATTTAAATGGGATATTATTCTACCCTGCAAAGTGTGTGTGTGTGTTTCTCATGCATCTTAGAGGTGTGGGCGCTTAGCTGTTAATACTGTGATTCATAGCTTATTAGCGCCTAAGCTAATTAGCGTGTCTTATTAGGATGGATGAAGGAAAGGTGCCGTTTGTACACTGACACTGGGTTAGGAATTGAACACAGCTCTTCTTTTCCCACCATTCATTAAAACCATTACTGACATATCTGACAGCAGCTGCTGAAGTTACCTTCTCAGATATACTCCACTGATGATGTCTGTCTGTCATTTTTCTAACTTTTCTTTTAGCAACTTGCAGCTTTGTCTGTGCCTGATTTTGATTCATTGATTTTACTTTACAAACAACATTGTGTTCTTTAACATACAGTACATTTATCTTTGCACTTTTGTATAAATTACTAACATACTTTTTGCTATCTTGGTTAAAATGAATTGAATTTTCTGTTGCTAATCATTTAGTGTCACTGCTGTTGCCAGTACGATTTTTATGGTATGTTGCTACAGATTTCTTTATACTTGAGGTTAAATGTGACAAAGTGACAATTCAATTGGAGCCTTACATGGGATGTCCATTGATTCCCTATTGTTTGTGATTGTATTATTAATAATAAGTAGTAGAAACTTCTATAAATGCTTTCACCTATTATTAGTATTTAGTTGTTAAACACTGGTATTTGTCAATCAGGTCAAATAACAGTGTGTTTTTTCTTCCTAACACGGTGAAAGCATATCCTTTCAACATTATATTTACATTTCTCAAACTGATTCTTTCGTCCGTGGCTTATGTTCCGCAGCACTAATGAGAACCACTTCACATTCTTCCATCCTAATGCAGGGATGTGTTGGTCTGTGCTCATTAATGCCCTTTGTAATGACTTTCCGGAAAAACCAACAGAGCAAACGACGAGGCGCGCGCAGACATCGGGACACGACAGAGGAGCTGGGAGAGTAAGACAACGACTTACTCTGGCACTCTTGGCAGATTCTTGACTGTTCAGGTACTCCGTCACCTGTGGCACACACACAGAGGAGACATCGTTAGCATATCACAAATCACTGTCACAGGCAGGATTAACCTGCAGACATTTCTCTGACACACTTACATGAAAACTCAACTTCTTCGCTCAACTTTTCCCCCCCTCTAGAGGTGACACCGGTTCAGGCTTATAATATGATGGAAACACAGTGCTCTGAAGTCAAACCATCAAGGTAACATACAGAAGCGCTCACGTCTCTGTGGGGAATATGTTCAAGTGTTTACTGTTGGTCCTGTCAGGGTCACTGCTTATCCAGTGTGTGCAGGGCACGGTTCTTTATTGGTTCTAAATCATTTGCTCCCAATTCATCTGTAGGTTAACACCTCACAAAAAACTTTCTGGTTCCTGTCAGTCACATTATGTGAGCCAGCTTCTTAAAAAAAAAAACAGAAAGTGTTTTTTGCAGCAGTACAGTTCCCCATGAAAGGCTGTAAATGGAGGTACTTCAACGTATTAATACATGTTTCTGCAATTGATTAATATTTTGATATTACAAATATTATATATTAATGTGGAATTAAAAAAATAATTTATCAGGTCAAAAAATGCAGCAGTATGAACTTCATTAAAAGGCAACAGTTTTTAAGATCCAGCCGCCCACACAAAATGACTTGGCGGGCCACATTTGGCCCTCGGGCCTTAAGTTTGATCTAGAAGAAAAATATTACCAGGTGTCAATTTATACTTTATACCTAGTTGCATATAAAGATAAGTTTATATACTACACATTATTGGACAATAATAAATGTTTGATATATTTATATTTAATACACCATTTTATTATATTTTAAGTACTTTTGTGAAATCCTCAGGTAAAAAAAAGTTTGTTGTTTTTTTGCATTCTTTGGTATTTTATTTTTCTTTTCATTTTCTGCATTAAAATAATATAATAATATTAAATGTTTCTGGACATTTTCATATTTTTCCCTTTTATCAAAATTGTTTGGTCAGTAAAATAACAGATAAACATGGACATATTAAGGCATTATAAGTTCAAAAGGTATATTCTAAACACATTTTTGATGTTGTAAAATACAATTTTGTTGGCATTTGGATGACTACTTTTACACCCGGCTGGGTTTAAGTTTTTATTTTTATCTTTAAAAGTCTCAACTTCATCAAGTTCAGAGACTTGATGAAGTCAAGCAGAGACAAACACATGCCCGTCTAAGCCGCCGCCGCCGCCACCACTGTGCAGAACAGTTAGACCGGAGCTATTTATGCTAATTTGACATTCTGGGTTTTTTTTCCTGGGTTGAAAATAAAGCAGCGTTGAGTGATTTAGGACGTCTGCATTCATTCTAAACCGACATTTTCGCGGCCACTCAGCTGAGCCTGTGGCTGAGAGGTCGTTTCATCACAGGTCGCCTTTTTTAAAGGAGCCTTTCTTCTGGTTGGCTAAAGGTGCCTTAGTCTGCTGAGGTGCAGCAAAATCAGTTATCGTGAGACTCGGGCACAGTGTATGCTGCGGAATGTGACATGTCGGAAATACTCCTCAAGTCCATGGTTTGATGGAAAACAAACTGAGCTGGAGGCGAGTGACCTCGTGTTCAAAGACGAGGAAAGTGTCACAATTTTGACGCAGGAACTGACTCATGTAGTCCGCTTCCACATAAGCTTTTCCTGAAGAAACTGATTTGCAGCACTGAGCATATTGAGTGTTTCTGCTAGAACAGCCATTTAGCCTGAATGGACTGGAGATGAGTCATGAGTGCTTCGACGGAGAGGGTTGATGAAAGTCAGCAGAAGGAAAGACAAAGACAGAGAGTGGTTTGGTGCGTTCACATTAAGTGGCTGTTTGAACCTTGGGACGCTCCAGTGATGGACCTTCAAGGGAAGGTTGTCTGCCACCATTATAATATTAGAGCAGATACAGACTGATCAAAAACCGCTCAAGGTCCAGCTCCAGTCAAACCAGCTTTTTCATTTTTTTTTCATTTTCTCACGATTCAAGCTCTCAGTTGCTGATTGTACAAAACAAACCCCTCCTGTAAATGCACTTATTTTAAAAAAACAAGACAATCTAAAGATTATCAGGATGAATAAGGAAGTCCAGCACCTCCTACTGAAACAAGTTGACTATTGCAATGACAGTGGATCCACTTTAATCTTAGTTAATTTTACCAGTCAGGCTTAGCTTCAAAGCTAAACTGAGGTTCTGCAATACAGAACAACGGCCCCTCAGTATCAGTTCCATCTGTCTGTTCTATATATCAGGGGATGGCACAGCAGGAAGCCAGACTGTGTACAACAACCACAAAACCTACTTATACAAACTCTTGGAATCTAAGACCTGACTGTAACCACGTGACACGACAGCCGTAACAAAATTCTTTTAGCAAATACCGTTCACAAGACACACAAGGTTTGTTTCAAGAAGAAGTCATCACACTTTTGTACTGGCTTCAATTGTGCATCACATTCTGTGGCTTTTTTTAGCAGCAGATGAGCTGGCATTTATACCCAAGCACACACACACACACACACACACACACACACAACCCAGAACAAGGGTGCCAGATGTTAAAAACTGTCGAGTGGGGATTGGGCTCTGGAGTTTAAAAGCTCGTGCACGACGGCCGTCTTGATAGCTACGTTTGCACACGGCACTGGTGAGATAACAGACCTGCAGGTGGAAAATACTGTACAACGGCTAACCATCAACGCTAAATGAAGGAGAAATTTTCTGGAAATCTTCGGAATCTGGTGTCTGTCACCACATGGACGAGCGGCCCAACAATACTTCCCAGACAAAGGGCCGGGGATGCTGCTGGGGACTCTGAGGGGAGCGACCAGGGGCTGGGGCAGATTTTTTGGTGCAGCTTCTTTAAACTCAAAGGGAAGTTGACATCACATGGTAGAGAGTTCTATTGCACATCACACGTAGGTTTGTGAGAGAACATTTTAGAATGAAAAAATGAGATAACTGGAAAGTTTTAGGCAACACTTTTCACTCCCCACTTTTCTGAGCGCCACATGGCTGTGTCAGAGAATCACACGTGGCATCGAGAAAAGGCAGAAAGTCAAGAGCACTACAGTACAATGTGCACAGATGATGGCTGCCATGTTGGAGCTATTACGGTGAGCCTCTTTGTACTCTGTATGGTAGGGCGCCTTTCAAAGCGTACTCTCATCCTCCACTGTTCTACTCACTTCAACTCAGCGTAACACAACTGCCAATCAGTCTGCAGCTGAACACCAGCGATGACTGCCTTCGAATTCTGAACAGCCCCACGTATCCTGTCCCGGAACCTTCTTTTCACTGCTTTTCAATTGGCTCCAGTAGCGAGGCATAATGGCTCGTTTATGACACAAACAGGAGCGCGAGTCTTGTGGAGATGACTCAAAGTGTCGCAGGAGCCGAACGGTTCACGGTGCGGCGCTGTGACAGAGTAAAGGTGTGGAGCGGGGAAGTCAGGAGACTCTGCGTGAGAGCCAAGCCAAGATTTTTTTCTCAGTCAGGAGACTCTGCGTGAGAGCCAAGGAGATGAAAAGAACTTTTTCTCTTTTTTTTGGTGTAAATAAGCTGTTTTATTATTATGATAATATATAAATGTTATAATAGTTTTCCTATTATAAAAATATAAAACAATAACTTTATAATTACAATATATTATTAGTAGTAGTACTGATATTATACATGTATACGTACGTATATAGTTTTGTAACTAAAACGTGACAAATTCATGTTGTACCAAGTGATCTGTTTTCCCCCTTCTTTGTTTTATTTCACAAGCTTTAATTTTTGAGTCACTGTCATGAAGCCAATGAACAACTGCACTGAGGCATTGTTTCACTGACAAGTTAATCTTTCTTAAACATTCTTATTCTCAACTGTTTTTCAATGTTTTCAGCCCCTTTCCTGGATGCTAACTCTAAGCCTGGATAACGAACTAAAACTGACAGATGACTGAGCGGATGAAAGAAAGAGAGAATTCTGTTTGAAGAGGCAAAACCAGGAGGCAGCAGGTGATGCCGTGAGTTTCTGGATGACCCTCCAGAGCTCCCATATGTCTGACAGATGCCGTGTTCGGTCAACAGTGGCCTCAGACACCTGCAGTAATAGAATTAGTGACGTGCTCTGCGGGCGAGGGAGTACACTGCACACTTGTTCTGCAACTCCGTTTCAGTAAAGTTGATCAATTCTAATGCAGTACTGTGAGAAAGAAAAAGAAAAAGCATGTTTCTTTTCTTTCTCCGAGTCCATGCAGGTAAGTTTTCTTGTAAGACTTTGGTGACAAACCAGATCCAAGTCTTCTGCTAGAATGAATGACAGGTGGTGTGACTCTGCTAATTTTGTGTAGTGACCAGTGTGTCTGCCCGGGAAAGAGGCTGTCTGCTCATGAGTGGGAGAGACTGAGATTTTCCCTTCGTTGGCTGTCACTCCAAGCCCAGTTGGTGTTCTGGTTAAGCATGGTGTGAAAGGGACAGATCTGAGCAGGCGCAAACATCACATTTTTTTGGTGGCAGGTTGTGCACGTCTGGTGCGTAGGTGAGGTGACACTTTTTTGATTTCACAGCATGCGAGAATTCAGGCTGACACCAGAGCTTTGGACGGTATGCATGAGAAACAAGTGACTAATCAAAGTTTCATTGCTGTTGTGCTTTCTTGTGGCACCTGCTTGGGAGATAAACCACCAAAAGGGCATGGGGGGGACAAAGAGGCTCAGTCCGACCTTTACGCCCAGATACCAACAGTCTTCCCTAGGTGCAGTCTACTTTTATGTCCTAATTTTCCTTCTATTTCTAGTTCACACAATAAGTCAAACTATCACGCAATGATTTTCTTAAAGTCTGTCAACAGATTTTTGAACACTTTAAATACTTAGAAAGACATTCATGTCAATATAAGACTGGTTGGAAATGCCACAATCGGGCTTAAAAGCACAGATGTAAAACTTTGCTTCCCCTCACCCCCCCCACAAGCACATAAGTGTAAGATGAGGCCTCTGCTTTTTCCATTACACCCAATTTACTGAGCTTCAGAAGCATAACATTAGCAAGATATGCATTTAATTACTCATAAGAACAAATATATGTTAAGCACAAAATTTGGATGGTAATTAATTTCTCTTTTTACTGCTGCGCAGCAGTTTCTTCTACTGAAACTGTTATCTGAAGCAAAACCTTTCCCAAGTCCATGGAAGACATTTCTTTCTTCGAGGTCTGACATTCCCTTTGTAATGAGAGCTTTAAAGAGCATGTACTGTAGGAGTGTGATTGTCATCCTTCAAGGAAAACTGGGATCACACCCTGCAGCCCACTAGTACCCCCCCCCCCCAGCCTAACTGTCGGTGGAGATCAGACACTTTGGTGGAAACGTGGTGTGACACAGGCCCCCAGCACTGGTTCATGGAGTTAAGCAAGACAAATAAAGCAAGTGCTCACATGCAAGGACGCAGCACATATGACAGAGAACATTCTCCGCAGCTGTCTCAGGGGCACGACAAAGAAAAAAAACTTTTCATCCCTTTTTTCATCCCTCAACCAATATCTACTTTCTTGTCCCCACAGATCACACAAGTCAATAGAATCTAAGTTTAAACAACCTGCCGCTGCCTTCCACTCCCCTAGGACCTGTCCTCCACCTACCGAGGGCATGTGGGAGGCAGGTTGGAGTGTGTGATCGTGTTGTGGATGTGGGTGCGTTTGCAGAAGATGGAACTGCATTCAGGGCGTGGTGCGTGTCAGCCACGACACGGCTGTCAGAGTTGTGGCAGCAGGGTAGGGCAGCTGCTGGTTTGTGAAAAAAAAAGTCCATTAAAAGGTCCCATCTCTAACTCTACTTGTAAATGAGGTATTGAACCGGTGGTTAAGTCAATCCTGCTGTCACACAGACACGATGCCCGGTGGGTGCGTGCATCGTTCTCGTGTGTTTGTATGTGCCTACTGGTGCGTTTTTTTTTTAAAGCGGCAGGAGTTTCCTAATTGGAGTAATAAGAATGCGATGAGGTTGAACACCGAGAGCAGCAAACCTTCAAAGACAGGTGATCAGTGATCGCAGACGACACACCGACTGTTTCTGGCGTGTAAGGGATGCAATTATAAGTCCTTCCACAGTGACAGAAGCTTATTAGACTTTAGCTTTTTACAGACGCCATGCCTTGGTATTAGCATCAGTGGGCTTAAGTGTAGACATGTAATACTATAGCGCAGTGGTCCCCAAACATTTTTTGGCTCGTGACCCCATTTTGACACCACAAACTTCTCGCAACCCCATTTGAATTCTAGCCGCAACCCCAAAGTTGAAAAACACTGTTACAGCAGCTCTACTAGGTCCTGAACAAAGAAAAGGGTAGCTGCATTAATACTGCAGTACTAATAAGCTCTTTTTATACTGGTCATGTTACTAATGTGTGTTTAAAAAAAAACTCCTTGGCAACAACTCCAAGCTGTGCCACAGAAAAGCAATCTTCAGAGGAGAGCTTCACTGTGATTGGGTTACGTTTGTACTCCCTTTGAGCTGTTTAACCTCAACATCACCTCTCCTCACCCATACATAGGGCATTTAGAACAGACTTTATTGTCATTGTACCCTGGGGCACAACGAAATTATCTGTGAAGTATTCGACAGTACAACAACAACAGTATCGTTGAAATTTCTCAGTGTAGTCTTGAGAGTTTTCTGGTTAAAAACCGGTCTGTTACGCAACCTCAAGAAAAGGGAGTTTATTATTTCAATGCAACCAGAGCATTTAAATAAAGCTTTGGTCACAAACTGGGTCAAGCACAGTTGACGTACTGTTTTAAGAGGAGGAGATTCACTCAGTTAAGTCTTTGACAAGAACGCTCCATTAAGAATAACTTGTCTTGCCAAAACTTGATATTTGAAAAAAAAAAAAAAAAAAGTAAGTCTTTTTGAGTACATCTCATAGTCTTTACTCTTGTGTTTATTTTTATTTATTTATTTATTCAGATTTTTGGAACAGTAACAAGGTATGATGTAATGCCAAATATTCTTTTGCTCTCCTTTCTCAAAGGCTAACGCACCATGATGATGGAATCCTTCCATATTCACAGTGCCACACGGAGGCCACAGCATGTGCTCTGAATATGCACTTGCACTGTTGGCTACTGTCCAAATAGAAATCATTTTGATTTCCATTTCAGGTGAAGCATTATCCTCAAAGCTAATTAGAGGCCTGGGTGGTGGTCACATGACACTGGGACATTCATGGAGAAGTGTTTAGGCCCGGTCGCTACAGCCCGCAGCTCTATTTTCAATTACACTAGTCGTTTTTTTTCCTCCTCTGTGGCAGTTATATTTCTCCCCTCGTTAAAAGAGAACACAATGAAGCCCAACAGAGCTCTTCGCTCACACATGGACACCTTCCTACCTGGGGACAATCCATAAGCAACAACAAGCAGACCATGACATGAAAGAGTGGTTGCCCATGAGGCCTCATTTCGTAAGCGTGTACAAGTGAACAGAACCAGCAACTCTCCCACGAGGCTTCTAATCAGTGTCCCAACCATGGCCTTAGCGGT
The DNA here is from genome assembly GCF_000523025.1 of Cynoglossus semilaevis. NCBI lineage: Eukaryota > Metazoa > Chordata > Actinopteri > Pleuronectiformes > Cynoglossidae > Cynoglossus > Cynoglossus semilaevis. The sequence goes on along the minus strand of NC_024314.1, from coordinate 22,070,107 downwards.
GCGGTTGCAGAGGACAGCGCCACCATTCCTAGAGTGTGAGTGTGTACCAAAACAAAAACAGCACAACTGTACTTTTACAAATGGAACTGACCGTCCCCCGAGACATCCTGTGTACGTGGAAGCGTCCTCTTTGATTTCCTGTATGGATTCAGCTGCCTCCGAGCACGCCATATCATCTTCAACCTCCATTAACACAATCGCTGTACAACGCAGCTGCTGCGCTATTAACTACACCGGGGACTCCAGCTACAAGCTGCACCAAAACTGCATTATCCATGAGGCAAAAGTAATGCATGAATAAAAACATCCATTCCACCAGGGGCATCTCTTACGGGCTGCCCTTTCTGCTTACTCTAGCTGCTTTAAAGATGTCCACTACAGTCAGGAAAAACAAGACCGCAGAGTGAATACAGTAGCGAGAGAGATAATACTATATCTCTCCAGGGGGCTGGTGGGTAATTAAAGATTCCATGACTGTAAACTGAGGCTTTTACTCTGAGAGCCTCAGTGCAGCTGCTATTCCCACAGTTGTTGTACACAAACAGAGTCAGATCTTAATGAGATTTAACATGCCAGTTCACGCACATACAACCTGGTTGTGTTAACCATTTTTTTAAATATATTGCAATGCTTTGAGTAAGGAACATATCGTAAACCGGGGCCTGATCGATACACCAATCCCTGTTGGTGATTGATTGTAATTGTCCTGGCAATGAAGTGTCAGCCGCTTCCGTCTCTGTAATTGACCCGTAATTAGCAAATGGGAGATTTCAGCTTGTAGCACTAATGAACTTTAGGGTGCAGCGGCAATGACAGTTCCCGAGGTGACTGGGTTAGGACGGTTAGCAAACGTTGGAGTTTAGATCGGTCACGCTGTTGGCAGCTGCTGACAGCAAACAGTGGTGAAACACGACACAGCGCAGGAAAAGCCCGTGTCTCTAACGATGCAGTTGTCTTCCTATTGAGGTCGCGGTGACAGGCTAATTCCAGCTACAGCAACCGCTCAAACATCCAGTGAAAGATCATGGCGTGAGACTGCTTTACAAGATGAATATTAGTACGAGAAATACACAAAATGAACGGCAGTTGTTATAGCTTTAAAAAGTTACTCACGACCTGGATGGCTCCAGGTTAAACATCTAGACGTTACAGGTTAACACGTCTCTGTTTTGGTGGTTTAAGTTTCAGTGGTTTTAGGCAATCAGGTATCTATTAATTTAGCTTGACATTTGGTTTTCTTTGTACATATTTTTGTATTGTTTTTCTAACGTGAATTACATTTGTAAAATTTTAAGCTAGCTTTTAAGTTTTAAGATTACATTTTGACTTTAAGCTAGCTTTTAAGTTTTAAGATTTTGATCAACTATAAAATACCAACCTGACTGGGTTTAACAGAGGACTGCCTGTAAAGAAATAAATAGAATTTTGATGAATGATTAAATGATGATTTTTTTCTTTTTTCCAACCTAATTATAATCATTTTCTACATGTCCTGTTAAAAACACATATCTATGATAGTTTTTTCCTTAACGTTCAGGTATTCTTTTAGCTGTTTGGAATACCTGTGCATAAATATGTCAGTGTTTTGTCTGCGTTAACAGCTGTTAAGACTAAACTGTAGCTCTTTGGGGGCTAACTTATATTTCTGCTTTGGTTAACTTTCATTTATTCATATACCCTTAAAACCAAGTTCAACTTGTTTCAAAGAACCGTCGTGGGAAACAGCCACTTATTGGAGGTGAGTCAGAAACCGGTAGATTGTGAGCCATCTTAAATCTGAGTCTGAGAGGCAAACGGACCTAAAGAAATACTGTAGGTAATTTAAAAGAAAAAAAAGTTAGTCTTCTTGAAATGTCAAAGTCCAAATAATAGAAGTTTTGTCTGCTTTCTCTTACAAATTACGGTGAAAATAAGAACTGACTTCATGCTAAGAGGGGAAACTTATGAAGTGAGAAAATATGTAAGACGTTCTTGATGAACAAAGAGTGGGAAGAGACAGTCTGGCAGATAGTTGATGGTGCTGTGGTGATATTAGGAGCTGTTGGTAAATTTCATGTGACTGAGGTGGAGAAGGCGTGGGGTTTGAGTCTGTCTCCGATGACAAAGAGGAGGAAGGAGAAGAATGCTAAATGAGATGTTAAAATAGGCTAACGACTTTTTAACGTTGCTAACATGCACCAATTATCCGTGGTACACTCTTAGTGACTCAGACGACGGGTCTAATTCGGGACATAAATGAGTTTAATGAGTATGAGTGATGATAAGGGATGGGAAGCAGGCAGACAAGGATGAGCAATATGAAACCATGGCTTTTAAAAGAAAATAATAATAATAAAAAAACAACAACGACAAAAGCACAGGGTTTGTGCCACATCTGCTTGGGGTGGAAAATTGGACAAAGTATTTTTTATCCAACATACTGTATATACGTGAAGAAAGACACACAAAAAAAGATAAACTCTAATGGCTGAAATACATTAAAATACAGCCCCAAATTCACACAGAACCGTCTAATGCCCGACTGTCAAACTGTAAATGTAACCAAAGAAAAAGATTCACACAGAACCGTCTAATGCCCGACCGTCACACTGATGTAACCAAAGAAAAACATGAATCCTTTCCACACCAACCTTTAATACAATATGGTATCTGTAATCATATTTTACTCCTTTTCTGGTTTCCCTTTGTCACAACTTTGGCTGCAAGCCTCCTGTTCAGACCATTCGTTGTTATGCTTTGAAAAAAAATCTTTGAGGATGAACAGAGAGATTGATTCCTCTGTGTCAACGCTACATTTTATTTTTCCTTCTCTATAAAAGGATACTTAATAAAGCCTACTTGTCCTAATGATTGCCTACACACCAAGCAACGATATTCCACATTCACAGCTAAAGCACATCTGAGAAATGCTTTCGCAAAAATAACATTTTTATATCGGTTAAATGGTTTTAAATGGTTGGTCCGACAGGTGCTATGGCCACGAGGTAAGGCGAAGAAACGATCAAGGAAATTAACCATTTATGGGTGATTTGAGAACATTGTTACTATAAAATGTTTAGACACGTCCAAATATATTCCGGCAGAGCCCCGTAGCTTTAAGAAATAAAAAATAACTTATTGAGCAGACGTTTATACGACTTGGATGATAAGAACTTCTTCCCAAAGGCTTTACTTGTAAATCTCAAGTTATGAGGCTCTCACATGGTAAAACATAAGGACCGGCAGGATTGGCCCATAACTTGTACATCACTGTATGTAATGCATATGTAAACGCCAGGCTTCATCTGAAATCAAAGGGCTCAGTTACAAGGCCACCAAGCCTCACGTATTACAGTAAATGTAAGCGTCCATGTTCATGTCTCCTGTTTGATTCTAGTGATGTTGCGGTGATAAATCATCGGTGGTGGACAGTGATCTACATGACACAGCCTCATAAACCGCACATACAGAGGGTCTAATTCAGAATGCAGCAGATGTATGACAGATTAAACTTTATACAGTGTGGCATTACAGCGGTCGGTCAGACGATACTGTATGTGCGTGCAGTATAAGCTCCGTAATGGATATTAACTACGCGGTCATTTAGAAGGAGACGGTTTATTTAGCTGATGAGCTCTAACTGATTTTAACCCTTAATGTTTTGAACAGGATTTGAAACACGCCAGAAGAACCACCAATCGTTTAATATTACAGCGTTTGTAAAGATTGTATCAATTTCATATAAGTGAGCCTTAAAACTGAAGAGTCACTGGTCCAGAGTAACGACCTCCAAAGGGTTTTACTTCCCAACTGCAGAACAGTTTGATACATACTTAACCCAATGCCTCTCTGTCCATCATTGCCTCTAGGTTGCTGTCACTCTCCCCTCACGGACTAGTCTAGTCCAGTCTGGTCCAGTCCATCAATCATGGGTTAGATTAACTTTCATCCTCCTACCTTCTTTCCCCCATTTAAAGCCCCATGTACGGCTGTCATCGGAGGATCATGTTTTTACATTTGCCTACACCTTTGCTTCCCAAACCATTTCTTCAGCTCCCCGCCATTTTGAAGGCAGGATGAATCTCCAGCCCAACAGATTCATATTTGTTATTTAAAATTGTTACAAAAGTTTATTTTAAACACAGCTTCTCCTACAAAACTGATATTTTTAAAGAACAATGGAGACGATTGTAGCTCAAAATGTTAAACTTTAGCCTATTAAAATGGATTGGATTAGAATAAAAAAATTATTTAATTCCACCGTCAGAAAATATTTCTTGCGCAAATACTGTTAATACACATGTTGACATTTAAAAAATATTTTTGCTTCACCAAATTACTATGAACCTAAAATACTTTGTCACTGCCCAGCATGTGTTTGCACATGCCTTAGGCCAAATCAGCAGCTTTACTGAGGTTTTGAAAGAACTCTTGACGAGTTGCACTGAAAGGAATAAAACCCACAAACTCTACGAAGCAACATTTTGAGTTATATATCTGCTTGCTTTATATTTTTCCATAACATTGATTACATCACTTGTTTAAGTCAGAGATAAAACCAGGTGTGAAGCATCGACTATTTGCTTCCATTTCCCTTCATGTTCCAGCCATAAACAGTCATGTTACGGAACGTTTATTAATCTCAATTAATTCACTACAATCACAATTAATCGTGACTAATCCACGGCTTCCATGCGATTAAGTGGATGAAAAATTATAATTGTTGGACGGACCTAATTAGAATTCATTTGCCTCGGCGATCCCTTCCTCACCAATAGCCCCGTGCCCCTGCAGTGAGGTCTGCCTCCCACTTAAGGAACCACTGACCTACACAATGATCACAATGATGCTCACGCTGATATCTGCGCTACTGACAAATGGCTTCAACAGCAGCCGTGCAGCTTAAATGAGTGTGTCAACAAGTGGAGTGCTTAAGGCACAGAGGCACTTGAGAAAAAAAAAAAACAAAAAAAGCACACTTTCATCCCGGGGCCGAAGGCATGGATTTGAAAAAAAAAAAAAAACAAAAAAAGCACACTTTCATCCCGGGGCCGAAGGCATGGATTTGAAAAAAAAAAAAAAACAAAAAAAGCACACTTTCATCCCGGGGCCGAAGGCATGGATTTGAAAAAAAAAAAAAAAAAACAAAAAAAGCACACTTTCATCCCGGGGCCGAAGGCATGGATTTGAAAAAAAAAAAAAAAAAACAAAAAAAAAAAACAAACATATCTATAGATAAAACTCCATATGGACAAATATTTCTCCCACTCGGGGGACAACACTATTCTCAGAGGCAGGACTTAACCTCCAGTGCACTTATGGGTGACAACTGACGGTCGCTCAAGTGCCAGTGAACATTACGGCCCATCTGTTACACAATGCTACACAACGGAGATTAAAATGACCATGTTTCAATCCTCTGCAATGGTTTGTGGACACAGAAGAGCCAAAATGGAATGGATAAAACCGACAAGAGTCACTTTCATTCCAGGGCCGAAGGCATGGATGTGTAAAAAAAAAAAAAAAAAAAAAAGGGGGAAATATAAAGGGGTCCTGCTGAAATCTTTTGATTCTGTATTATGTACAGTACATCAAAAGGGTAACTTTCAATAAGATGAAAAGATTAAGAGAGCAGATCTATAGGTTAGCTTAGGTATCGTCCTTGTACAGTTTTGGAGGAAAATGTTTTCTCTTCTATTCACCACTGCAGCAGCTGCAGTGCTACTCATAAATATTGGAGCCAAAATAGTACATTGAAGACAAAAGAGAGAAAATACTGTGGTTAAGGGGAAATTAAAAGATTAGGTAGGAGGGTGGGGGGGTGAGGAGGGATAATCAAACTCTCCTTGAGAATAACAGGTATTAAGTAATGACAATGAATCAGACTAAATAAAGGACTTAAGAAAATTACTTTCTGCCTTGTTTTCATTCAATCGATCTAATCATTTTCCTGAAAATTGCTCGTTTATCAAACCCATCTTGTCCAGTTAGAGCAGGATGTACAGTACTTAAAGCCAGAACCTGACACGACACAATGTAAATCAAAGCCCTAAGATTTAAATATAGGGTTAAGAGCAGTTAAAACCACTGCTCTAGCAGTGGGCGCTGTGTGCAGCAAAATGTTGGATCTACTCGGTGCTAATCAGTTCTCCAGAACAGACAAATACAACAAAATATTACACATTCACATTTTAGTTCGACAAGGAGACTTTACCACAGAGTACAACTGCGACTAATTTATACTGTAGGCCCAAATGTCAGTTAGGTCATTAGGGTGGAAGTGAAAATCCAAATGTTGAAACAATTCAAAATAGGTCCCAGTTATTTTCTTCTTTCAAAGAAGTGGCATCAAAGGTAGGGGGCAGGGTCCCATTAAGAGGCACAATTTATTGTGGGAGAGGACAGTGCTCTATTTCAGGAGAGCCTTTAACTTTGCACAGATTTATCATTTTATTTCCTTTGTTAAATGAGGATGGTTTTGTAAGAACAACTAAATTATTAAATAAAAGTCACAGGAACAATAGATGTGACAATTTTCCTCAATACAATAGAGGGCACTGCAGAAAAAGCTCATTAACTGCTGCACAGAAGAAAAAAAATCAGATCTGCCTTAAATTAGCTCTTTGCTGTGAGCAAGCAAGAACAAACAGCTGACAAAGACGATACCAAAGTGTGTGAAAAAAAAAACCTAATGTTCTCCAGCTTTAGAAAACCAAAAATGTATCAATTTCTACTTTCAGTTTTGCTCACTGAATACTGCCTTCGTGTCTGTGTGATAGTAACTTCATGAAGCGTGAAAGCGGGTACAAACGCAACAAAAATGATGCTTCCAAAGGGAGCGGCTTCTGGGTAGACCAGAGACAAGAGGTGTCCTATTATCTATGAATGTCTACTTGCTAAGGCAATAGTTGTTGGAATTTGATATTTTGTTAAGGTGAAAGTCAATCGTAGTCTCATCCAGCTTTAAGTCACCAATTATCTAAATATGACACTATTACTGTATGATTGAGAAACCAAACACGATGATACACCTCTACACCTCATCTCAGTCTAATAACAGGCTTTGAATGGAACAGCGCAGCTACTGTGTACAACTGAATTGCGGTCTATCACACAGGTGCAAACCTTCTAAGGATCAGGAGCACATTGATTCCATTTAGCGCTGTGAAAAGTAGCCCATATAACACTTTAGCCTGCCTTCACTCAGTTGGAAATATGAGGCATGGAGCTCAGTATCGAGCTTGGAACCAGACGTGATGTGAGAAATGAACAAGAAAATGCAATGGAAGTTACTTCAGCTCACTCTTGTAAGCACACTGCCAACACTGCTGCTGCTTTTTAAGTTTCCTCCCGTTCAAAATATTCATGTGCAGCCAGTGAGGAAGAGGCAAACGCTGAGAAAACACAGCTGTTGAATACTAATGTGAACCCATTTGATACAACGGAACCTAAATCTGCGCTCTCTGTAAGCCTATTAGTTGTATGGCTGGGAGGGTTTTAATCACTGTCCTTTGTCTATAGGGTCCATTACGCAGCGACTGCATTATGGTCTCCGGCTACTCTTTAGAGGTCAGGGGTCGAAACACACTTCCAATGATGAGATCACGGTGCTTTATTGACGACAAGGTAGGAAGTGCTTTTATCACTCCGGCCCAGGAAAGAGTCCCTATATCTCCATCTGTGATTGAATAAATTGTGTGTACAAAAAAGTACTTTTCTGCCAGCGTCTAATTTATGACGATATTCTCTGTGAAATGGTTAAAAAACAATTACTCTCTTCTCTCGTGTGTTAGCATTTCCACATAAGCAGCAGCGGGACTGATATTAGGGATGTGCCGGAGCAGTAATTGTGGTGGAAATGAATGGCCTCCATTTTTCTTTATCTTGAGTGGCTTTGAATGTGCCGCTGCAAATTAGCACAAGACGGAGGAAAATGGGTCCGATAAAATGGCTGCCATCTTAGGCGAATGGCACTGGTGTAAATGTATATTTTGCAGTGCTGGATTGACAGGTGAGGAGGCTTTATATCACATTCCAATTACAAACCAGCAAGTGTTTAGTGCAAAACAGGATTCATTTGCGTCACTTAAAAAAATAAACATAACATGCTCACATGGAAGCATATAGGTTTGTGCACACTGGCTTTGAAGGGTGGCAATTATCGGACTGTCAGACAGACACACATGGACCATCAAATAATGAACAACAGGCCCATTTGGCAATAACTATGTCCATCTCCGTCACTTAGCTTTCCACTAAGTGGGGGATATGAAATGTTTTCCGAGACCTAGTGGCAGCCCACCCCATCACATGACACAAAGCAGTACCAGTGGAAATGGCGATGTTGTGTAATCTAGCTTACGTGCATCTATAAAAGCCATAAAAACACGGCGGAACAAAGATACAGATGGTGGGACAAATGAATAAAACTTTGTCCACATGCCATGCCATAATAAATGACCACCAGCACCAGGACACCACCATGTCCTGCTCTGACCTGGAACATAATGACCTCCTCCACTGTCACTGAGAAACTGGCGTCAGCCTGGCAATGAACTTCGAACTCAGCAATGCCCCCTAGTGGGGTCACAGATGGGACTATGGGACAAGCCAATTAATGCAGGGGTTGGTAAACTTTTTGGCTCACGGACCGAAATAAAGTTAATTATTCTATTGGGATGGTTCAGTATTCTGGGCTGCAGTTTGCCCTTGTCTGTATTTACACATGTCAAAGCAGCGTATAAGTATATATTTAGTGACTCACGATCTTCTGCAGGTGCTTCTCCTTGCGGACGTCCACCATGACCAAACCCTCTTTGACCAGACCCAGGCCGGCATCATCCTTGGTGTCCCCAAACTGTATCGTGACATGTGGGCAGGTGACGCCATTGTACTCCACGTTCAGCATGCACTGACTGTTCTGGATGTCACGCACCACGCAGTCCACCACGTCCGCACGAGCGTCGTCCTGGAGAGAGAGAGACGTACAGTAGATAAGACGTGGGGATTAGTGCGGAGGGAAGAAATTTGTCAGGAGCGGATATGTCATCAAAGGGAGAGGAAGAGAGTGTGAGGGGATAATGGGACGGAGATGAAAAAAAAGGAAACAAAGTGTGGAGGACAGAGAGTGATAGGGATAATTAGTATGTTATCACTAATGACTTCTAAGCAGAGATAAGCAAATATACACAAACACAAAGGCAATCAATGGAGACAGTGATAAACACACTACATCTGAGGAAAACTCAATGACTGGATGTGCACTGGAAGCCAATGTGCCTGTAAGTCAAGTATACACTTTTGATTTCAATGATCGCTCATTCAGTCATCTGTCAGTCCTATAACAAACAGTCAGTAAAAAAACAAAACTTTTTTCATCTAAAAAAAAAAAAAAACAAAACTTTTTCATCTCCTTTTTTCTAAGGTTATTAGTACAAGTATGGGGGTAAATGTGGTGACCACATACCCCGGCAGAGGTTACTGTACTGTACAGGCAGCTTAACCTTAGGGTGTGTTCCATTTCAAGTCCTAATCCCCTCTCCAACAATACTGCCCTGGTTCTGTCTGTAAAGCACTTTCTAGGTCTAAAGCTCACTGTACTGGGAACAAAAAAACTATTATGAGAACGTCAACCCTGTTTCCTGACATTGGCAACTCAAGTTCATCACTGCTCTGAACAGATATGATTTATTTCCCTGTGACCAGTGTATGGTCAACGGACCACAGCGTTAATCCCAGGACAGCTTGATGAAAGCTTGATGTTTTGCCATTAGCAAGCAAGCTTAACAACAGCAAGGTCAAGTCAAGTTCAACACATTTTAAATGGACCTTATGTGAGTATGATGTTTCTCTTAGCAAGCAAGCTAAACAAGCTAACAACACTGCAGTATGTTGAGTGTAAATATAGAATTTACTTCACAAGCAGTTGCTTCACAACTGCATTATTTCATGGAAATAAAGCCACACCTCCACAGTACTGTTTTTTACGTCACATATTCACGAAGATTTAAGGATATTTCTATGAATGATATGCTGGCTCCTGCTACTGTATATAAGAATACGATTTGCGCCAATGCAGCAATAATGCCTCTGTGCCTGTGTAGTATCAATGAGAGGTGGAATTCATTTTCACACAGCACTTTAACAGACAACTAACCACAAATGGCAAAAAAAACAATAAACCTTTTTTTTTTTTTACACCTGTAAAACTATTAACTCACTCTGACCTTTAGTTTCATATAAGCTCAAGAGATGTTGAATTCATACATACATAAAAAAACCCTTGAATGTCATTTAAAGGATGGACCGACAAAATGTCACGTCCTATTTCTCATGTAATGGTTTGTTCATTCACACAGTGGAGAGAGACTACAGTACGTACACACTGTAACATTCCAAACCCTATTGACAATATTCACCAGAATTATTTCTTTTTGCTCAATATTTTCATCAATCACACAGTTTTCTCTGGTGATATATCATCCTGGCCAGGAACGATTATGACAGCAAAAGGTCTGGCGTGTCAAATAATCTTCATTCAGACAAGGTTGTTTGGATAAAGTGAGAGCCCTATCAGGAAACAGACTGGAGGGATTTATTTTGGCAAAATTTTCTGCAGCCCTGACTTTAGCTAGACCTCAATTTCCTCACTACATCCCCTTTCTTCTGGTTTCTTTTTATTCTACGTCGAGTTGCTTTTCTTGTTTCTCACCTTTTTGTATGTGAAAGGCCAGGATTTAATTAAAAAAAAACAGGTGGAAAGGGAGGTGGAATGGCTATGATTCAGAGCTGACCTCACGTCTTACAGCAGCCGGGGTGAAAAAGTAAGAAAAAAAAAACAAGGAAGCTACGTCTTCAAAGGCAGAAAGATACTTGAAAAACAAAAGTCAGTCCTTCGTCGTCATCTGTCCTTCTTTTACACCATCCATCTTCTTGATTCCCTTCTTTTCTTGCCCTGGTCTTGTCTCCATGGCAACCCCCTTCGAGCTAGCCGCCCTTGGGTATGTGTGTGTGTGTGTGTTAGCCTGTGTGGGCAGGGAAGCTTGTTCAAGGCACAAAAACCAAGGGTCTTTTTTTTTTTTTTTGTCCCCCGCTGTCCCCCCTGTTCAACTTGTCACAGGCGCTGCAGGGGAGCTCCGGGCAAAAGAGTGACAGGGGAGGAAGTGTGTGAGCGTGTAGGTGGTTGTGTATGTTTGGAGGGGTGAGGGTGGGAGGGGGGCCGAGAGGTGAAGGAGAAAGAGAGGAAAAGAGAGAAGGGCTGACACAGGAAGAAGGTAAAATCAGATTAAAATAGAAGCAGGGTCTGTGGAGATTGGTGAAAGGGGAACAGAGTCAGACCCTCCTACTGGACACGGAAAATATATGAATGAACGATTCACTGAATGATGTGTTCTCAACCCAGACTCCAGGCTAAAGTTTCAGAAAAAAATGTTTGTAAATTGTTTTTGCAAAAGGTGGAGGGAAGCTAATGAATGAATGTGTTGACGTCTTTTTTTTTTTTAATCGATACAGAACCTATGCATACATATATTTCTTTCCATATTGCATGGAATTTTTCAATTTGGTTTAACTTTGCCTCCACATTAAGTTCCCGCTCATACAAACAACGAAGCAGTCTGTGTTCAGGGTGATTGTTTCTAGTCATAAATAACAAAGCAGAACACTGCGACTGCAGACTGAGGAAAAAATAATGAGCTTTCTGATAGAAGTCATGGTAGGATCAACATCCCTGATTATCTTATATTTAGAAAGTGTTCTCTGGCATCTTAGACGAAAGATCGGGTTGCACTTTCATACATGGGCGGATAATATTTTTTATTAAAAAAACAAAAAACAAAAAAAAAACTTTGTGCATCTCTTTTCTAAGATGTAATCTGTTTTTCTTTTCTTTTTTTTTTACAAGAGCACTCTTGACATCAGCGTCTTTCCTTAATTAGCTGATGAAGCAACACTGATGTGGTGGTAAAGATATCTGGACTGCAGCCACGCTCACAACAGTCTGAAGAAGAACTGCAGGAAGTGAAGTCCCAGTCAGGTCAGGGTTAGAACCTACGTTCAAGTCGTGTTACGGACCAATAATATGATTCTACGATTCTGTCTTTGATCCTTAAATATCACTGTCAAGGTTTGGAACTACGCAGTTTAACAGGTAAAAAAAATCCTCTGTTGGAGGTTTTTTTTTTTTTTTTTTTTAAAAAAAAGCCAAAAAATCTCCAAACACATCCAGAGATGAAGCTGTGACATGCGAAGACGGTTGACGGAGACAGCACCTTTACTACATGTGCACAGCGGCAAAGGAACAACACGTGCGACAGATGAGTGACACAGTAAAGCAGTCCAGACAAAAAGATGGGAAACGGCATAAAAAGGAAACCCAGGAGAAAACACGGAGAACAGGGAAAAGGTCTGACAGATACAGAGTGACAGAGAAGGGTGAAAAGAAGGGAAACGTGTGTCGGTGTGTGTGGGTTCCTGTGCGTGTGTGTGTGTGTGTTTAAGACATCTAAGTGCAGGTGATGCCTGTATTCCCCAGGTTGAACAACAGATGGGACACTTCTTTCCAGAGACACTGACTCAGGAGACAGGTGACAGGAAGCGCATGGGAAACACACACATATACACACAGACAGAAGGACACATACAGTCTGGGTTTCATGACTTGTGTGGACTTTTTTGGGCACATAGACATAGGGCATTCCCTGACCCCTCAACCCTACCTTAACCAACACATATGTCTGCCTAACCTTAAATCCTACCCTATGACAGACCATTGTTAGATTCTATTCTTAATCAGTATAATAAGGTAATACTTAACCCTTAAAATACCAGCTGTCCTGGTGGAGACGTAAACAGTTTTTATCTTTTTTTTTTAACCTAAAAAACAATGTCCCTACAATTACAGCTATACCTAGACCAAATACAGAGAGAGAGAGAGATAGTGTGTGTGTGTGTGTGTGTGTGTGTGAGTGAGTCACTGCTGAAACAATCTGTGACTCAGGCTTTTAATGAGACACTGCCAGAACGTTAAATATATGTGTATTTAAGTGAGAAATACAGAATTAAAAATCACATCCTAACTCAGCGCAAAATGTGTTGTGGCTCCAATTATATATGAGGATATATGAGGTTGAATATATTACACTGCAAAGGTTGCTTAAAAGAGTAATATATAAAGAAAGTTTGGTTAGATAATATCAGAGAAAACAAAGATATTTTATGACCGATTTTAAGAAAATGGCTAACAACTAACAGATAGCTTAAAAGTTAAGAAAAAAAATGTTTAAAAGCTCCAGGGATTTTGGAAATGTTTTATAATTTAATTTAAAAGCTTAAAGGTTGCAACAAATCCTCTGGTTTTCCTTCATTTAGTGCTGACTCTGTTCAGCTAAGGGGTCAATTTTGTATTTTATTTTTGTTATTATTTTTTAAATCTCTTCCTTCAGGAAAGGAATTAGGTGACAACGCCGCCGAGGCAAACAAGTGTGTGTTTGTTCTTGAACAGACACGCAACCAATTATGCCCTCGGTTTCTTGGATGCTATCAATGAGTTGACCTCCTCACTCACACATGCACAGACAAACGCACACCAGGGGATAAGTAAACACATTCAGCTGTAAACAAGAAGATTAGAGCTGAAGGCAGAGGAGAAGAAAAACAACAACTGCGTCTTCAGATGTCAAAAAAAAAAAAAAATCATGTGAAACAGGATTAAATAATATATATATGTTGGTTAAACCGATTCTGAAAAATTGGAATTCTGGGAGATTTTTCATTTAGCAAAATAATTGCTCACGAGTTTGGATATGAACTAAACCAGACTTGGGCAAAGTTAAAGAGAGAGATTTCAGTGGTAAATGGTCGTATCTGACATATTCCTGTGTAACAAACTGCTAACATTTCCAGACAAGTGATACATTGTGGGTTCCATGTTGCTAGGCTACAGAGAGCTGCATTCATGGTCAACTCTACTGTAGGAACTTCTAATTACACGCCATTGATTTCCTCTGTTTCTCGCCACTGTTCTCAATTGACCGTATACCGGGTCACTCTGAGGTTGTATTCTGCCCGCAGTCACTATTTGAATAACCTGGTGCTAGATTGTACAGCATTAGAAAGTGCAAATGTTTTTATGAATAGCATTCTAATTCATTTAATGTTTAACAATAAGTAGTTAACGAAATGACAACGTTACTGTTGCTGTTAAAATGATTTTTCTACAAACACAGGACGACAGATGATTTTTAACCAGGAAGGAGAACTTACGTTGCTCTCGCACAAGAACACACGAGAATGCAGTTGTTAAACTGTCAATAAAGCAGCTGTGTCATGATGTCATTTTCTGACAGCGGTTAAATCGATGCTTCATCAATGCTGTGACTCAATGCAAAATGCATGAGCTCAATTATCGCCATCCCTCTCCGGGAGTAAAACACTCAACCCTGTCACTCAGTTACACACTTATAATTTCATGTGATGAGTCAAACTCAAACCGCTTTTTTTCTTTGAGTGGTCGGGAAAGTCAACTTTGAAAAGGGCAGAAAATTAGAGCAAAAAACACAGTTGATATCTGGAGGTTAATTTAGAGGCTCTCCGCTGCCACACATCTCTCCGCTCTGTGCCCGAGCTCGCTTGTGCGTTCACTTACGTCTTGTGGGACTTGGATGAAGGCGAAGGCGTACTCAGTAGCCTGAGCAGGCAGGATCCTGGTGCTGAAGGCAGGGGGCATGGCAGCCAGACGGGTGGTGGACACAACTTCTCTCTAAAGGAGGGGATAAAGGCAGAAACAGAGCGGATCACACACTGACACTTGTTTGTTGCTCAGACTCTAAAACAAATTTCAACTGATGTCAAACCCTGTTTGTTGCTCAGACTCTAAAACAAATGCAATTTCAACTGATGTCAAACCACTGTGTTCAAGGTTTCAAAATGCTGACTTTTGATCTTGGACATTAAAGTAAACAACCAAGTAGGTACAATTAGGTAAAAAAAAAAAAAAAAAATCCCTGTTATGTAGACTGTCCTTGTGATCCAAAGCTAATATATCACTGCACCGGCTACAGCCTTCATTCAATTTCAAACTAATTTCTCTTAGTCCTGGGAATACATTTCCTGCATTCACACATTACTTTACAAGTGTGAAATAAAAAACAAACAAAAAAAAAAATAGGTGCCATTTAGCAAACGGAGCCTGAGGGTGGCGTGCCTGTGAACGTCACCTTTCCACTTGTTTCACAGCTGTTTGTACAGCAGAGCTCAGACCCTTTCACTAAACCATCTGCTCTGCAGCTTCACAAAACAACCTAAAAGGTGAAACACGAGTAAAACAAACGACAACTGGAACTGGAACGTCAACCACACCAGTGTGATTGTATATACTGGGTTTTCTTCTATGAGTTAGCCGTCTTAACCATGTTAAGGAACTCCTAGCTCTTCCTGTGCGATGTCATTAAGTTTTTTTTTTACCATATTTTCTTAATTATGTTGAGAAAATATTTTTACTTACCATCTATATGATCTATATGTATGCTATGTTTAGACCGGTCTAGTCGACTAGATAGCAATATTAACCAATTTTTTGGGCTAAAAAGCAAGCTTCACTAGCTAGCTTTAAGCTAGCTAATGAACATTCATCTTATTTTCAAAATTGTTTTGTTTTTTTATTTTTCTGTTCTGGGTCTTTAAGCATTTTTTGTATGTAGACAATGTCTAGCTAACTGTTTCTGACTAGATTTGGCATTTTGGCTTTCAAACCTTCCTTCATTTTTCTTGATAAATAAGAAATCCCGACGTCCTAAAGACAATGTACCCTGGCAGTTATTAGCGGGCCTGAGTAATGGCCGACCACTGATCACCGTGGGCCACTTACAGGGAGAACACACTGGTGGAAAGTCAGACAAATATAGCAGTCAGAAGTGGGGAGGTAATTTAATGACCCCCACGTCTTAGGTTAATGTGTTCATTGGACTGTACAGTCTAGACAGAGAATAGGCTCAACATTTATTATGAATTAGAAGGTTGAGATTTATCGACAGCGCGTTAGCTTGTGACAGCACTGTAAACGTGGCCTTAAAAAAATGACCCAAAAAGAGCTCGGCTGTGTTTGTTAATGATCATATAATGACGGTGGTACCGCGCTGCACCCTGGACTAACAGTTCATGATAAAACTCAATGAAAAGGCCAGGAAGACACCATCCCCGAAGACACGGAGATTTACACTGGAGTGGCTCAGGAGGATGAATCACTGTGAATCACACGTTTAATAAACTGCTAACATTGGTTTTACTGGACCAACCCCTAACTGACCCCATTGTTGAGGGTCACTCACGCTGCTCTACTACATCATGGTAAACAACCCTGAAACCAGGTGATGGCTGTACAAGTTATGTGGTGATGTAAACATGTAGCTGGAAACTCACGTAGTATATATACCTTTGTATATGTATATAAGTGTGTGTGTGGGGGGGGGGGGGTTTATATCCAAACAAACGAGAACTGCCGTCTTGAAAATAGAAACGGACAAAAATCCACTTTCCAATAGCGTTCTGCCTGTGGCTTTGTGTTTCCGTTCCGACTGACGCTGATCTCGGCTGATAACATTACTTTCAACAGTCAGACACTTTCTTCCCACATGCACACATTAGAACACTACTTACGTTGCCATAGTCGATGTAGAAGACGTGCACCTTTGCTGCCGACTCAACTTTCTCCACTCTGGCTCTGTACCTGCAGCACAGACAGAATAATTGAAGCAGAGAGAGAGAGAGAGAGAGGTGGGGAGGAGAACGATGAAGGGAGAACAGAGCAGAGGGGAAGAGAGACGAAGACATGAGACACAAGAGGAAAAAAGGGAGATGAGTAAATGATTCTGTGCTTATTTCCCTGGAGTGAAGGTGCTGGAGGATCAGTCGGTTGTGATCTGGGGAGACGGGAAGACAAGGAAGGAGTGACGGGGGACACTGGGTTCTCAAAGGGACCATTAAAAAAAATGGCAGAATTGGAGTCCAATTTGTAATAAATTGACTTAAACAAACACTAAATGGTAATTATAACATTGTCGAACAGAACATATAACACACCGCTCGACTTTGTCGCCACCTAGCTATGACATCTTCACCTCCTGGCAGTTCAGTGAGCTGAGTTGCATCACATATTTGGTAAAGATTTTGAATACACAGCAAAGTTGTGTATGTGTAAGATAGATTAAGTCCAGTGAAAAACCACTTTATCCTAGGTCAGAGAGGACATCACTGGCCGCGCTCTGTTTCTATGTTGTGGTGTTTTAATATAATAATACAACCCAACCACAAATAATAATAAAAAATAAGTCAAGGATTTAAACCCATGATTTCAGGCTGTGATAGAAATTGGTCAAAACATCTTTCTTTAAACAGAAATCTACACAGAGAAAAAAACTAACACTGGAGAGTTTACATGTGTGAGCCAATCAACAGCAGTAACTTGGTGCGTCAGAGTGGCCTTCACTTGGCTAGTCGGAGTCCTTTGCATATCTGGATTTGTATAAAATGACTATAAATACATAAACACAGACACAAACACACAGATATAATTAATTACTTAGGGGATATATTTTTCCATTAAGTCAACTCAGCTCAGACAAACACCTGAGTGAGAGACACACGCTGGCCACAGAGCGAGGACGACGGCAGAAGGGTAAATAATTAGACCCAGACGGAGACGAGAGAACAAAGTTATAAGCGATTCACTGAGAGACATA
>NC_024314.1:22052058-22052354 GCF_000523025.1 Cynoglossus semilaevis | reverse complement strand
TGAAGGGACGGCATGAGTGACTGAACAACATCGTTTTGTTCTTTTCACCCTCTTCCTTTTCACTCTGGCTCTGTGGTGTTCTAAAAGGCCTTAAAAGGAAGCAGATTTCTAATTAGCCCCCTAATGAAACCAGCTGACATTCCACATGCAACGCAAAACACAAAGATATGAACCAAGAACAATGTGAGCATGAACATAATTAGTTTTCCGAATAATATGAGGCAGATAAAAAAAAGAAAAGGGGGGGGGGGGGAAAATTTTTTTAGAAAAAAGGTACCGCGTGCCGGATTTCCTGT
>NC_024314.1:22038242-22051883 GCF_000523025.1 Cynoglossus semilaevis | reverse complement strand
ACAAGAGGAAGAAAAAAATAATTGTTTTCCAAAAAAAAAGGGGAAAAAAAAAAAAAAAAAAGGGGGGGGGGGGGGGTAATATTATTTCAGACAAATGCTACGTGCTGCAGATTTCCTGTTTCGTTGCTGACGGAAACAACTAGGTGCCTTTTGTTTTACGGGCCGGGACACAAATAACTATTTTTGAACCCCCAAAACCCACGAGGGGACGGGGAAGAAAGTGGAAAGAAGGAACACCTGTTTCATGGAACATTTGTTTCCTCCTGTAATCTTTTCTTGTCCTCACCTTTGTCACACAGATGCTCTCCATCCCTCCCTCCATCACAGTGACTTCTATCTGTCCCCATGACCATCTGTAAAGCTCCAGCATCCGGTGCGGAGATGAGATGAAGCGGGGCGCAGCATCCGGTGCGGAGATGAGATGAAGCAGGGCGCGCGCGTGTGTGTGTGCGTGCGTGTGTGTGTGTGCGTGCGCGTGTGGCTGCTGTCAGGCTATTGCTGATTCTACAGGGCGTGTCTGTGGCAGAGAGCTAATTACACCCCGTGGGTGTCTGCCGTTAATGCATCACAGGCTTAAATAGAAATGAGGTAAAAATGAAATGTCAAGTTATTATGTAAGAGAAGAAGAGGAGCAAAAGAAACAGCTGAAGGTATGGCCGACCACGCGGCGTGACTCGTTACCTTAGGTACGTACGTTATTATGTTTCCTGGTAAGAATGTTCAGGTCGTAGTTACTGCCCTGGAACTCGAGACTAATGGTATCAAATAGTGAGCATTGATTTTGTAGTATTGACACATCAATTATCAGTATGGATTGAGTATTATATTTAATCAGAGTGTTTTGCCCAAAAAACTTTCAAAAAGTTCAGGGATTTTTAAAGTGATTTACTGGCACTAATGATGTTTAATTACATTAAGAGTGAAGTAGTCTGGTAACGAAAGAAAATTCAAATTCAACACTACTACTGTCTCCTACTACTACTATTACTACTAATTCTAGTACTATCCAAAATAATCACAATCAACACTTATTTCACAGCACATGTGTGGACTGCAGTACATCAGCCATACAAGGAACACCTGTGACCTGAACCACTTGGATGCTGCAATGTCAATATTTAAATTCACTGGAGTGAAGTCGGTGTGAATGAAATCGTCAACAGACTCAGAAAACTCTGAGGATGCAGGTTAATGAAGACACAGATTTCTGATTCAGTATGAAGATTGGAGTCATTAACCTAGGGAACAAGCTGTGATCTCTGTGTGTGTGTGTGTGTGTGTGTGTGTACCAGTCAGCAATAGACTTTCAGACATATTAAGAATAATCTTAAAAAAAATGATGAAGTAATTCTCGGCTTCTACTGATTAATGAGTTAAAACCAACTTAATGCCTTTACAAGCTTAGGCTGGCTATTAGTAACCATGGGCTAAAGACCATGTGATGGACCATAGTAATATTACAGGAAACAGGGCAAGTTCTTCATACAACAAAATGCTTGTGCTCTGTCTGCAGCCAGCCTTCACAAGCTCGTCACTACAGGTCATGCCTTTTTTCTTATGTAACCTAACTTTTTTTTTTTTTGGAGAGGAAGTACAGTTAGCAAGAGTAGGAGAGTCACGGTGACTGTGGAACCTGTCAAACCTTGGTTTCCGCAAACGATGAGGTAATGACTTCTGGCAGGGTTCTTTAATATTTAAACAGAGATTAGCTCACCATTCACCATCAGCGAATTTAGCTATGCAGTATTCCCCTCTGCGTGCGGCATAGGAACCTTCCACTGGCGGCTGGGCAGCGATCTCTGCTCTCATGGTCTCCATCAGGCTTTCCAACTGGCCTCCTGTAGGACGCACAGATGAGTCGGGTTAGGAGTTTCTAGCATGATTCCGGAATTTGCATCTCATTACATCACTTTGACACTGATTCGTTTACTCTTTTGACTCCATTACCATTTAATCCTATTTGAAATGCGTGTTCCCCGCTCCCCTCGGAGAGACGGTTCGAAATGCGATTGTGTAAAAATGGGTCACCAGCTACATTTAATTCTCTCGGCTACACAGGTGCAAGCGTTCTCATTTGGTTTGCATTTTGGCTCCGCGGTGCGATTGACAAAGAGTAACGGCAGAAAGTGAGCTCACTTGTATCCCACCTCCACACACCCTGATAATCAATACAAACCAAATAAGAGTCTGATGCCACTCTGCCGCGCAGTGGCTTTTTTTTCCCCCTCCTCCAGACACACAACCAGACCGTTTTTTTTTTTTTTTTTTAGAAGGTTGTTTGTGCTTCGTGACACCGACTGAGAACACTTCCTCACATTTCTGCCCTCTGTTATGGGAAAATTAAATTCATTACTTTATTTTATGATGCAGCGAGGTTCATGATTTAATGCTTAGACTGCAGCTAGACTGCATCACTGCCCTGTGGAGGGTACAGGAAACCTAAATTCAAGCAGACAGGCACAAACAACACACTTCTGTGGAGAAGATAAAAGAGCTTTTTTTGTTTTCAAATATTCAAACATGTTATTTGGACATAGAAGAGAGAAGCTGCTGCAACACTCTTTGTTTTCAAATATTCAAACATGTTATGGGGACATAGCAGAGACTGAGGATATCTGCAGATTGCAGGAGAAATGTCATACTTTTAATAGCAGTATAAAAGTTCAAACCAACAAAAACCAAAATGAAATCACAAAACCAGACTTAGGACGTGTGATTCTACTGGCTCGATTCCCATTGTGTAGAGGTTCACAGGTGAACGTTTCTAAAATTTGCACTTGTTTACCATCAACTTCTATTATCACTAGGTATAAACGTGTGTCTGTGTGTGTCCCCCCAGCATGGAAACAAACATTAAATATTGCCGGTTCTGCTGTCACCAGTTGTCTAGCCGAAGTGTTTATTTAAAACTTTTTAATTAACTTGGAGAGTTAGAAGAAACCATGAATAAAATCCTCATTTTGATGTGTTGACACTTGAGTTGAAAAATTAGAAATATCCTTTTAATGTAATTAAGGCGTTGATATTAGATTAGAATTAGAAGAACCCAATGCCTTTTCAGACTTTTTAAGGATCCCTTGGAAAATCCTACACTAATTATATGTAACAATACCCTTAGGGCAGTAGTTCTCAAACTGTGGTATGCGTACCACCAGTGGGCTCTCCAGTGGTACGTGAGGAAAATTCATATTTACATCTTCAGTTGAACAAATCTGAAACATACCATGCACAATTAATGCAACATTTAGAAAAAATTGTAGCTACTTGTGAGAAATAGGATGTAGCTAATAGAATAAATATAGGAATAGCTAGCTGCTATATTCGAATGTTGGTCATCATGGTGGTACTCAGAGAGCTCATGTTTTCTCAGGTGGTACAGAGAATAACAAGTTTGAGAACCACTGCCTTAAGAAACTACACATAAAACATTCAAACATAGCTTTTCTTTTTTTAAAAAAAAAAAAAAAGAGCTGTTCCTTTAATACTTCTTGTTCCTCATTTTAGTTCCCTTCTGTTGGAAATAATCAACTTGGATAAAGGTCTAATCTCAAAACAGTTCATTCACTGTCGATAAAGGTCTAATCTCAAAACAGTTCACTGTTTGTCAAATTCATGTGCATCAGACCTACTGGTCCTGAAATCAAGGAGAGAATGGGACCGTCGATACAGTGGCAGTTGAAAAAATCAGACGGTGACTCACTCCTCGATGCCTTCAATGACTCCAGTAAATGGCAGCTTAATTTACAACCATCAGTTGCAATAAACAAGCTGATGAGCGAGCGACAAAGTGTGCAGCTCTGAGACAGCCACGCCCGGTGAATATAGAGTACACCAGGCTGGGAGTGCATCCATACTAAAGTTGGGGAGGAAAGCTTTATTCGCCTTCGGTGATCAATAATTTCACTATACTCTTTCAGCGTAATGGGAATCAAATGATCTGAGGGAGATAGATTCCATCGCCTCCTTGGGACTCCTTGGTTTAAAGCACCGCATTTAATTTTGTAGCAGTATAGACTGCACTGACGAATCACAGGGCCGTTCACAAAGCGCCGGCAGATGTTTACAACACACGAGGAAACGCAGAGAAATTGGCTCATCGTGCTGGACGTTCCTTACAGCTTCGCTTGGAAGCTCTGTCAGTGGAAGCTTTCGCTACTTGTTTACTAACTGTGAAAGTCAACTTGACTCTCCTTGAAGGTTGATCAAAGGAGAACAACAAAAAACACTGCCATATTTTTTCTTCTTCTTCATGAATAATTTAAGTGATTGACAGCTAAGGTGAAAATAGCAGTTTTACTCATCCAGAATCATTGGACAAACTTGAATGGTGTTGAACCAAGGAAGATGTTGAGTATAGGGATTCTTACCATTGGTTCATCACACACAAACAAAAGATCCACGATAATAACTGAATTGTATCTCATTTTCTGTTAATCAAAAAAAAAAAAAAACATAGTAAAACCTTAATGTCTGTGAAAACCTGGAGAATAAACTTGTAGATCGATATCTGTGGAGGTTCTCGGTCCTCCAGGTCACTTGTCACCTGTCAGAGGTTTTCGAGTAGGCAACTGGACTTGTTGACTTGAAGTGATTCTCTACTTTGAGATCTGAAGAACACTCTTGGATGAGAGGTGGTAGCATCTCCCTGAAAATACGTTGGTTAAAAAAATAATGAGCAACTATGCGGATAACCTCACTAAATAAAAACCACTCTCTCGTTCTCATTTATTCGTTTGCCCTGTGCTGAAATAATCTGCGTATAAGGTCTGATTTTACAGCGATCACGTTGTTAATATCACACGGGAAGTTAACCGGCGTTCTTCCATTCATTTAATGTTTGAACGGGTCCTGCTTACAATGCATAATGCTTCCAACCAAACAGATTGAACAAAGGAGGTGAACATCAATTTTTACTGCTGCCATGAGTTGGCATTACCACCTAATATTATTTGTGCTAGTCAACATAATATGCGATTACAAATGGGGTTGTTTTGGCAAAGGTGTCAGTGCTGCAGCAGCCAAGCAGCTGCCAAACATCACTGTTCAGGAAAAATTTATTAGCATGATTTCACTGCTGGAAATGGGATTTAGAGAGTGAACGTGAAAACTGTTCTGGGAGAACTGTTTCTTTGTTGAGTCCAAAGCGAGTGGACCGATCATGACCCACTGGGTTATCAAATGCTGAGGAAAGCAACGCGGTGCATGGGAGTATGAATTATAAACACACTTTCAATGCAATAATTTGAAATTGTGTAGTGCTTAAAAAGGATTTTCTTGTGCGTCAATTCCTGAGAGTATATTGGAGTTGTGTTCAACTAAACAGGAGTCAGGAGTCAAATATGTGAATTGTGGGTTAACTGAAATTTGCCAATCATTATATTTCATCTCATATACTTTTTGACATTTTTGTACGGTAGTAGGCCTGGCGATAGTCAGTATGGATGTAGAAATGCCTTGTTTTTACTCTGACTCTGCATCTTACACTGTAACTGATTCACTGTGTGCCCGAGACTCCATATAGCCTGTGCTCGGGGGTTAGGCAGTCAAAGAGCACTGACAGTGCAGCGTTATGGATCACCAACTTTAACAAGCTAATTCATGATCTTCTCTGACCCATAGATTCTCTTCAATTACTTCCAAGTCAGGTCCAGTCACACTTTGAACAATAAATCAGTGCTCATTCAGTGACTGATGGGGAGTCTGGCTTGTTTTGAAAAAGAAGAAGTAGAGGAAGACGGGAAAGACGACGACGCCGCCCTCATCTTTATTCACTGTCTTTTACTATTTGATTTATGATGATAACAGTGTGCAATAAACTACTTTGGTGTAAGCAAATCAATATGTGGGTACAGCATTTTATAATATGCGTGTCCACAAATGTAGGTGTTTGATTTAGTATGCATAGTATACCTCATGCATTACCATTCTTCTTTGGTGGGATTTAAAACTCTAATTTGCTGTGCAGGCGTCTTAGACAAAGCTGAACTTTCTGCGAGGTTATAAATATATCAAGAAAACATCCTGCTGCTGTGCAGGTGAGTGCTTTTCCATTATCTGTGTAGCACAGTGCAGTGCGATAGGATTATATACTGTACATTTTGTGGCACAATAATAGAGAAAATCTATTATTTTATATTATGCTCACTCTTTGGGACAATATTTGGATGGTGCTTAAGGTTCTGCCACACAATAGATGCAGGGAGATGAGATAAGAAATACAATCACAGCAAACTTATTGTGTTTTTAAGGGGCGCAGACGCCTGTAATATCCATACACTGTACTTGTAGAAATACACATTCATTTCCATTTTTCTATGTTCCATTCATATTCTGGTAGAATTGATGCATATACATCGACTAGTTTGCAATCTAAATGTATATTGACCAGTTTGTAAAAACTCATGTGACCAGATTCACATGTCGAAACACTCGGCTAATAAAGACATTGTACACAAAATGTCACAGTGTTTAGCTTTCACCTTGGTTTGTTGAAAAAAAAAAGTTTCTTTATTCAAGCTTTGTTTGATGTTGCAATTTGTGGCCTTGGTTGTATGCTGCAAGTTGAGTTTCAGAGCAGTTTATTTTTTCATTTTTAAGCTACCCGTAACAACTACACTTAGCTTTTAGCTCTGTAGTGCTCAGCTATGATTAAGCCACTTATAGCTATTTCTGCTATTTATTGGTTTAACTTAGCCAAACCTAAGTATTGTAAACATAACTATAGCTAACTCTTAGCTAACATTTACCAGCCAGTGCTATTGTCTGCTATTCCGGACTTTTCAAAGAGTGGCCTAAAATACAAACATTAAGAATCACAGCAGTTACTTTATTCTAATAACTGCTGGTCTTGGTCTTATAAACAAACACAATCCTGACTTGGATGTTAAAGAGAAGCAAAGACCTGCATGTCAAGCTTTGTTTGTGTATCAATGATCTGCTGCCGTTACTTTCCACACAACACATTCAAACGCAACTTTTACTGCCTTCATACAAATGGACCAGACAATGAGGAAACAGCTGGACGACCTACATAAACGACACGAGGTGAAAAAAAAAAAAAAAACCTCATAAAAACGAAAGAAGAGCAGCGGCTACTATCGCGGCTCACATAGTAAAGCGATGGCCTTGACGCTAAAGACAGGATATGAATAACAAGTAATATCTGGATATGAGATTTGCACAATATAGCACATTCTCGTGATACAGCATAACTGCATATCACAACACATAAATGTACAGAAAACACAAGTACGGACACAGTAATAGACATAAATGACGACAATAAAAGACTATGACTGCAATCAGCATCGAAAGGATACCGAAACGAGCCGAGCGTAGGAAATGTAGCACAGGGAGAGAAATCCATGCCCTCCGGGGTCAATTGAGCAAAGTCTGATTCAAGTAGGGCTTCTCAGTGAAATGCAAAATGCATGTAAGCAGTCGCATTAGGAAGGGAACCAGCAAAGACAATCTGCATTACAGACACAGATTCCCATTTAGCGTTGGCTCAGAGACACCCAAACAGATCCGCATGCAGCAGGGACGAAGCATGTGGAATGTAAGTAATCATTCCGTGTCAGAGCGAGAGCCAAAACAATGATATAAAAAAAAACACTAACTGTGCTTTATGCTGTTTTTTTTCTGCTTTTCTTTATTCCTCTGACTCTCCCTCCCCCTGCTCATTGCATAATCTGTTTATACTCCATTATGGCTACAGCTGTTTGTAAATCATATATAATTACAAGGCGAATGCCCTGCGCAGTGAGGGAAAGACTAGCCTTGGAAAGAGGCAAACATCGGAAAATGCGAGAGACAGACAACATAAGGAGGTTTAGGAGAGTGACGGCAGTTTTATAGGTTGGTTACGATCACATTTGATTATACAGTGGCACGGCGTGTGACAGTCCAGACAGGGGTGTGAGAGGCAGAACAAAAAGCCAATGAAAACAGTGAATCATGCGCCCACACATCCCAAGGCCGTACTGAATTCTATTAAGCTGTTTACAAAGGCCATTAAAACCACAGAAGGGTAAATAATCACAATATGGTAGAGGCCCAGGCCAAGAGAGCAATGACTGTTTATGAAATCATTCTAATTTCCTGGCCTAGAAGAATGAAGGAATTAGGAGATAAAGCAGAGTACATCGATGAAAAGGGCACCTGTTGGGGGGAACAAGCAACTGGAGAGGATCCAGAAACATAAACCTGGCCATAAATGTAATTCAATTCATGCAGGCGAAAGGAGGAGCACATTGAAGAGAGTGAGAGTCGGACTGAAAAACACCGCAGAGCGTTGCACGTGTGCCCTGGCTGACTGTCAAACTGTGTGAATCATTTGAGGGCTAGCAGATGAGCGGCCGCTGTGGTTCAGATCACCTGTTAGTTAAATATGCATAAGCTCTGGTAAGAGCTTATGCTCTGGATGGTCTGTGTTCTGGGCTTTGAAAGTTAAAAGCTGTACTGAAACAACAAATTACAAACCAGGAACAGCACTGAACTGTTTTAGCCGCCGCTGCTGCTTTAATTCTTCAGGGCATTGATTTTAGGAGATATTTCAAAAATTATGGCCCATAAAGACGTGAAGAGGAGGCAGAATCTTGATTTGTCAACATCCACATCAGTCCTCTGACTTTAACCCCCCCCCCCAAAAAAAAGGAGCATAGGGCATCAGTCCTCTGACTTTAACCCCCCCCCCTCAAAAAAGGAGCATAGACACTTTGCTGAGCCCACTACCACACACTACATTTGGATTAGAGCCAGCAATCCTGGGATCACAAGCCTGATCCTTTAACCCATAACTTGTGGCCTAGGAGCCTAGGATGATGGCCTTGGCATCAAACGATCACTGGCCTGGAGCAATGGATGCACTATAATGCACCACATCCCTGGTCGTCTACTGGTTTTGGGATCTAGTGACTGTGGAAGTCATGTACGAATGCAACAGAAATGTTGAAAATCTGTCTGATCTTTTTAGTCCCTTTTTGACAAGTTTATGTTTATATATTTGAAGACAGTTTCCGTGCCTTTAGTGGGATAAGGAGTTGTACTTTGCTCGTCTCTTCTTGTTGGTTCTGTGTGCAGAGCCTCATTAGTGCAGATCATGGTGTTAGTGATAGTTACACAAGTTAATCTTATTTTTTTATCAGATTAAACCAGCCTGCCTATCCTGGCGTCAACAGTGTTTGGATCCTGTATATTTTGATTTGGGGATTATTCTCAGTGAGTCCTGGAGAGGATTGTGACGCTTAAACCCCAAGCAGATGAGCGGTTTTTAAAATATTCAAACCAACCTGTCCAGCTGCAACAGCTCACATGACACGTTCAGAGTAGAAAGAGAAAAAAAAAAAAAAAATTGGCCTCCATTTTCCATTTTAATGCTCACTGTGAACGTAAGCAGAAACACGTCTACATGGCTAAATGCATAGAGCTGCTGTTAGGTGATTGGCTGGCTGGACATCCTATGAAAACACAGTGTGTGTACTGGCCTGGGGAGCCCTGCGTATGTGCGGGCAAACACGTTCATCTGGTTCGAGTCTGATGCCATCTACAGCTGGTCAACAAACAACAGATGCTCACCTGGGGATATTTGTACACTTACTGAAGACACAGTGTGACAAGGAGGGAGCCAAGAAAAGGGAACGGCTATTTACTCCCCTTCCTGAGTGATGTTTTAAGTGGTGTCAGCAACTGCACAGCGTTAAGGGAGGCTACTATAAAAACAAATGATCCCCCCTGCCTGACTAATGCTGCTCCACTCCCACTGGAGAGTGATATGGATTATTTCTCATGTGATCCGCACCACCACCAATTACCCTGCTACATTTTACCCTTCCTGGCAGTCTGGAGTCTTTTACTGCAAATTACCGTTTCTGTAATTGGAAAAGTCATCAGTGAAATTTCTAAAACAGAGACAGCATCTGTGGCTCACTCGGTTTTATTATATATATTTTTTTTGCAGCACTCCTCTCTTTGCCACCTGTCGAGCCTCCCTGGCTGCAGCTAATGCCCCATTTTGATTGTTGAGAGCCCAAATATACCCATCAGAAGATATATTCGGAAAGAGACGCTAGACTGTTGGAGTGGGAAAGTGGGCTAGAGGGGAAGGGAGCGAATTCAGGCCAATTTCTGACCTCTTTGTGACTGTTAGTTTTTCAGATCATGACGTCAGCCCAGAGTGGTAAGTCGCGACACAACTATTTATTTAACCCTTCATTTAAATAGGAAGACCCTCGTGATAAAATTCTTTAAGGAAGACCTGATACATTACATTTAAGATAAATACCTTAAATTTTGACCAATATCGCACTGATACTCATCCTGAATATCGGATTGAGCCAACAGTTGTTATAATAGCTACAACCAACAAGGTTCAAACAGTCGTTCACTTTACTTCTCTTGTTCAGTTCTACCAATTCCATCTTGACAAAACTTACTTACGTCAACTCCATCTAATAAACAACAACATCTGATTCAAGTTCAAATCCTGTCTGCTAAAAGTTAAGACTCTCAGATTTTTTTTTCCAGCTGACATTTTAGAAGCTAGACTGAAAATCTTATTCAATAATGAATGTTTTGGGTTTCACAACTTCTGACCTCTCACAGCAGCAGCACAGGGAAGAAAAAAAGACAAGATGAAAAACAGCTGCATCAGCTAGTGTTCCCACTGAAAACTTTTACTCAGCTGCCTGGATTTCTTGGTACCAAATTTAAAAGAATAAACGTGGGATAAAATATAGTGTCGTAGCTGTGCAGCTATATATATGCAGATGACATACCTCTTAAATCAAATGTTAATTTTAATTGTAAAATAAAGATTTTTTTTTGAATGTCAACTCTTCATTTTTTCACATTTGGGACTTACATACAACTCCAACTTTTTTTTTTAGGTTCATGGTTTTAATTAGTTTGTGAAACAGAACACGATTCACAAAAATAAATAAATAAAAAATTCCTAAATCGCTGCTGTTTCATAAATCTACTGGTGTAGGAGTTAATTATCTCCAAAATGAACTGCCTTTGGCTTAATGCCCGAACATAGCTTGGAAACATAGCTCATATAAAATGAGAAAATAAAACATTGCCGGCAGACTTGCGACAGCCATTTCTGGATGTGCCACAATATTTCTAAACTTGTTTGCCTTAAAATAATCCCAGTTATCTTGACAAGACATGCAATTAAGAGACCACTCAGCCTGATTAATAGAAAAGGGCTACAGCTTTTGTCATGTTGTACCAGAACAGCCACTGCATTCGGCCACCACTTGACTTTAGCTGAACCTGAAAATAGAGTCTGAGATGGCGCAGAAAAAACCCCACAGTTTTCCTTTGTACACGGGGTCTAAACAAGCACATAACAAAGACCTGATGGGAACAAGCAGCTCACAGTAATGGAATTCAGTTTCAAAGAGCAGAAAGGGACCGGGTTTGAAGTGAAGCCAGAGAACGGGCAGCTCCTGACTGCCTCTCCGTCTGCCTCACTGGGTCCAGCATCATTAGGTGATGAACAGCTGCTGTGTGTAAAAGGTAGAAGTGTGAATAATGTGGACAGAGAGGCACCTGGATGGAGGGGGGAAGGACTTCACTCATTACTGGTCTGTTGTGCTGCCAGGAAAGCTGTACTGGACGGAGTGTAACCACTGACTGTGCCGAGGCTGAGGCTGAGGCTGAGACTCAGACCGAGGCTCAGGTTGGCCAGAAAATGTGTGTTTCTACGGTTGAATTGCATCCAGTTTAGCCATGCGGTCCTTTGGGGTGACAACTTAGTGAGATCCAAATTAACAGGAAGTCACCGGAAAATGAAAGTGAAACTCTGGGGTATTTCCTCACTGGTTCATTCTGTTGACCAGATCAGTGCAGGAAGAGCTTGTTTTAAAATGTTGCACAAAAAAAAAAACAGCAACTATAAGGTCATGGAGGACTGGACTAATTCTGGTGGAGAAGACTCTGCAGCTCGACTCTAACAAAGACGGTCTGTGCTGTGTTATGTGTGCCAGAGGAAATCAGTCAAAGCCGATGTTTTCTCTCTCATCTTCTTTGTGCTTTTACATTTCAGTAGCTGCCCTTCCTCTGTGAAAAAGGACACCTGCTGCTTGATAAAAATCAAGACTACACTCAAAGCCCCGACTTCACAGCCACTAAGAAAGCTAAATCTGGGGCAACTGGCCTGAAGAAGCCGCTTGGGTGAGAAATGTAAGTTTCTGCAACAAACTCTCAACTCGGGTCAACTCACAAAAATATAATCCCTGCAATGACAGGAAATCATCACACATGGTCTTGGGAATGAGTCTTGTCCTGAGGAAGGGTCAGTCTTCACAAGGTCACTGCTTATCCTATGATTTTTACAACTAATGAAAAGGCATACTCATGCTAAACATTTTAGCTAATTGATTTAGTGCATGAAAAATGCCTTTCTTAAAGGTCATATCAACCAGTGCAAGTGGTTCGGTTTTGGACAGATTTCTGCAACACATTCCAGCTTTAAATAAATTATATAATAAAAAAAAGTCACTGAAAATTAAAAAAAAAAAGGGAAAATGTTGTGACAGCTAAAAGTTACAACAACTAGATTTCAGATCAAATATGATGCATTTGTAAAACAAAGCAAAAGTGCAGTAAAAAAAATGGAAATAGGTCGGTTCATTAGTGGGAAGTAATTAAAATACCAAAACATTTGGTGATGTTTGCTGTAAATTAAACAACAACATAGTAATAACATGTGTAATAATAATAAAAAATGTTAGCCTAAGGAACTCAAATGTTGCAGATAATATGAAGTCACACAACAGTTAAATTGGTACATGTCTAAAAGTTAGCCCAGACACTGCTAAATGTTAGCCAAAGTTATATTTAGATCCATGAAAAAACAAAGTTGTGCTTTTGTTGGCAGAAATACAATAAAATAAAAACAAGCAGATTTTTAGAAACAAAGTTGTGCTTTTGTTGGCAGAAACACAACAAAACACAATAAAAACAAGCAGATTTTACTTTGTTTCTATTTCTAAAATACAAGACTAAAACCTTAAAGAACCACCCAGTAAAATTGAATAAAACCTGGTTAGAATAAACTGAAACAGAGATGGGCAGAAGTTTTCACACAAACAGCTAAAAGTTAGTTTCAGCATAAAAAAAACTTGCCTGGAACTGCCGTGAAAACTTTCCCTGAAAACATTTCATTTGGAAGAAAAAACAAAAAAAAAACAAAACAAAAAAAAATTTAACCAAACCAGATCTGGACCAACCGTGTCTGTAGGAGAATCCTCAGTGATGCTTTTATTCAACAGGTCACTGCTAAAGTGACACTATTTCTAATCTACTGCTTATGTTTTAATTTCACTTAAACAAACAAACAAAAACAACAACATTGTAAAAACATTCATTACCAGTAGCCATTAGCGCCATGCGAGCCTAAAGTCTCCGGGGCTATATTTAGCAAGCTTTTAATTACGTCTACTTTCAAGTGAATTGGCTAAGATAAAATAAATAAATAAAATAGCATCGGCGTGTGAAGCAGAGTCACTTCCACCAACGTGCCTGCAGTGGCCTCTGTCTTTAAGTGTCCAAGGTCATGGAGATCTATGTAGGTCCCCCTTAGACAGTAATTACATATAGCCCCCAGAGAGAGAGAGAGAGAGAGAGAGAGAG
>NC_024314.1:22029141-22037802 GCF_000523025.1 Cynoglossus semilaevis | reverse complement strand
TAATGTGAAATTAATCACTTATCAAACCTATGTAAAGATATCCATATATGAAAGCCCCCATACTTACGGGTAATTAAAATGTGAATAATTAAAAGAGTAAAAATGCAATGCGCCTCCTATCCCCGGAGGATCGCACATATATCGGAGCACAAACTGCTCAGTTTTTTTTTCTTTACATACGGTATGTTATGTTGGAGAAAGACTGCTAGAGATTAGAAGCGATGGGAGTTTATCACACACCAGCTCTATGTGTCTTCATGAAGTGGGGATTTCAGCCATGGTTGCCCAGGGCAGAGCAACATTAATAAATAAACACATATACGGCTCTTCCACGTCCACGCGGCTCCAACAGACTTCATGCTGCGGGAAATGGTCTAAATATTAACGTCTACACCGTCTACCTGTGGACCGACTTTATTGTTTACTCCGTACTGGGCTCTTTATTAGAAACGCACGCAAAACTGGCCCGACTCGTACGTTACGTTTTTGACTACGAAGGTCGTTTATCTTCCGGTTCTGAAAAGTCAAATTTGTTCACATTTGAATTAGTAAAACTCTTAATGTTCTTTTTCTATTTTTTTGTTTTTTTAATATCACTGGTCAGGCTGAGAATTCATAATTTATTGGCTACAGGGGATGTTTTTCTTCCAGATTCAAACTGTTAAATTTGTTCACATTCGACAATGTAATAATTTTTCTCTTAATTTTTTTCCCTCAAGTCTAAATGGTTTGACGTCTTTTGGTTGGTGCCCTTGTGTATTATAATTTTTTTTTTTAATCTGTTGCTCTATTTCAGCTGTTTTGGGTAACCATTGTGTTTTGTCTGTGTTATGCTTGATGTATCCCATAGCTAACAGTTAGCATCTTTAGCAAGTATAGTTGGTGAAATTCTTTTTTAAACATTTTTAGATACTGTTAGCTATATTTGGATTAAAACATAGTTTTCTCACTTTTTTCACTATTGCTCAATACAGTTAAGCTCTCCAGCTAGCTTCTTATATAACTTCTTATTTTTTATTGCACTTGAATAAATACATTTAAATGAACCTTTTGCAGATTTCCATGTTCCATTACCATTTCTAAGCTCTTTGGATCGTCTGTTCTGTAATTATTTGGACACCGGCTAGTTATCTCTCCACATATTTACATGTTTCTACTTCTTTTGCTTTAAAATATTTCTTCTAAACATTTGTCAAACATCTAACTTTTAGTATTTTAGCTTTCAAATCTCAAATGGGCTAATATACATTTTTAGGCGATTGGTATGTGAAGAAAATCACACCAACAGCTGCCAGGGATTTGCCTGAAGCAGAGTTAAGGCATTTCTCACCTTAAAAACACAACAATGGAACCGATTCCCCTTTAGGTACCGTCTACAAAGACACCCTGCCAGATCCTCACATTCTTGTCCATTTTTATTCCTTCTTTTCTTCATTGAAAGGCCGACCAGTGACTACTTTCCGCCTCATGTGGCTTATTGTCAGTATAATCCTGCTCCCTGGTTCATTTCTTTTCCTGCTGCTGTGACACTTTCATTTTCCTAGGCTGGAATCAATAAGGTTCATCTTATCTTATTGAGGAAACGGTTGAAACAAATGGGAGCTTAACAGGAGACAGAAAAAATGACTTTCTGTCACTCTCATCTGTATTTCATTTTGTTCCTATAAACGCGGCTACCTTTCATGATTACTTTCACACCCACAATAAAAACGGGTGATTACAGCAGTTAAGTAAATGGGTTCGCACACATCATTATTAGGATGTCAGAAAAAGCCGGAGCAGTATGGCCCGACTCTTCGTCGTCAACTAACTTTGACTGAGGCTTCCAAACTGAACAGTAGGCCACAGGCTGACCGGGTGGAGGGGGGTGAAGCCAGTTTCTGTAGGCCGCTACTCCATGTCATTAATGTGCTGTAGCGCTAATACGGTCAACGAGCCCTCAGCGAAAGTGTTTGCTCCATCTGGCAAACGGAGTGCTGGCAGGGGCTGCCAAAAACACGTGGGCTGAGTTTTGTCACTGATGGTGGCTCGGGGAAGTTTTTCTATAGGAAAACCAGTGAGTGTCACGGTAGGAAGAATCCAACAGTATGTTAATTAATCCTTTCTCACTGTAACAATGTGATACACACAAAATAATTAATAATATTTTAGCATCAAACACAACCTGTGCACTTTTCAAACACTAAAAAAAAAAAAAAAAAAACTGCCACTCAGCACCCGTTAGCACTAAGCTACCAACTTAGCTAGCAACTGGTTTTCCCAAACATTATTTGGCTATTTATTCATATTTTTAGCTTACTTTTTTGTGCCCAAATATGAGCAATTCTGCTTTATATTTGGCTAACGTTTAGCTATTGTAAAGGCTTTTTTTTTTCAAGCTTCTTGAAGTGACTGATCTTTTTCTATGGTTTATCTTGAATAGTTACTAGCATATAATAGCTAATTTTGAACATTTATTGGTATTTCTGTCGGGACTTAGTTACTAGCATATAATAGCTAATTTTCAACATTTATTGCTACATTTCTGTCAGGACCTAGCTTCTCTTGTTGACTCAAGACAACATTATAACTTCATGGCTATCAGAAGCTTATCTTAAAAAAAGATATCTTTAAATACGTGGACTATTTACTGTCATAACTTTCTGAGGAAGTCTAAGGTGATTTTTCAGTCTCCGCTAAGAACCTAAAGTGAAGACATTTGAGATTCATTTCAAGTGCACAGGAAAAGTAACAGTGAGGCAGGGTGGTGTCGCTGGTCAAAGTAAGACATGTAATGATATTGCAAAGCACTCAGCTTGTATGATTTCAGCCGCCTAAACACTTTGATGTGCTCTTCAAGGGGTTGCCATGCCTTAATGTAGCTTTGAGGAAGCGTCAGCAAAAATGTAAACGAAGAGGAAAAAAAAAGGACAAGTATGGAGGACGGGAGGTGGGGGGAACACAGGAAGGACCGGTCAGGTTCTTCCTCCCTGCTGAGAAAAACCTTTTTTTTTTTTTTTTTCAAAACTGTAGCACATCAGCCTCTTTGTAAAGGAACACGGGGCCAATTAAAGGGGGAAATATATAAATAACAGGGCGGCAGCATTGCTGGATCATCTAAAAAATAAAAAATCACGCTTTAATATGAGGAAAGATTAAATAACTCACGGCTCTGCTGTCAAAATAAACTGAGAACAGCAACTTAAGGAAAAAATGCTGCTCGGCTTGTTTACATTTTCTGGAAATGCAAGAGCTGCGGACTGCAACTCTATACCGTTGGTCTGTTCCCTGTGGTTTTGACCAGTGAGAAAACGCATTACACGGAACCTCAGTGTCTACGCAGAGGAGTGAGGCTGAAGAGACCAGCGGTAGTGAAAGTCTTGGATTTTAACTAGAGACGATTTAAACAACTTTTAACATCTATGCATTTGATTTAACTAAATGTAGTACCAGTTAATGAGGAAATTAATTCAAGATGGTGGAGAGGGAGGGGTTCAAATCCAAAACAATGGCAAGCGACGGGACAGTTCTCAAGACTCAAGTTCTTGTCTTACTAATGGTTTTAAACTTTCGGTAGATGATAAAAAATTAAATAGTCTTTGACAGAGTAGACTTCTAATTTGAAATCCCTGGTCAAACTCAAGTACTTATCAGGAGCTTTTTGAGGGAGGGGCATTCATTTCATAACGATGAGGCTGCAACAATTTCACAGTTAATAAACATTTTTTTGTAAATTTAAGAACCGCATTTGTGATGGTTATTTTTGTAAGGGACAAAGTAAATATCCTTTTAGCGTTTCACTCACACATATTTTTCTTATTTATTTTTTTACATATTTTGATAACTAACCTTTGCTGTATTAAGTTCCTAACCTTTAATGGTAAAATTGTAATTATAGAAGGGGAAGAACAACGCGAGTGTTTGTGTGCGTGAATGTGTGTGAGATTGCAAAGAATGATGAAACAGTCAGTGTAGCATTAAGTAATGCAGCAAATAGCACTGAGACAACCTTTAACTAATTCACATCTGTTCCGACTTCAAAGCCCGAGGATGTTTTCAGTTAACTGCCGTTCATTTAAGAATCTCTGTAAATACCTGTTTCCACGTCCTGGGCGTAGATATGCAAGGTGTCGGTGATTTCTGTGACGAATACCGCTCTGTAATTGGCCACGCGTTCCTTCTCCTCTGTGACGTGGACGACCTCCTCCACTGGTTTCTCTTCATAGTTGGCCCAGATCTGCAAAGAACAGGCATCAGTAAGGACAATTACATCATGTTTTCATTTTTTATACAATAAAACCAATTTTTGAAAGAAATGTCAGATCTGTACTGGTTTGGGGCTGCATTTCAGTCAGTGACATCCTCAAACTTAGAAATGATTTCAAGTAAAATGAGTGGAAAAAAAACTCAATACAATTAAACAATACATTTTCTTCTAAAGTTAATGACCTTTCCCGTATAATAATTCCATCAAAGTGAAACACGTACGTCCACCTGTCATTACAGAAAGAAGTCTATATTTAGGCATGTTGATTTTTACCTCAATTAATCACGATTAATCATAATTAATCCACAGCAAGCCTGTGATTAATCTGATTAAAATTTTAATCATTTGTCAACCCTCAACAATTTCTTTCACAGTTACCTTAAAGAGGGAGTTCATCATAATCATCATTAACAAATCTAATAATGTTTGTAAAGCATGAAAAATTAAAGCCAACATGCATTATATATATTTTTTTGCTCGTCTCATGAGGTTTTATTGACGGCGGTTACTAACCAGGATCTACCCAGGACGCCACCTTGACTTGTCCTTCACATTTGGTTTAGTGTGTAATTCCCACATTTTTCCCCGAGTCAAACTGACCTGTGTCAGAGTTCAGTCCTAGGTCAGGGGCCATGATTACAGATTAGCCATGTAGTGCTCCGCAAGTGACATAAGCTCAGGGAAGAATTTAGCCATTGAGCAATGCAGCACAGGTGTGTGTGTGTGTGTGTGTGTGTGTGTAAGCAGGTTACATCCTTCCTGTGCTGCATCAAGGTTAGTTCTGTTTTAGCTCCCCAGGAGAAACAGAGGGCAGGAGGCTCATCAGGGGGAAGTGGTTTTGCCTTGGGCCACATATCACACTGCGCTGATGTGTGTGTGTGTGTGTTTGTACGTGCGTGTGTGTGTGTGTGTGTAGCATTGACTACAGCAGTAATACTAAACACAGGCATCAACACAGAAGAGTCAGAAAGGAAGTGAGCTAAT
Organism: Cynoglossus semilaevis; assembly: GCF_000523025.1. Taxonomy (NCBI): domain Eukaryota; kingdom Metazoa; phylum Chordata; class Actinopteri; order Pleuronectiformes; family Cynoglossidae; genus Cynoglossus; species Cynoglossus semilaevis. Next base: position 22,032,572 of record NC_024314.1, on the reverse strand, counting down.
CAACTCCCTGCAGGTGAAACAGTGTGGACACAGAGTCAGGATGGGTGGAGACCTCAAGAGTCAAAAATGACTTTCATGGTGCAACAACCGCTAATGCAGCAGCGGCGACACAGCTTGTTACCACTTTACTTTAAAGGTTATATAAAGAGCAGGAAAGAGGCAGAGCCATTTTTTTTTTAACAGTTCTGTGGTATTAGCTAATTAGGTTCTGCCTAATTATTTAACTGCATGGTATCATGGAGCTAATTAGATTAGCTAGTTTTAATGTTGTCATTTTTCCCCCCACTCTGCTTTAGCTCATGTGCACAGTGACTCTAGTTTTAAGGCTTAGTTAATCATACCCAGGGCTTTTTTGTAATATCCGTCTCTTCAGTGAGCTTATTAGATTAGAATTTCACCTCAACGATGTGGCGATGTGCAGCGGCACGAGTCCCACGGTGACAGAATTTGGTAAAAAAAAAAAAAAGAAAGAAAGAAAACGTTTCCCATCACTAGCGATGAAAGAAGTGACAAGAGAAACCCCCGTACCCGCTAACAAAAGGCTAGGGTCTTAGTATTCAATTAGGTTCAATTATTCATTCAGCACGCACGCACGCACAGACTGACACACACACAAAGATATGGAATCAGGAGGGAAAGGAAAGAGGAACGAGAGCAGGTAGAAATTCTTGGGATTGAGGGCGAGCAAGGTTAATGAAGACTGAAAACACCGCCACGCTTCGTAAACCCGGAGCTCAACCACTATTTTGTACAGCATTAGGTGGCTATGTGCATCATTAGCATACCCATATACATATACAACCATATGCACACAATGTATGCGCGGTCACAAACACTGCTATGCAGGGAATGCGGTAATAGGCATGCTCTCCGCACCGCGATTGAGCCGCTGTAGCTCGGCTTTTAATCAAACCTGCAGCACCAATTAGGAATGACAAAGATTAGAGTGTCAGCATTCATTAGCCCGGTGGCCATCACCGCCACACAGTTAGATGGTAACAAGGAGGAGGGTTTCATGGCGGAGATTGGACACCGCGGCCACAAGGTTTCGTGTCAACTCTGGCTTTGCGAGGGCGATTGTCACAGCAAGGGTGCGAGGGAGTAATGAGGTCTTTTACCTGCACCGGTTTATGTGCCTTAGGTCGGGTTAGTGATGAACATGTGATGAGCTCTCCTTTAGGTAAACTTCTCATTCGATAACTTGAGTTTTTAGTCACACTTCAAATGTTGTTTTTCTTAACACAGAAGTTCCATCTCAGTAAAAATACAGCTGTCAACTTCTGTGTAGGCAAACAACCCACTGGAAGCGTTAGTGTTCCATTTGGGTTGTTAACCAGTGTGTGTTTTTCGCACCTCTAATGTAATTGCCATCTCTTGTGGCAGGTGTCCAATGAAAATTACCGCTGCTTCTTCAGCTCTCTTTGAAGCAATGTGTATAAAATTGTGCTAACACCTTCTCCATGCGGGAGGGATATGGTGCAAGCAGCGTGTTAGCAGATAAGTAGCGGCGGCAGCAGCAGCAGCTTCACCGCTCCATCTGTGTGGTTTAGACACGGCGTTGAGCATCAATCACACAGATTTTTAATTGTCTGTACATAAAGCCGGGAGGAAACGGACACGTGTGACGGTAAGAACCTTGAATGGATGAAAAGTCTCTGCCTGTTCTTTTAGATAAATGAGGATAGTTATTGACGTAGGTGACGTTCTTGGTGAGATTCCACCTTGTCTGCATTGTGCCACTCCACAAGTTCCATATATATATATCAGTCTCTCTCTCTCTCACATACATACATATATACTGTATATATATACATACATACATATATACTGTATATATATATATACATGTATATACATACATATATATACGTGTATATAGATACATATATATACATGTATATAGATACATACATATACATGTATATAGATACATACATGCACATGTATATAGATACATACATATACATGTATATACATACATACATGTACATACATACACATGTATATACATACATACATGTACATACATACACATGTATATAGATACATACATACACATGTATATAGATACATACATGCACATGTATATAGATACATACATGCACATGTATATAGATACATACATGCACATGTATATAGATACATACATATACATGTATATAGATACATACATATACATGTATATACATACATATATATACATGTATATAGATACATACATATTACATAAATATACATGTATATACATAAATATACATGTATATACATACATACATGTACATACATACACATGTATATACATACACATATACATACATAAATGTACATGTATATACATACATACATGTATATACATACGTACATACACATGTATATACATACATACATACACATGTATATACATACATACATACACATGTATATACATACATACATACACATGTATATACATACATACATACACATGTATATACATACATACATATATATGTATATACATACATACATATATATATATATATATTTAATTGTTGCACAGAGCTAAACACAACAACATCCTGAAGGGCAAAGTTCTGAGATTCGCTACTCCATTGGCTTCATCTAAAAACAACAGGTTGATTATTACGTATTCACCCTGTACAGAACTTGTATGTGGACTATGACACTTGGGACGGCAAAATACAACTTTTTCATGTCAGTCAGTGATACAGCAACTTGGAGTATCTGTTGATCCTTGTTGCCATTACCTATAATGATATTTCATATTTCTCTATTGTTTTGAAATATTGACCTTCATATGACCTTTCGATTATCTTGAACTGATGAACCCTTTATGTAAACTATGGCTAAGAGTTTTTCACATTAAGAAATTTAAAGAAATATATAGCATACATATAGGAGGCACAGTCATTGATACAGAGCCAAATAAACTGATGAACGAAACTCTCCTCAGCATTTATCAGTTATCAGGCCAATACTCCAGCCAGAAGATATAGAGATTTGGCTCGTGGCATTTCAGCCAGTCTGACATTCACATTTGATAAATGCAGTTGAGATTGTCAGAGTGAAGTGCTTTCACAACAGCAGGACAATGTCTGGGATATCCAGACAGAAAGACTGATGCTGCGTCCGGGTGAATGATGGAAAGCTTTTTTTTTTTTCTCCCGCCTCTTTTTTCACCTTGGAAATGCAATTGAAGTCAAAAGAAAAATAACTAAAGTGTTTTTGTTTTTCCTTAGGGCTTGTTTGGACATGGAAAATAAAATACTGGCCTAAGTGTGAGTCTGAACCCACAGTGTCTTCCACTGACTGTGCAACGTTACCTGTGACCAAAACCCACGTAATCAGGGTGATTATAGACTCGTGAAGTGTGGTTTCGCTTCTTTTCACGGTGAACCGATGCAAACACAATTTACTATTCATCTCTTTTA
>NC_024314.1:21902717-22029107 GCF_000523025.1 Cynoglossus semilaevis | reverse complement strand
GGCAGACGTGCACGTATGGCGCTCAGGGCTGATGACCTTCTGTGAGCAGCCAACCATCTAGTTTGTTCCACTTGAATGCAGGTCTATGACTCCTGCTTCGGCTGTCCCCGCACTGCAACTGCAGCCAGACGACAGAGCCACTAAGCCGCCAGAGAAATGAGAGCGAGCGTAAGAGAGACGAAGAGAAAAGAGGGATAAAAGAAGAAAGTGGCAGGCCATTAGAGCTGAGCCAAAAAAAAAGACTCTCCCCGATACTGGAGACCAAATCAGAGAGAGACGCCAGTCTGACCTTCACAACTGCTAAATAACAACACGCACTAATAAACAAGTGTTTGACAACTGTGTCTAGCTAAGGTGGGTGATGATGCTGCGGGTGACAAAGGACAACATTCACACCTAAAGTGTGTGAAGAGGACAACATTCTCAGTGAAGAGTAATTCCTATTTTCAATGCTTCTCTGCCTTCTAATTCCATTTTTTTCACCTGGCAGACATCATCAGCCTGGTGGTTTCACTCAATCCTTTAATCATCAGAATCTTATTTTTAAATTGCATGTAACTTCATTTTTTAATATAAATCTCACCAGTCAGAGAAAGATACTGATTTTTCTTGACATGAAATGATAACAGTGTTTGAAAATTGGCAGTTGAACATTTTAATAAACTTAAATGCAAATTCTTGGCACTGAAAACGGAATACCCGATTACAGCCACATTGTTGCAGTGTCTGAGCCAGACGCAGAAAAGTCTCAGTTTTTAGAACTCATTGAGGAAAAGCTATTTTACAGTTGCCGAGCCTGTCTTTAAATTTGGCTGAATGAAATGGTCTGCTGATTAGCTGAGCGATGATTGGTCTGAGTATTTCTAATTTGATGAACAGTGAAACCGTCTCTATTGGTTTGAAAATACAAGATCAGGAGGATAAAAGCAGACGGATGACATGAGCCGCCAGGCGAGGGGAGAAAAACGATTGGTTTGAGGTCGGGTTACAGGAATGGTTGTAGGTTGTGCATAAAAAAGAAAATCGTCCAATACTTCAACCTGCTGTAAAAATATGTGTACATTCAGTGTCACCATTTTAAAACTTTTGTACACAAATTATTTTGATATGTAAATGACTATAAACAGGTTGTTTACGTCCATCTGTGCACACTTTTCAGACCTGATTCTTACATACACTCCCACCAATTACCTAAAAGTATGGACATATACTAATGGATGAGCAACTCCATTTGAGGGAGAACTTCCTCTGTAATTGGCCAATCTTTCAAAAAATTCCACATAACTGTAGTACATGTAACTTAATTAAACAAAATGTAGAATTATGGCGACTGATACAGCTCCCTTACAAGCACAAAATCCAATCCTCTTGAAAATGAAACGCAAAGATTTTTGACAAAATTCCAATTTCATCAAATGCCTTTGTTTTTATATTGATATTAGCAGGATATCTTTCTATGATTACCGTGACACAGCAGGAGTAGAGTGTTCCTTGAAAAGAACATCACGATCACTGCTGAATATTCTCACATTTCCTCATTAACCTGTCTGCACATGATTTTCACACATGCATGTGAGAGTCCAAAACTGAAGACGGTGCACGTTTCATACACAGCTCAATGAACAAGGTCACTTAACACTTTTGCACCCATGCAATTTGGCTTGCGTGTAATTCTGGCGCAATGCAGTTGCTGCGATCTCGGTAATGTCGTGAACGACAAAGAAATTTCAAAAAAGAAAAATCAAAATGCATCTCCTTCTACATGGGACTTTACATGGGTTCCATTGTTTCTTTATTAACCAATCACAATGGGAAAATGGTTTAAATCAATAGGAACATGTTGTTCATAGGAGGGCACTTTGTAAATCAATTTGGCTCCTATTGTATCTCTGATGAATCCACTTTTGAAAGAATGGTTCATTAATTCAATGCAAGGCACTACATTCTCTTTCAGTGCCTCGGCACTTGGGTTTTTTGTTTTCTTATTTTAGAAACCAGCGTCCAAAGATTCGATGGGAGTACTTTTGTTATGTTCATATTATGAATTAATGAAAATGGTTCGCAGCTGGAAAACATATTTTTGGGCTGAATTAATTCTGCTGTTTTCCTTAATAGAGTGGCATAATTGGTATAATTAATTAATTTAACCTTACAAAACAGGAACACATTTTTTACATTACAACCTTGCACGCTGAGCACTAATCTGTTTTTGTTACTGGTACAATTTTCCAAATGTGATGTGATGTAATTTCAGTCTGATGAAGTCCAGAACAGTGTGCCCATCCTAAATTTCCCAAAGGGAACTCTGGAGGGATTAATCAAGTGCTATCCTTCTATCCATCTGTCTATATCTATTAGTTTTCCTTGAATTATCGGATAGAATGGTTTGACTGAAAGGTAGACAGCCTGTGATCACCTGTTGTTTACTAGTGTCTGTATGACTGATTGAAAACCTTCCGCATCAGTCCAGAATTTAATTTACTGAAAACAACCACCATTGTTCTCCCAAAAACACGATTAAGTAAAGCTACATAAAATCTTGCTCATCCAAATCCTGTTGTATCCAATGCGAGATCCAAGAAAAAGATTTGACGATTTGTCGCAGTTACGGTTTGAGAGTCTTCAAACTTTTTCATGTGGTGTCCAACAGAACTATTGTAGGATTAGTGGTTTACTCTCATCATATTAACTGGTTAGACATGTTTACACCCCCCCCCCCCTCCCTTAGGAATTGCGATTTATAAGAACAAATCTTTTTCCTTCACCACTTCAAAAGTTCTCCTCCTCCTTCATCAACTCAAAATTACCATCTCTGCCACTCTCTGCGCGCGAGGCTGGAGTGGGAGGATTTGATGAGCAACTCCACAAGATCGGCACTTGATTTCTCATAAAGTTTGAAATATCCTAAGCATGAATAAACTTTGTTCTTGTTGCCTCAAGACAACAGACAAAATTCCCGGCTGTTTTGTAACGTGTACCAGCTTTAGTCTAAAATCTGTAAATCCAGGTTTCTATGAACTATAAGACTTCTTATAATATAATACCAATATGGAATACAGAGTATGGACACACAACTATATTATCTAAATAAACTGTGGAATTGTCAATTGCTTAGCAACAGTAAGGTAATTTACTGAGCACACTCTTGTAAGGCTTACCAGTTACAAAAATGCAATAAGAATCTTATTGCTGAAAAAAAAAAAAATCCCTCTTTGCTCCATGTTGTCTCTATTCTATTATGATTCCACACTGATGTGAGAAGTCGATGAGGTTGAGGTGAATCTTTGGAGATGATGGAGGTACAACACACGCTGACACATGTGCTCTTCTGAGCCCAGCAGACTTTGATTCATGAACTGGTTTGGAAATTAATTTGACACTCCATGATCACAGTGGTACAGTTGGCCGACAACAACCTCACCGCTCCTGATTGGAATGTGACTTCGGAAATATATGTCAGTGTTTGCTCTGGTGCGCTAAGGGGAAACGGCATTTATCCAAAGCAACGGCCTGGGCAGTAAAAAGCCAGCCTCCAAGGTTAAAAGGGGTTGTTGATGGGGTATTAACCTGGATGGCTTACCCTATAGTGATGTGCCAACACAGAGGGGCTGGAAAATAAAGGGGACAAATGATTTACAGGACACGGGCAGGACAATCCCCCTCATCGCTGCCTCCCTGCTGTCCCAACACGTGGATGATATGAACGCCTGGCCTTGTGTTACATTACTTGCACCACAAAGGAAAAAACAACAGAGCTTTCCTGTTTCAGCTACACTGTAAAAAAAAACACCGTTTTGTACAGGTTACCACCAAGGCTTTGAGTACGGTAACAAACCAGTTATTCATAAATGGAAATACAGTTAGATATTTTTAAACAAAATATATTTATACTGATCAAAAGTAAAATACTGGGAACATTCTTCACTACAGTGTTGCTACATTTGACTCTAGACATTTAGTTGAATGGAAACTGGAAACTGAGGAGCTGCTGAGGTGACGCGCTATTGTGATTGGCTGGTTTTCACAGCATGTTTTCCACAACTGTAAATTCGGTCATTAATTTTCCAGGTTCTCAAGGTTTTTCGGGATGCGTGAAACCCTGATATTTTATGTTAATTCAAAAACTGTTCCTTTAAATATAAGGCCGTGCTGAAGTAAAGCTGGTTCATTTACAAGTGCAATATCATTAAAATAAAATCTGCATTTACAGTTTTACAGGAAAAAAGTTATAGCAGGGAAATATTGAGATCAAATTTTTGGAACACATTGTCCAGCCTAAATACATGCAAGACAACATCAAGCCTAGTTGTAGCTCAAGCTCTTAGGTACAGTATGTTTTTGGACATTCCAGCCAATGACAACACTGGCTATAGCTTAAGCCAAATGTAATATCCAAATGTAATCAGTGGTGAATAGTTCATTCTAACTGTCATATCTTTGCGTTTAAGAAGAAGCTGACATGAGAAACAACAGAGTTGAAGATCTGAACTGTACATTTCAACACCATATTGAGTGCTAAAGCACAAGCATCTGTTTTGATACAAAAATGAAGAGGGAAAAAAAATAAATAGTCATGAGCATTTGAGAACAAACCACAGTGAGGAGAGACCGGGAAAGAGGAGAAGCGTGGAGAGATTATGTTTTTGGATGTGGTTACTTAGCAGATAAATTATGCATTAAAACTGCACAGGTGGCGAGGGACAAGGTTGTTTTTTTTTTTGGGTGACGAGCAAGAACTGAACAGCTGGGGAATTCATAACAGAAACAGAAAAGAATGAGTAACGGAGAAGAGAGAAGTCGAGTTACTTGTTAGGTTCATATCACCCCCAACAGATGTTCTTCCATCAAAGAGGAGCCGCGCCGATGGCGAGGCTATTCCAACCACAGCTAACAGTGTGAATGTGACCCTCTACTCCTGATACTACACTTAAAAAAAACACACACACATGACAGTACACAACTTGAAAATGACCTAATGGAACCACTCAGACATGTCTGGTACCAGGTAGGAGTAGGAGCGTGCCTGACAAAGTACTATTATTAACCAAGAGCTAACTGGAGTCTGAGATTGATGGTAGGTGTTGGGATGTGCATGTGAACTGTAGGAGGGCCTGGTGTTACCATAGAAACGGGAGGTGTGGGCTCATAACTGGGGCCGTCATGTGCACACACAAACCTACACCTGTTCCATTGTTCTCTTGAGTTCCACCATCACCAGCTGGCTAGGTCAATGCACCTCAACCAAGGTCGAAAAACTTTATTCTTTTTTTTTATTTTTTTTTTTAGCATTTTTCAAATCTTTTTGCAAACAGTATTCAACAGCTTCCAATTAGCCTCTTGGCTAACAGTTAGGTAAGTGGCAGCTGCCATTTTCAGCCGGGTTTTAGTTTATTCTCAGCCTTTTGGGAAGTATCTCGTAGGTTTCCATTCTTTTTGGCACCTTAGTTTTTTTCTGTGCAAACATAAGTACAGTTACAGGAAAAACAGGAGCAGCATCAGTTTTCCAGGGATTTTCAAAAAAATATTTGACAAAATATTGCCCAAAGTAGTTATTTCAATTGTTTGTTTTTTTTTCAACCCCAAAATGCAAAATCTGAAATAAAACACAGGACCGCCTTTGTATAATACACAGACACAGAACATACTTATTTAAACATGAGCAAAGGGCAGTCGAGTTTTAGAAAAAGGTTCAGATGTAAGAGCAAGGGCACCGGTTCAATCTCCACACCGGTGTCAACAGAGTCAGAAGAATTAAATACATTCGCAAAAGATGAGCAATATAATCATGTTGGGCCCAAAACAAACACAATGTGTGATTGTGTATCAGAGTAACCTCAAGAAACTTCAGGTTTGGCCTCAAGGTGAAGGGAGCTTTACTGGCCAATACTGGACAAACACAAGGTTTGACTTGTATTTGATGAGCCCAACTAACAGTTGAGTTCACTTGGAAACACAGTCTTAAATTTTCAGTCTTCTTTACCCGTTTTTTGCCGTCAAACACCAAATACAACTGTGGTTCTCAAAGTACAGGGCACGGGTTATTGTAGGCAAGTCAAAATTAATTTCCTTGACATTAAGATTTTATAGAAAATGGAAATATTAGTGGTATGAAATGGGATGAAGGCACATACTGTTGCAAGGCAAATATATTATATATTTCATATCCCTTTACTCCTGTTCCCTACATGCATCCTCTGAAATATTCAAGTGCCTTACGGTCCATGTGAGCAGGCTCTTCTTTCAGGTCCCTGAAAACTACGACGTATGAAGCATAGCGTTTGAGACTGAGGACTTTGTTCATGTTCGAATGTATTAAAATGCAATTATAAGGCAATTAATCAACTTTTAATTAACATTGTGTCCAGCCATTGTGCCAGTGTTGCCATGACAACTGGTTGTCAGAACAGTGTGGCAATTTTTTTTGTGTCCCTGGGTGAAGAACACCTGATCATACGTTCCACCCCATTGTCCATCCCCCTTTTTTTTCATTTGAAAAGAAAGGGGGAAAAAAATAATATTATACAGTGACCAGGAAGTATGAGAAGGTGGGAGAAGTGGAGGCAGCAACGCATAGCTGCTGGGGGATTAAGGAAATGGGAGAGATGCAGGATAGCCCAAAGTGACAAAGAGGTTAATATGAATCTGCCAGCGGTGAGGAACAGAGACTGAAAGCAAAAACAGGAGGGTAAGTGAGAAACAAATGAAGGAAACCAAGAAGGGGGAGGAGGGAGGAGAGGGAATATGACAATATTTCCATCCCCCGTATTTCCACATTACCAAGACAACAGGTCTGGAAATGATTCAAGGATGTAAAGCTTTTATGAATGACTGTAAAGATTAGACAGACTCTGTCGTATACTAGTGCACATAAAACAGCCATTTGGGCCTGAACACTGACAAACATCAGTAAGGACTTTCCAAGGTCACAGCAGAACACAAGGGCAATGGTGCCTGCCCCCTGCTGGAACCTATCAGGTTATACTTTTTCCTTCTGTCAAAATTTTGAAATTTTTGTGAGGCTAAAACAAGGAAGGAATGATCTCCGCTGACATTTCCAGAAATAATTCCTTTAATAATGCTTTTCTCTTTGAACAAAATCAAATTGTGATTAAAGTCAATTATCCCACACTGGTACAAAAGAATATGTTTTAAAAAAATATTGGAATTTTAACTAGTTTTGCTACACCTCCTACACCACCTTGCAGGAGCTGTGCACGCCCTCAGGAACTTGCACCCCGCATTAGAACCCGCTGTCCTTGGTGGTTTGAGAACAAATTCCAATGCTAAAACAAAAATTAACTCCAAAAAATTTGGTTTGGTGGAAAATTCTTGCAAAGGTTTTTTAAACACTTTAGAGCACTAAGATTGCCAGGTTCTTTAAGGATCAGGCAGCAAACATTTAGTCAAAGAACAATCTAGTTCCTACACCAGCTAGATAAACAACCAGTAAGCATCTTAAGTTGAAGATTTCTATAACGTAATATAAGTGAATATGTCTGTTTAATATAAAAAGCCAGAATGATCAAATTTTACACACATGCTTTAAAGGCAGCAGAGCTTTTTATTTTATCAGTCTGTGGAAGAGGAAAACAAATGACAGGTTAAAGCCAACCGTCCTTCTCAATAGAATTATGATCCACTGTGACAGCATAACTCACAAACAAGAACCCAGTCTGTCAATCCTCAAAGCTGTTTAGCTGTCCTTTCAATCCTACATCTCTCCCCGCTTCATAGTATTCATCCATCTGTTCCTCCTTTCACATGTCACCCACCTCCAAGGTTGACAGCCCATGAAAAAGCGACACATCAATTTCTATTAAAGGCTAGCGCTATTTCTTTTTTTAAAAATCAGAAAACATGTAATACCACAAGCAATATGGATCAGTGCAACACTGGTGATGTATATTTTAAATGGGACCAGACTTGAGATGCTAAAGTAGAACTCTTCAAAACTTGAACACAGAGCTGCAGACCCTCAGTCAGCAGCAGATGGGGATCATTTCATCTCAGTACATGATCCTCTTAACCAGCGACTACTGTTTTCTCCATCAAAAATCCACTCAGACACAAATGATCTGGACAAGAAAAAGGAAAAAATAAAGTGTCATTCAGGGGAACCACAGGGATCCAAACTTATTTTGGTTGCTGTGGCTGGAGAGTGCACTTCAAAGAAGGGCTTTCAGGGAGACCGGCAATGAATCAATGCACTTTGCATTCTCCTCACATTGAGACAGCATTGGAGAGCATGTGAGGTAAGGGTAATATACTGAATGTCTAATCCAGGGGCTCAGATTTGGGAGAGGGGAACAAGGAAGTAAGAGAAAGAAAGTGGCTGATTTAAAAGCAAAATGGGAAAATAAAGTTGAGGGAGGGGGACCATGAAATGGTCCAGGTACTGAGACAATGAATGATCATTTACACGGGCGGAGAATGAGAAAGTAGAACAACGAGAACCATCATAAAGCTGACGCAGTGAGTGTGTATGCAAATGCTGATGCAGATAGAACAGAACAATCTGAGGTTCCACCAGGAAAAGCCAGGAGAACGCACGCTTATCGGAGTAACCACAACAACACTGGCAACAATGTTAATAATTGTAATAACGGCTATTTTGAAAAGTCAAGGGTGTCGAGAGCAATGAGTTCATCGCAAAGAAACTTTCGGGGGACAAGGTATGATCTTAATGCCTTGCAACAAATGAAACTGTATCTCATTAAAGAGAGGAAAGGCTTGAAGGTCCCGACCAGCAGAGAGAACATTTAAATGGTGCCCCGAAGAAACAAATATTTAGCATTTCATTACTCAGCAGAGAAACAGGCAAGGAGGAAGCAGGGAGGAGGAAATAAGGAAGGTTTATTTCACCGCCGACCCGTATTAAATGAAGTCAAGTGTGGCTCCAAGCAGGGGCCCTAAAAAATGTCAAAGTGTGTGTAAGCGGCTCAGAGTTGAATTCCTTATTTTTCAAGTGCAAACACAGCGAGCCAATACTGCTTCGCTTCTTCTCCTTATCAAACAGGGACAATTAAAGAGGACACTGGAAGCAGGGCAGCCAAAAAAGAAGGGCGACGTAATGTTTTCACAGCATCTGCTTGATGAGTCCAAAGAAGACATAAATGTCACTTATAAGCAGGAGGGAAATGTCAGCACAGAAAAAACAATTGGACACGTAAGTGGTGGAATCTTTGCATAATTCTAAGGACGCAGTAATGAAACAAATGACTGCAAGGTCACAGAAAGTTACCGACAGTCTAATTCACATGGAGATATATGTATGTTGTACCTGATTTGACTCATCAATTCCTGGTTAAAATGATACTCCACATCATTTCATTAGCTTTATCACCTGATTATTTTCAACTTGGGGCACTGATCAAGCTAATTATAATAGGTATAGGCATGGTAGACGGTTCTATTACTAAAAATTGTCCAAAAGGTAAGTCTTTTTGAGCCACATATTTTACATTAGGAATCTCCCACAGTGCACCACCATACAAAAAATGTCATAATAAGTATATGTAATAAAATAAAACAATATTCTAGTTCCCGTACTCACAGTCTACTTAGCGTGAACCCTGGGCCTGTTTAGTTGAACACAACCCTGAACTAGAGGAATTAAAGAAAGACATACACTAAGACCTTCTTCAGTAGCTCTTTTTTTCCAGATCTTTTTTTTTTTTGTTTTTATAGCCACCGGAAGCCACCTAGTGGAAGTGTATTTAAGTGTTCTGCCTGTCACTGTTGCAAAGAAAAACAAGGACAAATTATTTAAGGTACATGAAGAATAGATTTTATACCAGTTACATGAAATTGCATAACTTCCCTGGGAAAACTGGATGGTATGGAAGGTAAAAAACACACTGAAATACACAGAATGGACCGCTCTTGCAAATGGGTCACAAAGTCTTTGCTGGTCAACGCTAAAATCAAATAGAATTCATATTGTTATCAAAAATGCAAATTGAGAAAGTAAGGTTGTACAAGAGCAATTCACCTTTGGTCTCGTTTTCTGGTCCAAACACATGAAATAGAAATGTTCCTAGATTCATGGCATATAACGTTACACCTTTGAATGAGTGTGATGCCTTTGCTGTCACTGTGTCCTAGGAGTGATTCAAATGTACAGTATAATCCAGCGTGAAGAAGATGGGGTTCCTGAGACAGGCCAGCTTTAATGAGTGTGTCATATTTGTTTTTTGGCCACCTACTGTGTTAAGCCAAAACATGCCAGTCCACAGGAATCACATAAAGGAGAAAATGCTATGCGTGTGTACGCTGCGAGTGGCAATGACAGACTGCTGAATTTGCAGCCTGCAACTGGGGGGAAGAAAGATGAAGACAGAAAAGACGAGGTGGGTCGGGGGGAGTGGCGGGGAGGGGGGGTGTAAATAACACACGCATCACTGGCTCCAATGATCTCTTTTTTCATCTTTCCGTCTTGCTGCCTCAGGGCAGCCAGGGTCCAGCTTTCTGTCGGCAGCGGGATGGGGTGTCCCCGGAGAGTGAACGTTTGTCTATGTCTGAGACTCGGCTGTCCAACCGCACATGCTCAAAGTGTGTGTTGAGTAAGCAGGGAAGAGACAGTGGGAGTACACTGTGAGCACATGTGGTGCCTCTCTCCATCTGCAACACAGTTTGTGTGTGTGTGTGCGCGCGCGTGTGCACATGTGTACACACGAAGCCAGGAATCAGATTATGTAATGTTCAAGCCCTATGAAAAAGCCTAAGTCAGCTTGAGGCCATTGTGCGGTAGGTGGTTCCTTTAGTACAAGCACGATGAGAAAAATAAGGCATGCCCTCCCTCCCCCACTGCCCTCCCCCCTCCTCCCAATAGAGAGAACATGTATGTGATCACAAATTCAAACCTACAACAAGGACATGCTAAGAATTCGTGACATCTCCTCTCTCCCTTTTCTGTGGAAGTGAGGTCTCAGTAGGGGTCACCTCCCCCATAGCGACCACCAGGAAGACAATAAAGGCTCCTTGCTGTGAGCCTGCTGTCCTTTTACACTCGCCAACAAAACACAGCAACCTTTATCCTCCCTGTGAATACAGACGTTGGCAATGGGCCCATGGTTTTTTTTTTTGTATGTTTTTTTTTGGCATGGTTGAGGGGCTCTTGTCCCTCTTATCTCAAAGGTGATAGGCTATCACAACAGTTTTAATATTGTGGAACTGCTGAGAAATTAGACTGCGACAGATATTCCTTCTCCCTCTCTCTCTCTCTCTCTCTCTCTCTCGTAGCATTTTATCTGGCTCGTGCTGCAGGAACACAGCGCTGCACCCGGCTACGGTTTATAGTATTTCACAGAAGATGAATCAGACCGTCGTCATCACCGTCATCACCATCAGCGATAGAGTAAAAGTGGCAGTAAAGACACAAAAACAAAGCGACGCTGACTTGGCCTCAGTAGGCGGAGGACCGCTGCTCCGTGAGTCACTGAACAGCACTGTCCTACTCCTGACAACATTGTCTTCTAATGAGCCAAGGACACGAGTGCTAATTATAGTAGTACTTGTTATGCAGAACTATATGATAATGTGGACGATATATTCAGAACACGAGAGACTAGCTTTGATTAATTTGCCACGGGTGAAGTAAGGAACCGCGGCACAGTTTTTGTCATTCATTTTCTAAAGTCCCAAAAAAATGAATCCACTCAAAACACAGATATTTGAGGAATATGCTACACTGAGACACAGTGAATGGAGATACCGTGTGGAAGAAATGCAATGTAGCAGAGAAATTCTAACATCTACCTGATGGACATACGGAATGTGTAATTAAGACTGATGATTTATGCGATTCCGACTGACTGTCGACTTTAATTTTATTTTCTTCATGGTGTTTCTTTTTTCAAGACTGATTCAGATTCAGATTTTTTTAATAGTGATTTTTGTCACTCACATTTTGATTAAAGCTGACGGAACGTTGCACCCAACACTGGAGAGAGTGCCTGACAATAATGTTGTGTTCTTTTAAATACAGTTAAGGTTCAGGGTGCATTCTGCTTTCTAATTCTACAGCATTAACATTAAAAGTACAGTCATGGAAAATTGTCCGTGACTGTCTGAATTTATCAGTTCTGAGAAATGGAAAATTGTCCGTGACTGTCTGAATACACAATTTATCAGTTCTGAGAGAGACTGAAAGTCTGATATTCCCAAAGACTTCAGTTAGGAAAAAAAAATGAAACAAACCAAAAATAGGAGTCAAACTCAGAACCAATGCTGGCAGAAGTCCACAATTTACTAAATTAAAATGAGAGCTTGCTGGACTTGGCACGTTATAACGAGACAAAGTGCCTTTCCCTTTTTATCCAAAGTTCATCCATACAAAGCCTGAAAACAAACTGTTCTGAAAGGGTTCCAACAGGCAATTGAGAAAATGCAAATGAGCTGTACATAGTGGTGACCCTGAGAACAGAACCAAAGCTGCAGGGATTTACTGGATGATATTACATTATCTCATCAGAGTTAAGAACACAATTCTCAACTGAGGGCGACCGACTGAATTACGTCAGCACAACACACTCAATCAAAGACTTTCAGTTCCACTAGCTGATAGACAGGTGGGGCAGTGCTAAGTAGGCAGGTGGCACTGATGTATCTGACTGAGGTCTGGCCGATCACATATTTAAATAGAAAGCAGCAAGAGGAAAAAGACAAGGAGAGGAAAACTACTCAGTGAACGTCAAGAGAGTTGAAAAAAAAAGAAAGTCTTTTACAGAAATGATCTGATAAATTTGCGCAGGAATCATCAAAGTGTTTAAAATCCCAGATGTTAATTAGCTGATGTAATATCTTAATGATTGGAGTCCAGGTCATTATTTCCTTTCCTCATAAATACAGCCTCCATTTGTCAAATCCTAAGACAATGATAGAGGCAGTGAGCTGCATAGACGGAATGTCTTATTTGACTCTGATAGAGTTCGAGTTTCAATTTTTTACCAGTCCAAATTATTAAGAAAATTGAAATAGAAAAAAAAAAACAAAAGCAGTGAGACTGTGGTTGAATTGAAGAGAGACACAGTAGTACCAGCAGGTTTTGTAAGAAGCAGGAAGTGACAAATGAATCTGTTTCTAAATTGAAGTAGGTCGAGCTAATTTGATATTGATCACAGTCATTGTTTTTGGGGAATAATGTCTGTTAACTGCCATAGGTCCGGGGATGAAAAATAGCGAGAAAATAGGAAAGGACAAAGACGGAAATTCAATGGCTTGGCGGCTTAAAGAAGTTCTGTCAAATAGAAGACAGATGGTGGTGGATGTAAACCAAACATGAACATGTATGACACGAGACATGGGAGAATAAGGATTTAAGTGGTAGCACTGAAAAGGAAACGGGGGAAAAAAAACGTAAAAATAGAAACACTGCTAATTATTAAACCGTCTACCAGAGGTTATTTCACTTTAGTTCAAACTGAGATACAAACCTATTAGCTTTTCTAAAAGCCCAATTACCTTGATTCAACCACAGCATGTTTCATTCCGCAGGGTCTGCTAGTGTATGTGCTGACTGCTGAGAGGGCACACAGTAGACAGGGGGCCCGGGAGATGTCAATATTATGCTTACCATAAAAAAAAAAAAAAAACAAAAAACGGTGGTAATCATGATTAAAAAAAGATTGTGTTGGGACTTTTCAGTTGATTCTGGTGCTTGGTTTGCAAGGCGCTGGAAAGCATGAGCTGCAGGCAAGTAAAGTGTAAAAAGGGGCAAAAAATTGCATCACACCATTATACGAGGACATGCTTACAACGCTGGTCAGCCAATCACAGCAAATTCCAGGGCTGTGTTCTGCTTTGTGGTACAAAAAAAATGATTGGCCTGAGCCATGTGTTAATGTATACTTTTGTACACACGCTTCTGGGAGAAGTGTCAATCTCATCAGCAGGACTTGCAACTCTGATTTCCAACCCCCCCAAAAAAGAGAAAGCTGAAACAGGATTATGTACTTCAATCAGGCTCAACCAAGGACATGTCAACAAGCTCAATGTCAAACTGGTGCTGCTTCCAGTGATTCAAAGAATAGTGTTGATTGGCAGGTCAAAAAAATGCAGCACAGATTAGGAAATTATTTTGTTCCCTCTGCAAATGGTGTAAATGTGGCAGAGAACTGCCAAACAGCACAGCCTACAGTAATGGATTGTTATCGACTGTATACCTATTCTATTTAGAATAGATGAAGAAACCGGATTACATCGGATTCAGACATATTCATTGGTAAATATTCCAGTTTGTCCATGTCGATGATGAGTGGAGTCACCCAGGGTATAGTACTTACAAACATCACTTAGTAGTCCTCAGGTGGGTTCCTTAGTTCTAAGGCTCAAGTGTTTTATCTTTTAACCAGGTGGTTCTTAAGTGCCAAAATGGGCTGCTTTAGTTCTGAAGATAGTCATTAAGACAAGTCAGTTCTGAAGAAGCCTTTTGTACGTTTGTCAAGGAACCCACAAGTAGCTACTTGAATGAGACCTGACATGTCAACCATATCCAGGTGCTAGCTTTTAAACTGCCAACAAGACCACGTTAATTCTCTGATCAGACGTGAAACGACTTCAAGAAAATGCAATTACAGTACTGTGCCGCTAGTTCCCGACAAAAAGTAAACAGCCTAATTGTAAATAAGTGATCTCTATGACACAGTCTGTCTCAAATCTAATAGTCATCCTAAATTTTTTTGAAATGACGCCATTGAAACGCACCAAAAATAGGACATTTAACAAGAGAATGAAATAAATGTTTCCAATAAATATTAGATGAAGGAGAACAGAGAGGGAGAACCAATGATGCAAGTCAGAGTCACCATTAAAAAAGGCCGTCATGACCCTTTTTTTTTTTCTATTGGACTCGTCTACTCACCCAGTTTCAAGCAGCCTGCTTTAAATCGAAGACCCAAAGGAGTGTGTTAATCCCATTTAAGGTTGGGTAATTACAGAAAAAAATACCCAACAGTGAGCACTCTGTTTATTAATCAGCGAACAGATGTTGAATCACCTGTTCAGAACTGAACAACTAATGAACACAATGGTTTTTTTTCAATCCAACAGAGTTACACTGTTGTATCTATCAAATGGTTGCCTTAATAACAATACTATTATACAGAAACACAAATAAATGAACTTCCCTAAACCACAACTATTACCCTGTGAAAGCCACACTCTCTTTCCTAAGTATTTGATGCCATGTTTTTTGGAGAAAAAAAAAAAAGAAAAAAGAAAAGCATTGGGCGTCACTAAAATATTGACATCCCCCACTTTTTCAGGTTTCGTAGTTAATTAATTCCAATACCTCTCCAGTCAAACTCTCTGCTCCCAATCCACTTAAAAGCGATGCTATCTTGTCAGAGTTATTTATCTCAGTTGCAGCATGGGAATACTGGAACATGATATGAATAACTGCGATGAGCTGTCAAAAATTCGGCGACAGAAAGTAGCGCATTGCAACCGTTGATGTTTACAGAGATGCCTGGAAAGCAGCTATTGAGTTCCTTTCTTTCACCCCTGAGGGTTCAAATAAATACGGGCATGTGACGTAAAGCCTGCCGAAAGATTTAAGCTAAATGTACAAGAGTTTAACTTGGCAGCAACTGTGAAGATAATGCAAAACGAGTTTAAACAAAATCCTGAGCTGAGAAGTAAAGATGATATGAAATCTGTGTAAACAAAGTCAGAAACAGAGTACAAGAGTAGGAGTAGAATTAAAAATGTTTGCATACAATTTGAGACTAAGAGTAGGAGTAGAATTAAAAATGTTTTCATACAATTTGAGACTTTGTGTTTAGGATAAATAGTTTTTTTTTGTGCCAAAGCTTCCAAAAACATTGAAAGGTAAGACTGAAATACACAGAGCTTTGGAAGAGGCTCATCTACAAGCACTATGGAATTTTTCATTTAGAACACTTGTCTTATTTTCTATTGGTCTGACTGGGGCACAATATTCGGTTAAGCCACTTCAACTAAGCAGTTTTGGTTCAGGATACTACTCCAGCAAGTTCCTAACCCCTCTGCTATATCCAGAATCCCCTGGTGGACCACCTGAACACAGGTTTCTATAAATGTTTGGTCGGTGTGAGTGTGTCTGTTTTCTCTAAGGGTCACCGGACACAGTGATTCTGCTTAGGGCAATGGGGAAAACTGGGAGAGAAGGGAGGGGGTGGAGATGTGATCTGGCCCCTTCTACCCCAGGTCTTCATAAAATCAGCCAGTTCAAAAGAGAACGCCACGGCAGAAAAAGCCACAATCTCAGCTTTTCTGTGGACATCTCTGTGGGTTAATTAGAACAGCAGTTCCCACCTCATGTGCCTCCATGTTGCACTGGTTTCCACCAACACACATACACCCACACGCGCATCCACAGAGAGACTGAAGTTGCAACTTCAGTAAATATGTAGTTACCAAAGTTCGTCACCAACATTAGACCAACAGTAAACACACTAAGCCAAAAAGAACATAATGAAAATGCAAAAGCCGAACATGTGATTTCTTTATATATTTGGTGTCATTGTGCATTCACACCAAATGTATATATTTATTATTTATATATTTTTTCTTAACAGTAAACGTACCAATCATTTACACTACAGATATGGAATCTACAACTGTCTGCTTTTTAGGCAACAGCGCTAGCTACTAATTGACCATTGCAACAAAATAATAAACATTGATAATAATATATATAATAATTATAAACAATAATAATAATAAACAAATTGACAAATATTGGTATGTTATGTAAGTTGTTTACATTTTGAAGAATTTATCCCAATTCGTGATGTTGCCTTGTGTGAATAACATGTCTCTGACATATGACTCATTTGGGGGCAGAAAACAAACACCTCCAACCAAGCAACTATCTCGGCTGTCGTCTGAATTGTGTTTACCGTAGTAGTTTAATGCGATAGCTTACGGCGTAGGGTACGAGTAAAGAGAGATTTTAAATTTTGGAAAAAAAAAAAAAAACAGTTTTCAAAAACAAGGCTTTTGTTGTAGTGCTAACAAACCAAGGACATGTTAACTGCTCTCTGCTCTCGCTGTTTGCAAAATTGTCCCAAACGATGGCACTCCTGCTCTGCACTTTGATCTTTGGCTCATCTTTCATAATTGTGAAAGACACGGAGAGTATCTCAATGACAAAAGAGGAGTCAAAAGTCAGACAAGCAAGAAAGATGAGTGGAAACACGCTCGCGACTAACATGATAGATTCCAATGAAGAAGAGAATACAGACGCTGCCGGGCTCCTGCCATACATCACTTCTCCACGGACAGAGAAAGAATCCGTTGTTCCTGGAGGACCCGAATATGTAGGAGTAGATAAAATAGAAGGAAGACGAGAGAGGGTGAAGTGGTAAAAGAAGTAAGTAACAAAGACAGAGAGAAGGAGGACAAGCATGACAGCTGGCCAGGCACTTCATGCATCTGGCGGGGGTGAGTAGCGGAGCCTTAATGAAAATACAGGGCAAGATGAGTATCAGTGTGAGCGAAGCCTCCATCCATCAAAGAACTCCCATTGAGGAAAGAAAGCTTTGATGATAGCCGCAGATCTGTGGCTTTTCACTGCCCCATATGGAGCTTTTTCACAATACTGCAGCTTTAACTGCAGGTATTGACTGTTCATATAATTTTACTTGATCTTATATTTCATTATCACAAAGGACATTCAGCTGAATATTCCAATGGGTGCTATTCTTTCCATACATTTTTATAGACCGGCATATAATTTCTTTTCTTTTTTTTTAAGCGTTGGGAGCTAAAGGTCACATTTTCATATGTACTCATTGGCTGCCCGGCCTGCAAAGGGGAGGGGGGTGGGGCTTCATCTTTGTCAAGGGCAATGTGTGAAACTTTATAAGAGTGCATGGTTCCCATGCTGTTAGAATGGGGGACAAGTGCTGCCAAAGGAAGCATCTGGTCGCCGACCATTTAATGAATATATTTGTGTGCCTCCTTCAGGATAAACTTGCTTTTTATCGTTTCTCCCTTTTGTTTTAAAGAGACTTTACTGGAGCCCACTGCATCTTTACCTCTAATAATGAACTACTAGAAGGAAAGAGCTGATGTTGAAGGTGAACAGAAATCTGGATGATCAAGTGAATCTTAAATGTGTAAAAACTGATGTTAGCTTGGAAACATCTGTTTTTAGATAGTAGGTGTTAGGAACACATTCCTTCTGGATTTCCCTTCTACTTTCCTTGACATCAGCAGCCATTCAGGATTCCCCGAAACCAAAGCCAGTACTGGTATCGAGCAAATTCATATACTCTTTACACCTCACCAAGTAGATTTTTTGTTGAAACTTGTGTGTACAATTTTACATAGAAAAAGACTTCACACCGACACACTGCAGATCACTATATAACCCAGCAGTGTCACCTATATAACACTGCCTCCCAGTTCAGTCCATATTTATTAAAAGCCAACCTAAAGAACTGTCAGTATCAGTACTCAGTGTGCAAGTACACAAATAAAAATACCTGTACTTGTATTGGTTTGTACAAAGTGGTATTCAGGACAACTGCAGCAGCAATAGCAGTACATTTTTTTTAAACATATGTTTTGGGATCCTACCTTTTCTTTTTTCTCTCGGCACGTGTCCTCTGCTGATACCAGGGTCTTGTAGTAGGCACTGCGCTCGGCCGTAAAGTGGACCTTGGAAAGGGCATTTTCAACCAGTGCCACCGACAGATTCACACCTTCGATGTGCAGCCACCCAATGAAGTTCCCCGCTTTGTCCATGCTCTCCACTTCAACTTCCACCTGGAGCAGAATAAGAGAGAAAAAAGGAGAAATAAGAGACTGCTCAATGTTCTGATTCCACCATTAGGCTTCAGTGATGATGTGAATGGAGTCGTCCAAGAAGTCAACACTGTTCTTAATCAATACGTCCCTGAGAGTTCTCGAATGATAACGCAGCACACACAGAACAAAATGTATACCCAACGGACCGCTGGTATTTGTGAACACAGAGGCAAGTTTGTCATTACCATCGATAATCCTCTGCTGTAAAATCCATGTCTGCAAAAACAGTGGAAGTGAATATACATCTGTTTTGCACTTCAAAGTAATTAAGACTCTAAATATTGTCATGTACTTTTTGTGCACTTTAAGGCGTTTGCAATTAGTGGCAGCCAAGTTGCAATTTCTTCAAAATGAGGGCACTGAAAAAGCTAACCCTGCTGACAAAGGAGGGAAAAAAAAAACACACAACATTGCCCACAATGGACTGTAACCAAATTCTGCCTATTCAGGCTAATTATCTATTCATTGCATTTTGTTTCATAAGTGATGGACGACCAGGGAAAGAAGGGGAGGGGGAAAAAAAATCAATTGATTTTATCCTACTCTCACGCTGCAGTCAGCAAGAAATGGAGAGGGCAGGTGTGTTGAAGAGATAGGAAGAAGTCAAGCGATTAAGACTCTGGGCTGCTTAGCCCTGCAGCCACAAGGGAAATCTGAAGGGAATTAAGTTTGTAAACTGCTCTGCCTTGTTCTCAGCTAAAGTTGAGAGCTTTTATTAATGAATGAATAATCTGCTCTATTATTAAGCAAAAAAAAAAAAAAATTGCAAACTGATGCATTTAAACTGTTGTAGTAATCCTCAAAGACATGAAGTTCCGATTTAACTCTGTAGCAGTGGCGCATTCTGGCATCACTAATCCTCAAAGACATGAAGTTCCGATTCAACTCTGTAGCAATGGCGCATTCTGGCGCACAGCTAAATATAAACATACGCTTTGATGAAAACATAAAATCATTACCACATAACATGCAATACTCGTAAGGAGGGAGTCCAGTAAAGATGGGCTCTTAACATAGAGATCACATTCTCAGCAGTCAGGTTAGCTTGGTTTAGAACAGTGGTTCTTAACCTGGGTTTGATCGAAGCCCTGAGGTTCGATGAGTCAGTCTCAGGGGTTCGACGGAGGTCGAGACACACACCCGACTCATATGATTTGTGATGACACGCCCCCTGCTTGTCCATCACCGAAGGGTTCGGTGAATGCTCATATGAAACTGGAGGGGTTCAGTACCTCCAACAAGGTTAAGAACCACTGGTTTAGAATATGGCTCAAAAAATCATGACAAGCAAAGCCTGAAAAATACACTTTCATCAAAAACATTCCGAAAGCTAGTGAGATTTTTTTTATCTAGAAATCTATGTTTTCTGAAAGATTAAAAAAATATTATCAGCATAAAAAACTGACCCTGGAGAATAATACCTTCTTTATGACAAGAATCTTACTAATAAGGGGTAACAGGATAAGAGTCTTGCTCTGAGACGGACGACTTTTCAGATTCTGTTCGGTTGTGCGCTCTGGAGAAGAGTATTCTGCAGTTTAGGAGTTGCTTGAGGGAAAATTCAATTGTTCAGACCATGAAGCTGTGACATGAATGTCATGTGCAGTAAGCATTAAGTGGGGAAAAAAAGTCACACAGCAGCACAGGTCAGCTCTGCTTCCATTACACCGAAATATGAAATTTGACATTAAAATGGTGGCAACATTAAGGTGCCATCAGCCGGTGCTCTTTACCTTTTGGTTGAAGCTTCTAAATTATTTATGGAAGATATAAAAAAATTACTCTGCCATTAAAACAGAGAGAAATGACTGCCACATTGACAACGAATAATAATAAAACTATGGGGAATTTAAGTAATACAAACAGCAGATCGAAAAGCAACATCACATTTAACTGGCTGCAATCACTCAGGGTTAAACATCCACACTAAAGATGAAATACACCGTGAATGGACTTTTTACGCCCTGGGCCAAGCTGATAATTGTTCATTTAGAGGCACTAACATTTAGCTCAATTTTGAGGAGTAACAAGAGTAGAGTCATTACAATGTAAAGGAATAAGTCACTATTAGTGTCAGTGAAAACTGCAGTGAAGATATATTCATATTTAACTGAAAATATCCAGGGTGTGAGGACGGCTATGCATCATATCAAAAATATAAGTGGGATCCAGAGGCAGTTCTAATGGTACAATAGGAGCATCTAAAGAGGTTTTAAATCCACGGTCACAACAGTTTAACGAGTGATGACTGAGCGAAACTCATTTGTACAATATTCTACGATTGCCAATGTTGTTTTCAATACGCATTTTTTCTTTCTGCAGCTACTGTAGCTGAATCATTCGATTTAGTTTTTTATAGTAAACACATAACATTACTCTGATAAATTAGGTGTCAGCCTCCCCCACTTTCAAACAAGATAAATAATTTGGCTTTTCTTTTACTCTGAATGAACAGTGGATTTTATAAATAGTGCTCAACCATCTATTTTTTCCCAGTAATATATGACACTGCCACGGGAATTGTTCTTTGTGCAGCTGAAATACCACCGAAATCATTAACACAATCGGACTAAGTTGTAGAGTTTTATAAACATTACTGGAATCTGTGGCACTTCTCTCCTTTAAGTTAAAAGCTATGGTCAAAATGTGGTGAGGAAATGTTGAGTAGAGCCCAGATGGCTCCCGACGGAGGACTACTTTGAGCCAAGATGGCTCCCGCTGGAACACAAACGGGCTCCAGTAATCTCATAAATGCCGGGACCGAGTTGACACAGAGGTTGGAAGAAAGAATAAAAAGGCATATAACATGAACACAGAGGGCCCATGTGTGCGTGTGTCTATGTGCAAACCCAAACACGTGTGCAGTCAGTCACAAACACAAAAAGACAAAACCATTTGGTAGCAGTGAAGTGGAACCTGGCCCGTGGGCACTTTTTACTGCAGCAGATTTAATTCACTCAGCTGTTTGAAAGATAAAAAGAAAAACAGAACCTGTGGTAGGTGAGACTTCATGTCAAAGACGGAAAGAAAAAAAAAACACTGGGTCTGCAGTTGCAAATACACAGGGGATTGGTATGTCTTTTTTAATCACTAAAGGCAAAGAAAACATTATTTGAAAACCTGGAGTGTAGAAGGTAAACGCATGAATAAGCAGGGTGCGCTTGTTTTGTGTACCCATTTCTGACCAGTAAAAAAATCAATGAGGTAGAACAGAAGGCTCAGGTTGGAAACATTTTAAGTTCTGCCTCAAAAAGGAATGCTGGAGATAAATATATAATTAATGACCTAAAAAGGCCGCTGGCCTCCATTTGAGAGTCATTTCTCTGGACCTGAAATGCTTGTTCGTGTGAGGCTTAGTGAAAGATTCTGATATCAATTGGGATTGGGATGCTGAAGTTTTAAACTTGAATGTTTACACCTTGTTTGTGTTTGCTCAATTTGTCTGAAATAATTAGTGAATTATTCTGAAAAGGCAACTCTCCCTCAAGCTCAACCTCTCTGTGAATCAGTAAGAGAAAATCGTTTTTAATTTTACTGATACTCAGAGAGCCAAACAGCAAACTCATGGTTCAATAAATACCACACAGCAACTGAAAATGTAGACTTTGGGTTTAGAAGTTCTACATACCCAAAGGAAGCTACTTTTTCACCACAGCATTTCTACCACATTAAATTAAACCTCTGTTTTGGGGCAAGAGAAACTTGCTTTGATCGCCCTAGTATTATATCTAGCAGGGAGTCTGACTCATTCTGTCAATCAGTGACTCATCAACTATTAGAGAGCAGATCTGTCAATACTTAAGACAGATCTTAGTTGGCAAAACCTCCGAAGTCAAACTACAACTTTCTGTGATTGGATGTAATAAACAAACACATTGTTCTGTATGATTGATGACCGATCCATGATTGATGGTGCTTGTGTCCAAGTGACATATAAGAAGAGAGGTGACTTTGTGTGTGCTTGTTGGAAATCACACTTAAGTGCAAATGTGAACAGTGAACAGTAAGAAAATAGGATGGCAGACGCAGACATGTTGGCACTTCTGCATCTATTTTCATTAAACCACATGGAGGCGGCTGCTTTTATAGCTGGAGACTTGGGCCTTTATTCATGTCTGCACATACACATCTGTAAAGTGAAAATATCAAATGCTTCAAACAGGCAAATCAAGTGATGCGGGAGAGAATATTTTTGGACTTGAGTGCACGAACTTTCATGCATTTCAGTGAAGAGATTGAGTGTTCGACTGATTCATGAATCTGGCTGTGTGTTTGCAAAATGTACCTTATGACAGTACACAGCATATGGCAAACTAAAAATATACCCAAACGTTTGGGATATGGGCATATTTTCCTCAAAACACCTCAGTCATATTTGTTGATTTAAGAATCGGAGAGAACAAACAAAGCAGGAAGGCGGACAGACTTGTGTAAGAAATACTGTGAATGTCGGGGGAATTAGACGAGAAAAGTTGAGCTCATCAGGCAGCATGAGACGTTCAATCAAACTGAACATGGGAGGAAAATTAGGAGAGTTGTTGTTTTTGCACGTTCTTCCTTGAATGATGAGAGAAATACAACTAAGCTCTTCTCACTTGTGCTGTTGAATGCGAGAGCTGGTGGATCCAATAAGATAATCTCTATGCCTTATTCATATTCCTATCCTTGGTTATACACTTGAGGAAAATCAATGGCTCTGGATACTTAATTCAGAGCCATGAATGTCACATGAAGAGGACAGTTCATCCTATTCAAGGTGGAGCGGATTTAGGAAAAAAAAAACTGAGCTCGCAGGGGTCAGCAGCACTCTTCTGAGTTCACTCTTGTGTGAAAACGTAATTCTGCTCAAGTCCATCACGTCTTTTAGCACAGAGACCAGGGTCCATCACCGATCCTCTAAACAGAATTAAAGGTGAGAGTCCCCGTTCCTACCGAGTGATCTACCGCTGTCCTTAAATACTAACTATGACTTTTTACAGTATAAAGCCCATATATATATACACACACATATATACAGTACATACATACATACATATATATATATATACATACACACACACATATACATATATACATATATACACAACGTTGGCAGGACTAAGAAGAATCAGTATTTATGGGCATCAATGTGAAAGGTTGGTAATATTTCCGTGTCATAATCTCTCTACTGTCAAAATGCAAAACCTCAAATTATGCTTCAACATCTGAGGATTATGTGCTAAATGTTGTGTGTGTGTGAAGGTGTGTGTTTGAAGGGCAGAAAGCTGGTGTGAATCCTCCATCTTGCTGACACGTATTTGGTTGGAAAATTAACAAAGATAAAGTAGTGTTAAGAAGAATGAACAGAGAAAAGATTGCACTACCTCTCACTGTCGATGTTAATGGACTCCATTTGCAAAAAGGGTGACATCGACATAGCCAAGTAAATATTCCGCACGCTGATCATTTAACGTGTCAGTCAACTGAGCTATAATTCAGACAAAATTGGAAAAAAAAACAAAAAAAAAACAACGCATAAACTCACAAATTCTTTCAACAGCACATGCACCAGTGAGCGCACTATTGCGTGTAACTCTCTAAAAATCATTCCACAGCCCATTATCAATAGTGCAAACCATTACTAGGTCCATAAACTGTTGCTAATGGAAGGTAGTACAGCACAGCACAGCACCGCCACGAAACAGGGGCATGTGTTAAATCCAGAAAATAAACTTGATATCTGATTGTGTAACAAGCAGTTAAATGCTGTTAACCCAAGGCCGAACAGATGAAAAAGAATGAATCCTCATTAAAAAGATATTTATTTGTTCATAGCCTCACATTGAACATGTGTTGGTATAAAAGAGCTCCATGTGGGAGTGTGTGGGTAAACAGTATCCCCATTCTGACTTGTACATTTGGTTTTCTGACTTATATAGAGTGTATGCCGACTTGGATATTTTGTGTTTTTTCTGGTGTATTTTGTGTTCTGACTTGTATGTAGTGTGTTCTGCCATGTATATAGCGTGATGTGACTTATATTTATTGTGTACCGACCTGTAAATAAGAATTTCATTGCACAGTGTAAATGTGGGTTTACTGTGCATATAATATAATAATGAATACAAATAAAGTACTTTTGATTTTGACTAGACAGAGAGTGAAAGGCTCATCACAATTAGTATAAATCTGTGGATATAGACCATCAATGAAAAATAGGTTGACATGAGAGAGTGTGTGTTTGTAGCAAGAAATAAAAAAAAAAAAAAAAAAAAAAAACCAAAACAAACCGCTATTGATCCCTTAATGGCATGGACCAGGCAGGGATGTAAATAGTGTGTTAATGGGGCCTGTAATTAAAAAAAATACATGGGGGAGAACAGCTGCAAACGGAGTTAACAGACGTGTGAGCTACGGAGTCACGACCCATTTAGTAGTCATAGCACAAAAAGAACGAACGTTAGTGGGGTTTAATACAGTCATTACTGAAATACAGCAGGTAAAATGTCAACTTATTAAGCTATTATGAACTCTGGGTTTTTGCTTTTAACACAGATTACAGAAAAGAGCGACGGTTCACAACATGAATAAAACATATCACCCAAAGATTTAACAAGCAGTTCAATGGTTTTCTATTGATAGATCAACAGGTATGACCAGAAACGCCAAAGTGCACTATTTAGACTTCAAAAAAAGGTTAGCTGAGGCAAAGCTCCTGTATTGGTTGTCCTCAGTTTGCATGGTACCCTGTAGGCACAGGCTATTGACTGCTCCCGAATTGGCAAGCTAGCAACACAGCTAATCTCTCAGCTAAAGGCTAAACCTGTGAAAGCAACCAGCTCCAAACTAGGTCAGTTCATTAGCTGCGAGGCCTCTGGGTCAGGAGAGACAGCGTTTTGTCACGTGTACATCGAGTGAAGCCTCGGAGATGAAAATCACTAACATTCATATGGTTTGGTGAGAACTGAAGGACAAACGGAGGCTTCTATGCAAAATTAATTCGAAGGTAAAACCTTAGACTTGGCAGAATGGATTTTCCATTGTGCAGTAAAAAATTGAAATGTTCAGTGAGTGTACTGCAGGGAAATTAATTAACAGTCTCACAGTCTAGAGGGGAGTGTTGTTAGTTCTGACAAGTTCTGTGGTCTGGACTTTCTCCACAAAAGTCACATTTCTATTAATAGAAGTAATGAAAAAAAGAAAAGAAAAAAAGAGACATCAGCGTCCATTGAGAAGGGCGATGCTGCAGGCAGCAGCACGATGACAAGCACATCGGGCTGTAATATGTTTGTGAGTGTGCCTACGTCTGTATGGACTCTCCAAGGGTGATCAATGTGACTCAGGGGGTCCCATGCATCACTGTCAGTGGTAGGCTGCTGTCTGTCGGTGGCAGGGTGGGGAGAAGTCAAACAGCTCCTCCAATGGTCACGGCCATTAACGGTCAGACAAAGAGGCATGATCCCCACCATTAAACCTGCCCGATGCCCATTAATGAGCTTTTGTCCCCCCTCCCCATCAATAAGTAATTGATGTTTGCCCTGCATCACTTTTTTTGACAGATCAGGTGAGAACAGGCTTAGATTATAATGAAAGTGAAGTGATAAATGGAAAGGGGAGCAAGAGCACCGTGACGTGGTTGGATATGCTCCCACTGGAGACTGGAGGCCAGTGGTGCTACTTTTTTTTTTGTTGATTTGTTTTGACTGAGACTTTTTGTTTTAGAAAGAAGAAACTTGATCTTTTAAGTACACTATAGAGACAGAATCAAACATCAAGAAAATGTACGGTATTTCTATAGAAAAAAAAACAAAAACTAATCTAACTCATTGACACTGTTTGCTAACGTAAGTCTCTTTTAAAGAGTTTTCAATGGAGATAAAAACTTCATTACAAACCTCCAAAACACAGAAAAGTGAAAGTGTTGGTATTAGTACTGTCCCGATACCATTTCCTATAAACGAGTACAATCTTGGTACAATCCTATGTTAAATGCAAGTAACGAGAATTTCACATCAGCAGTGTGCATTTTAAATCCAAAAGACAAAACATCTGACACTGTTTTCAAATTTATTTATAAAGAGCATTGCAGTGGGTTTTTGAAAACATCTATATGATTTATGTTCCCATGAATAGAACCTGGGTTGGCTAAATTTGTTAAGGTTATTTATTAACTAAAACGGCAGAGCCAACGGGCGTTCAATGGTCGTCACCATTTTAAGACCGATCTTTTTGTCTCTCGTCACCCAAAAGAATGAGGCCACAATTCTCAGCTGTCAATATTCTGAGTGACTGCCAGCACTGGCGACAGGTACTACAGAAAGAGTTAAACATTCCAAAGGTGGGCTTTGAAAGACTTATGGAGCATTCACAAAACCAGCGAGTTCAACAAAAGACAGAGAGCGAGAGAAGAAGGCGGGTCAATATTAAGTCAATCAGAGCTGTAGCCCGTGTATATCCTAGAGTACCATTAAACTAAAGAAATAAATAATGGCCTGAGCAACCACTTGGAGGTTTGAGCCAACAGAAACTGTCTGGATATTTCAGGTTAAGACTCAAAAATATGGAATGGAATTTACCTTGAAAATGTCAACTCAATTCAGAAAATGAAAGTCTACACACTACTTCACATTACACTCCATTCTATTGGTAGTTGTAACCTTGCATAGAAACCATGGGAAAACGGGGTCATGCTGTATTGTGTAGAAATAAAAGGGACCTGATTGAAACCTGCGGGTCTTTGTGATGCTCACTGACCTTTGTTAACCTACTTTTTTCCTGTCGTTTCCGACCCCCCAACCCACGGTCGTCACATGTAAAAAAAGAAATAGGTTACCACGGGGAACTTGGAGGTCCCAACACAGTGGAAGGGTCAGTGACATTGAGTAATGCAAGACCTGTGGTGATGTAATGGCTGACAGGGCTCTACATCAGTCAGTGTTCTTCCATCTGCTCTCCTGGATCAATAGTGTTGTGATGGACCTGATCCTACGAACAACACTTTACACATTATGGTCTCAATTTGTGGACCAGTAACTCAATCCTGCCTGTCCTGTGACAAAAAGAAACTGCAACATTCTGCAAAGCCTATTAGGGTTAAAATTGTAGTACAATTATTTTATAGAAAAAGAATCAGAAATATCAGAATGTTCACGTGAAGTTGCTAGGCTCCAACAAAGCTCCACATTGGGCTTTAACAGCCTGGTTATTAAAATCAATAACAGCAATAACTACAATCCATCTCATTTCTAGGAGAGGGGTGACATGGCATGTCGGTCGATGAATATTGAGCTACATTTGTAATATTACTAATATCATATAATTCTCCTTAACTGGCTGGTGTTGGGGAACAGGTGGGAAAACACAATTGAACTGAGCTCTAAGTTATTGAATGACTGTTGAAAACAAA
The DNA here is from genome assembly GCF_000523025.1 of Cynoglossus semilaevis. Classification (NCBI taxonomy): domain Eukaryota; kingdom Metazoa; phylum Chordata; class Actinopteri; order Pleuronectiformes; family Cynoglossidae; genus Cynoglossus; species Cynoglossus semilaevis. Next base: position 22,000,927 of record NC_024314.1, on the reverse strand, counting down.
TGTCACATCTTTTTGAAAGTTATTGCTTTAGAGTAGCTTTTCTTTTCATTTTCGTCTTTCTTAACCACACAATGTAGCTGCAATAGATCAAGGCAGATAGAGAGCTGTGAAAACATCTGACACATTGGAACGAATACTGTGATTTGAACATAATGTTTCACAGTGTTCCCATCAGTACACTGTGTTCTGAGCAGAGACGTGCCCTTTCTTGGGGTTTGAGGGGTATCAAGGAGTCACAAGGAGGGCTGCGGTCAAAAATCTTTGAATCAACACCTGGAGCAGCAAGAGCTTGGTGGAAGCCTTCGAGCCACACTGAGCTCATTTGGGGTCATGGGAGTGATTAGAGAGGGCAATAAGTGATATTAGCTTTTAAAATGACAGGGCTGTTTTACATCATGTGTGTATTCTACACACACACAGCTTTACCCAGAACACCTGGTTATAACCTTGCAATTACTCTTAAGGATAGCAACAACAGCAGCCTCACGGCAAAAGAAAATTTGTTTTTTCTTGTGTCTCTCCACAATTTTCCAAAAAGTCTAAAAAAGCATTCATATTCATGAAACCATGCCAAAACTCCTAACCAACAGAAAATGCGTGGCTGCTGAAATGAAGAAAAAAAAATAGAGCTTGGTAGAGATTGAAAAAGCTGGGCTTACAAGAGTATGTAGATTTATAATGACTGTTTAGTTATCATATATATATATATATATATAAATAAATAAATAAATAAATATAAATAAAATATATTAATAAATACCTATAAATATATTTTGTGTTTCATTATTGAAGTTCATGTTCTGTTATTACAGTCAACATGGACCGGAAGAAAAAGTGAATGAGATATCAGTTCCACTGGTACAATCCTATGTTAAACGCAAGTACTGTGTACATTTAATTCAAAATGAAAAACAAAACACTTTCATGACGTCTTCTGCATTAGACAGAATTTCATTCAATTCCAAAATCCGCACCTTCTCTATACTTGATGTTTGTGTTTGCATTATAAGCCACAGAAATAGTCTTTATAGCACCCGGGCCGTTGAGCATGATGTGGAAAGCCAACATTAATAACACAGAACAAATAATTCTGTTTACCGTTCCCACATAAATGGAAGTAACAAGTGGCAACAAATAAAAATGAAAAGCAAGAGTCCATATCCATCACAGGAGCAGCCGTTTCCTAAATCAGGCTCCACTTGCTGCAGCTTTATGAGTCAATTGAAGGTTTGGTGTAGGGATTGTAATTCCGTGGCTGCAGGTTAGTTCTGTGCTAAAGACAGCCTTTTTATTGGGGGGGAAATTCGTGATTATTGTCTGTACATTCAGAGCGCTGACAGCTTTGAGGGGAAAAAAAAGAAAGAAAAAAACAAAACTGGAAAAAATCCAGCTGGAGGCTTGTCAAAGCCCAGAGAATGAGGAGAGCTCAGCGATTGACAACATCAAAAAATGAATTACTTCGAGTCAATTTAGATTTCTTTTTCTTCAACGTGAAGAAAATGTTCTTATGAGTGAAAATGGGAACAGACCTGGGCAGAGAAAGAAAGGAATTGTAATGTGCAGTTCATTATTCACTAAGAGCAGCTCAAATTCCCATTTACTCCAAAATAGATTTCACGAGCCGGTACAATACAAGGATTTGAAATAGAGAGAAACAATTCCAGATTATCCACATCCATTGTGGTGGCATCAACACTACAAGGACTTCATTGACCTTCGAGGAAAGTTGGCGGCAGAAAGCGAGACTGGGGTGCTGGACAATCATGCCAAGGTCATCACCATCCATCTTCACCTCCTTTTATGTCCTCTTTCACTAGTTGACGGAGCGGATGGCGTAGCCATGCCTGTGTCACTCAAAAAGCCATTTCTGTCTTTGCCAGCGCTGACAGAGTGGGAGAGAGAGAGGAAGAGGGGAAAAAATGGTGGAGGAAAAGAGCCGACAGAGGCATTTCTCAGCGTGGCTTTTTGTCAATTTCAGGGTGCTTGTCAAAAACGAGAGGCAGAGGCAGTGCCCGGTTGCTAGGTTGGTTGAAGAGTTGTTAAGCAGAGAGGGGTTGGCTTTTGAGTGTGTGAAAAGTGTTAGAGATGAGCTGCTGAAGAGAGACTCCATGTTGTTATGAAGTAGAAACAACGAGAGGAGCAAAAGTCAACAAAAAAGCCTGGTTCCTGATTCCTGGCGTCAAATAGCAAAAAACGTCAACCTCTAATATATGAATATATTATGAATTTCAAAGGATTGATCACAGGATATCTGTGGATTATTCACAATAAATCATGATTAAAAGAGAAAAATCACCCTTCTAAAAATATATTTTGCAGGAGCAGAGACAAATACGAACTATTTTTATTTGTGCCTTCTCCAACCAACAACATTATTAACGTGAAAAAAAGTTGAGAGAAATATGTAACATTTTAACTAAAAATGGTTTCGTATATTTGCGTCATTACACTGGATCTTGAGAGTGGATTTTAGAACTCTCTCTCTCAAAAAAAAAAAACTCACTCAAAAGTTACTTTCAAAACATCAGAGACATCATTGTTCTCAAAAATAATCATTCTACAGTCCTTGGCAATCCATTTGATGACAGTCAGTCAGTTTGTCAGTTGTAGACCAGTGCTGGGCAGAGACAATGAATTTTCAGTTTAAGGGGTTTCTGTCGAACCAAAACGTTTCCCAGCAGTGTGTGTAAATTACAACATGTATAAGAACTGTGCATTCCACAACTATAATCGGATGGTCGGATGGACAGTTGAATTATTAGATGTAGAGTGTGCACCACCTTATTAATTAATTATTGTGATGAATGCTTTAATTTAGATTTTTTTTATATGTCCCTTGAAAAATATGGTAGGGAAACCAATGTTACAGCTCTGAGGTCTAAAAACCCTCCTGGGACAAATTATGCCATAATCATTCTCCAGTTTTGGCAACCCGATTCAACCCCACTGCACATTCAATCACTTAAATGCCAAGTGACCATCAAATGAGGCAAATGAGACAGGGGAGTGAGGTGAGAGACAGAAGTGATTGAATCAAGGCCTGCTGCTCTGTTGCCGGACTGCAAATGATGCTTCGCCCTACAGATGCGATTCGTCCTCTAAGTTCTTTCTTCAACATATTTCAACCACTCGGAAACCCAGCCTAAACGTGGTCGTTAATCTAATCAGCCTGACGTCAAACACATGGGATTATAGTCATCCGGAACCTGTGCTGGTAGTTTTTTTTTTTTTTTTCTTTTCAAAAATGGTACGTTGAGTTATTGCTCTGCAGCAGCTGTGGCGCACGATTACGAAATATTTTTGGCATGTTATATTTCTCAGTTTGGCCGACTGGGTTGCATAACTTGGATCTCCAAATTAGGTGTGTTAACAACAGTGTTTAGATTTAATGTGGCCTACAATTTAAATTTTTTATGACTTGTACTGATATCCAATCAAAATATATCTGTAACCCACTGCAGCAAGTTTCACTGGTGTGAACAGCTGTTTTACCTTTTACTTTTGTTTCTTGACTTATAATGCAGAAAGAATTTGGTAAAAGACCGATCCAGACTGGATTTTCTGCATCACATTACAAACATTATATTGTCAACGTGTCCAAGTAAAGCAGTTGGCCTCACAGTAGGCTTACATCATCAAATCACACTCCAAATTCAAAACGACAAGGAACTGATTTATTCAGGTCCTTGTGAAGATGCAGAAATATTTTAAAATAACAAGCAGAAAAGAAAGTATCAGCTGCAGCGACTCTTACAGAGCATGTGAAAAAGCACAGCCTGGTAAACAGGACAGAGAAAAGTACGATCCCTCTTGGCTGATGTCTAAAGTTAGCCTCCTGCCCACAACAAAGTTTCAAATCTGACACACTCAGCTGCTATCACTCTCCTCCTAACTTTGCTCCAATCATTGCTTTTCTGTTTTTCTCCTGCCATTTGAAGGGGGTGGGTTCAAAAATAAGACTGGACCTTCTAAGACCTCCGTAATGAGGAGACAAGGGAGAAAGGGGAGAAAGAGTGAGTGAGTGAAAGAGCAGAGACAGTAGAGAGGCGTAAGAAACGATGAGAGGTCAAATATAACTAAACCTTTTGGCAACTTTTCTTTATTTTTGCTCTAAAAACCTGTGGGAACGCTAATAATTCACAGTACATCAGAGAGAAAGATTTAAGTAAGATTTCTAGATAAGGTATTTTGATTATCTAGCTGCGTTTTCGACTAAACTGTAACAGTCCTAATGTAATTTTAGTCAATAGATTTAGTCTTTCAATCCTAGTTTCATTTTAGTCAACAGAGGATCAAAATTTTATTCAATTTGATTTTAGTAAGATTTTGTCGACTTAAATGCAGTAAGTTTAATCTTTTTTGGTTCATAATATTGACTCAAATGTTGGCATTTAAGTGTTTTTAAACTACCACAAAACCAACACTGATTTCTACCAGACATCGTGTACAGGAACCACGTTTGCAAAAGCTTCTGGTTTACTGCTCATTTCCAGCTCAATAAATCAATATTCAACAGCACATGCAGAAAGATAGTTGTTTGTGAGAAGACATGAAGAAAGACATCAAACAAACCCCAGACCATGAAATGTGCCGTCATTACAGCTACGAGGTTTCTGCTGCGTCATAAAACATACCGAAAATGGGCGTTTTTTTTTACTATCATTTCCTGTCCTTTTAAATACAGCTGTATGTTGATGCACATATGGGCCAATTAAAGGACCACACTAAAAAGTAAAACTGTATTTACAGGTGATTTTAGACATCAGAACACAAATGTGTTTGTTTAAACCTAATTCTTTTTCCTGGAACCCTATTAATAATGCATGAAAGGAAAAAAAAAACCCAATGGAGGAAAAGTGTCAAAAACACACTCGGTACAATTGTTTGCTCAGTATTTCTGGCCAAGAGTGAGATGTTCCCTTCAGGAGAGCATTTAACATCACCAGGTGTGCAATATGACAATTGTGCTTCCAAATAGGATGGATAACACCGGCTTCCAAACAGACAGGGGCACAGCCACTCGTCAAATTCAATTTCAACAATGTGCCCACAGGCAAAAGGCAGAAACAGCCGCTCCTGTATCACGGAGCTACAAGACACAACAATCCTGTAGCCAACTCAACACTCTCACTCTCCAGACTTACGACTTCAATACCAAACGGGGTACCTTTTAAGAAATAAATTGCTGTGCCTACAGGCTAGTGTGTGTGTTTTTTTTCCTACTGAATGAATAAGTGGAAGTCTCAATCATTTCCATAAAAGAAAATTCTAACCACTGTGTCTCAGTAGTTTCATCAATTCGGTTATTTATTGCTGTGTACAGCCGTGCCGGCGAAATGGATGGCGTAACAGGGATAAGCCGAGAGGCAAAACAAATGCCACTACTTGAAGAAAAGCGTCTAGACAGTAAAGTCCGCAAAGCTACCTCCACACAACAACGCCTGTTTTAGAGATGCATACGCGGCTGACTCGCAGTGTTTTTAATGTTGTAACAAACTGACTGGTTCATACTGAGCAATTAAAGATGCACTGAGTAAAGTTAGGGAAAGGCAGTCGAAGTATTCTCATATATTTCCAAAGATAAAATATATATACATACTGAGAAGACATACTGTAGATAAAATACGTTTTCTGCAGTGTTTTTGTTAAACCTCACTGGAGTTTTTTTTGTTTTGTTTTTTTTTTACCACCAGCGAATAATTAAACATAATTCTGTGTCCTGCTTTTCAGTAAACAAAGTGTCATTCAAACTGTTACGCACTGGGCGTTAGCTTTGAATCCTCCAAGTAGAGACGTCAACATGATCAGCCCTACGGCATGTCTTCAGGTGTTTATTTTAAACACACAAATACACCAATTAAAGTAAACAAATGATTAATAAAGTAAAGAGAAGAACACACCAATTAAAGTAAACAAATGATTAAAAGTAAAGAGAAGAACCCAGTAGGAAAACACACAACTCTCACCAAAATGTACACAGCTCGGTAACAATGGAAAGCCGTTAATCAGCAAATGTTTGAGTAGGAGTACAAGTATTTGAATTAGTTATCCAGCCTCATGCGGATACTAGCATCAGTACATCCCAAATGGTTTTCCTTTATATACTGTATTACACTCTGTTTTGCAGAAACCTAAAAACTCACTTGTAGTCTAATCCTGCCGTTAGCAAAGCTAACAGTTCATTACGTCTTTTAGCACGAAACAATCCTGTGTTACTGGTTGTGCGTTTCGGACTGATTTCTGATATTCCAAGTCGTCTTTTGAACCTTGGCCGTGTGGGTTCCAATCCATCTACACAGCAGGTGTGAGCAGCATCCACTTTATCATCCATTTACTCTAAATGGGAACATAACTCATAAATTGCACATCGAGATGTATTGAAGTCCCGAAAGTGGCAATTAAGCCCATAAACTCTTGGGGAATATGTTTATTGATGCTGTAAATCATGCCTGGAGTACAGTGATTTTCTTATAGATTTACATACAGACTCATTTCTGCGACCAGTGGAGTCAGTCACGAGAACAAGCACTTGGTTTCCAAGCGCTTGAAGGTAGCTCAGATTTTTATTGTTTATTCATTTAATCACTGTTTCTGAAGTGGATATAACTCATTGACTACTATTTTAATTGCCAGTTAATTAATTTTAAATTAACAAGTGGGTGTTTGTCAATATCAACTCCCAAAGCAGGTTTCTTCATCAGTTTTATATTGTTCGACAGCTTACATAAAAAAATGGAAATGGGGGGAGGGGGTTCAGATTAAACTTGTAATTTTCTGCAGCATGTCAAAAAAAAATGAGTGGCAGGAAAATGAAAGTGAAATCAATGTCTGCCTGGGGAAATTACCACTGTTCATCCATGTGTCAAGCCTCTGTGTGAGTTTGTGTGTGTGTGTGTTTGTGTGTGTGTAGGTGGGTGGGTGGGTGTCGATTGGTTATTATGGCAGAAAAAAAAAAAAAAAAAAAAAAAAAACTGGGCCACAGATCAGTAAACACAACTAGGGTGTGAGTGATCTAGACCGATGTCAGCACAGAGACATTAGAACAAGGGAACGCACGGGATTTCTGATAGGGCGCTAAATATTACATGTGTAGATAATGGCAGCACAAGAAAAAAAAAAGCAAAGATATAATATACATATAACACATAAATGCACTTAGTGACGGAACAATGCTGGCTTTTAATGTGTCAATTACAACAATCCTTAAAGAGCCCTTCCAATGAGGAACAACTCCAGGCTTCATTTAACCTTCTCCCGACGGTACGATGGAAAATTTAAACATTTGATCTTACTGTAAAAGCAATGATTAGGCCTCTAAGTTTCAACATGCGGCGGCGCGTGCGCGCAGTCCTTCTGCCCCTGCCATTCCAGGTTAGAGGCAGAGAAGTCTAACAGCGGGGACGCCGTCTCCAGAACAAACTTCAACCGCCTGAAAGAATTATTCTCACACACGAACACAAAGAAGTGCCATTTATTTAGAAGAGCTTTAAAACCCAGCCGAGCAGAGGACCTGAAAGGTAAATGTGCTTTTATCATAAAATTGCTTTTGCCTGTAGAAAACACAACTCTCTGGGAACAGTGTATTAAAACTGCAATCGATCATCTATTTTTTTTTTTTTTTTTAAATCAATTGCTTCTGCAAAACTAAGCAAAAGCTCAAGCTTCCAAACAAACCATGCCTATTTCATTCCAATATGGGAAGTCATCAACATTATTTGTTAGTTTACTGCACATCAATCTACACGCACAAAGCTCACCTTGTGTCGGCTGGATGCTTACTCTCTTTCCAGTTACTAATTTCCTCGCCCAGGCCTATTCAGGTCAGACCAACCATGCTACTTTTAATCCCCCAAAGCTATGTGAAAGTGCCAACATGAAAAAGGGGATTAAAGGCAAAGTGAGGCTGTATGTGCATGTGTGTCTCAGATATGGCAGCATTAGCAAGATTTCATACAGCGGCTGCAAATAGAATACAGACACTTTTGAAGGATGGGGCTAATGGCATTTGAAATCTGTGTTGTTGAATTGCATTTGCCAAAATCAATTTGTGTCTACCACACATCGGCGCTGTTCAAAAAACAAAGTTCAGAGTATTTTTTTTGATGGCCTTTGGATGTTGTTCATCACTGCACGGATTTCCTTCTAGTCCAGACATGGGTAAAATAAGGCCCGTGGGCCACATACGGAACGCTGGACTTTTTAATCTGGCCCGCCAAACACTGGTTCACACTTTGTGAACAATAAAGATTCACCGAGTAAAGTTAAAGAAAGATGGTCTTATGTATGTATTTTCACTGATAGTGAAAAGACATAGCTAGAATACATTTTCTGCAGTTTGTGTAGAATCGTAGTGCGTTATTTAAGATAACACTGTGTCAGTTAAACGGTTAAACATTAGGTCATTACTCTGAATCCATCCAGGTTAAAATGAGACGAGACGTTAGCATGATCAGCCCTACGGCATGTCTTCAGGATGCCTTAGACTTAATTTACTCAAACAAATGACCACTAAAGCAAAGAGACACAGAACTCCAGCAGGAAAACACACAACTCTCACCAACCTGCCTAGCTCCTTATGGTGGTAAACTAAGTCATTGTTTGACAAAGATCACATGTTTACCCTGCAAATGCAGCCCTCCAGAGCAAAACTTCCACCTTGGTGGTGTGAGTGAGCAGGCATAGAGGGATCAGCAGAATGCAAGCAACGTGCAGGTGGGAAAGTGCTGCATTTCGGCTTTTGATAATACACAAGTCACATACTGTAGAGTAGAGATGCACAGTGTGTGCTGTTTTCTTTTGCCACGGTGAGCTTTTTTTACTTGCTTGCTAGCAAAAATCACAGTGTGTGCTGTTTTCTTTTGCCACAGTGAGCTTTTTTTACTTGCTTGCTAGGAGCAAAAAATATTAGATTCTGGTCTGGGATATGGTCAAATTAACAGCCAGTCTGTCCCAGCAAGTTTGTCATAGATGCATTAATTATGTCACCTGCAAGGTGTCTTCAGAGAAGACCAATAAAGAAAATCAAGATAAAATGCAATTAGATAAGGGTGATCAGTTTATGCAAACTGAGTTTTAAGCCTGAATTTAATTTTTTCCTAACAGCTCTATTACATACATACTACAGGAGACATTACATGCGACTCTTCCTATTTATCCACATCTATATGGTGCAGAGTAACATTGCCTCACGCTCGTTACCAACAAAATGATTTCTAAATCTCATGTGCACTCAGCCACACTAACACACGTTGCCATGCTGGTATTTTGGAGAACGCAATCGACATGCTACCATCAGTTCTTTGTAGGGGTTGCGAGCGGACAGTGTGGGAGGACTGGCTCTTATAGAATAGACTGCTGTGTTATTGACTTCAATTTAGAAAGTGCTGCCTGCTGCTTTTTCCCCCTCCGTTCGTAGCCGGGACCCTGCTGGCCCCCAGCTGCAGCCTACCTCCGGGGGATATCCCTGATTGGCCTGCTACTGAAAACACATTTAAGCAAGGTCACAACGCCTGGTGTTATGGGTCCACCAGGGTGTGTGGGGAGAGGAAAATGTAGGAGCATATACTTTTTTTACTTGAACCCACAACAGGCTATCTGCGCTGTGAGTCACACTGCTCTCCTAATTCCTGGTTGTTTGAAAATAATGTCAGCGTGCACCGGTGTGTCCGTCACTCAACCTTCACTCCCCTTCATCCTATATCGTCTTCTACGTGCTTGGGTAGGCAGCTGCTGGAGTGTTCTATTGTTGGAAGCTGCAGGTACTGTACACCAGCACAGAACATTTGACGCTGTGTTGGCTACGCACATAGATTAGACACAGTTTGCTAGGCTTTTAAAATCCTCCAGTGCAAAGGGGACGGAGGGGGGGAAGAGAGCGAGAGGAAGAATATTACAGAGGGAAATTAGTGGTGGCACTGGTGACAGAAAACACACACGTACACAAACACACACACACACTGCAGTGCCCCTGCTGGGTTTTCTTTAAGCAGTGGTGCCAGGTCCTCCCAGCCCCATCCCCCCATCCCCCTAAATCTGCCGTATCTGTTCATCTATTTTTGTCACCTGTCTTTAAAAAAAAGTAAAAAATGTATTCACTATTGTTAAGACAGACAAGGAATGTAGATTATGATTTGAAATTTTCTGTTGACGGTTTCATATTGGTAACAGCATGATGCTGCTGTTGAAGCATACTCATTATATAAACATGACATACAACGACATCATGACTGTCCATAACATTTTTATAACACAGTCCTGTCACAGCTGATTTTGTTTGCCACAGACCATACATTGAAAATGCACAGCTGATGGCGCCATTTTCCAAATGAAGCCGACTTCAGCAGATACAGCCGATGAGTTAAGCAGGTGCTAAAATGAAAACCTTTGATCTAGTTAAAAAAAAAAAAAAGAGCACCGCCCAGTGGGTGGAGACACTTCAGGTTGTTATTTAGGCAACAGTAACAATAACTGTAACATGTCGACTATTATTCTGCCCCAATTAAGTAGCGGGGGGGATCGCCGTCGCTTAATGTATATTGCCTAAACCCTGCAGTGTATACACAAATAAAACGTTATAGTACCCAGTAATAACTAGCTGATTGACTCCGCTGAATGAACCTGACTACTGTTGTCACTGTGATTGACAGTCAGATCTGCAACATAATCCGAATAACAAGCAGAGGTCTTAAAATGATTTGCCTCACGTCTTCTTTCCAGCTCTTGAAAAAAAAATTGACTGGAAAGCAGTCTGTTAGACGAGTTAGAGAGTGTTGAGTCTGTAGCCAGATACTGGACCCAAGGCAAACACACTGGCTGACGAAAAAAAAAATGTTTAGGAACACACACAAAAATGAATGGAGAAAAACGAGAAAATTATTGGCAAGTCTGTCTGGAGGGCAGTGTCGCCATAATCCGGGTATTATGCCATCTCCCCTCCCTTCTTTCACCGAGTCTGTGCAAGCAGACCTCTTTGGGGGCTAATCCCCCTCCCTGCATGAGAAAATTATGCAGAATCAGGGAGTTTAGGTTTTGTAGAAAATGAAAACTGTACAGAAAGTACATTTTGCCGCTTAAGAACTGGGGGCATGTGAAGGTCATGGGTAGAAGATGGAGAAGAAAGGACGAAAGATGGTAACTAAGGAAATAAATGTTTGAGATATTTACAAAGGGGATCAAACTGAATCATCAGTCTGGTCAATGTATGAGTAGAAAGAAGAGATTTATATTAACATTTATAGAGACTTGGGAAACTGAAGACCGAAAAGTTATAGAATAACAACAACAAAGTCATTATCATTACAAGACAAGGTGAGGGGGAACATTTTTAGATCGTAGAATCCCCTTTGCAACAATTCTTTGGGACCATAAAGACAAACCCAGACAACTACATAATGCAGAATCCCATCATGGGAGTAGTGTCACATAAAAACTTGCAGAGTACCAGCCAGTGGTTAGGAATCTTGTTTGACCAAGACAAGGGCATATAAGGCAGAGAGGAAAGGGTGGGTCTGAATTTAGACGGCATCTCTGCTCTGAAGGAGCTAAAAGTCCAAAAGATTTAGCTGCTCCCCCTTCTCTCTCTCTCTCGTGAATTACTATGTTTTTACCTTCACATTGCTCAGAGAAAGAGACATCTATTTCCTACGGCCTGGCAGTTGGCAAGGCAACATCGTGATGAACGCACATACAGGGATGCTTCATGCATCCTAATGAGACCAACTGACCAGTGGTGTTGCCAGGCCAAGGAATGGCATGCATTAGCATATGTTAAAAAATTTAGGAGACAAGACCAATATTGTTTCATACCTTTAATGGTCTTTCACTGAAGTTATTTTTGGCGAGATGTTTTTTGTTTTCTTAACTTTCCGGCTGAATTCCAGAAATTCCCATGAATTCCTATAGAGGCAAGTTCTATTTTTAACTGCCTACCAAAGTATCCCCAACCTATAACATATATCTCATGCTGATTGAGTTAACTGTGTTAACCTAGCATTATCCTTCTTCTGCTTCCATCTAACACAGCTCTAGGGCTAATCCCCGTCCTGTCAGTCAGTAAGAACACATCTCAAACGTAATGAAGCCCATTAGTCTGGAGACATTTCTGGCGACACTCAAATACAGGGTAACCTGCGCAGCAGTGAAAATAGATATATTCAACGGTGACAACCAGATGTGTCTGTCCTTCAGCGCATCCCTTAAAAAACACTGTCGACCGGAGACATCAACCCAAAATATTAGCTGGAGAGCAGAAGAAGTCGCAATTTAGAGAAACAGGAAGTGATAGACAGCATTACCTGCACAGCAATATTCTAGATTTCAATAACTAGGCACATAAAACTACACCTGCATTCATATCAGTATTCTAGGGGTGCATCTTTCAAAAAAAAAAAACTAGGGGCAGTGCTGTTTATATTTGCGGTTTTATCATCTCCTAGTCAGAATTGTGAGCTAGCTCTACATGTTATTTTTGATGCACCACAGTTCAGCAAGGACCAGGATTTGGACAACAATCCTCCATACAAGAGTAATGCAGAATCTTTATGCTGATGTCACATACCAGAAGATGGATTTTCAGGGAATTTGTGATACTTTCACAACTGTGGAAATGCAGACAACAACAGTAAAGTTCATAGTAAAGTGCCCTCGAACTTTGGAGAGAAAACGTGTCCTTATTTTTTACTGTGCTCAGCAGAGGTCACACAAGATGAGTGAAATATTAAATTACTGAGTCAAAACAACTGGTCTAACCTGTACTGCCAGATCTACTATAATATATACTTGGTTTGGTATCATAATCTGTGGTGATTAAAAAGTGATACACAGAGAAAAAAATAAAGAAAAGTCTTTCTCACTGAACAGTTTAAGCCTCCACAGGGACAATGCTTGCCATGTGTGTTGGTGAGTGTCACACATAATCTCACACTGAATTGACCCTGAGATTGAATTGAAAATGACATGAAGTGTGTAGATGCAGGTTCTCTGCATCCAAGATTAGCATCAAAGAGTTTGAAACATCCCCATCTGCACGTGTTCAAGGTTTCTGTGTCATCGGTCACAGCAGCCATGATGGTCAGTGGTGTTTACCATTGAGACATTACTGGATAGGACATAATAAGATGTATGCGCACTCGTAGCACACCTGAATGCATAAAACTCATAATGGCTCTCGAAGCACAAGACAAGTCCAAAAATAGTGTGCCTCGTGTCTCCTTGAGAAAATATTGCTCTGCTCTCTTGTACACAACCAGTAAAGCATCCATGGATTGCCCGAGGGTCCGTTCTGTAAATCCTTGATCCTGGCAATGGCAGAGGCAATGACATTATCATCAGATCTATGATTTGACTGTACGTTCCGCTAATCCAATTGTAATTGCTACTACACAGTACTAGAGGCCATTCATCCAAACCAAACCCCGGGTACAAACACACAAACGCAAACAGACACAGGCTGCTGACCTACATGTGACTGGCTGCAGCCCAGATTTGCAAGCACTCACCCCAGGGGATGACTCTGACTCTGCTTGCACGTACCCCTTGAACATGCTGGCTGTCTAGCGGACAGGCGGTACTAAAGTAGGTCGTGTGGTACCCCCTAACCACACCCCGGTTACTGGCCCAGTGCAGGGAGGTGGCATCCATAGAGCCCTCGGTGAATTAGTGAGGGCAAGGATTGCTTAAACAGCGGGAAAGGGCCTGGAATGATAGCGTGAAGGTCCCACATAGCTGACAGCTCATCAGTCCATCATAATTGCAAGACCTAGTGGGAAGGCCTGACACTACTTTATTCATTATAATGTACTTATGACCCTGGTGGTGGTGGCTTCTACCAGCCAGTAGATATGCTGGCACAATCAAAAACAAACTGAAAATGCACGATGAGCTAAAGGTTCTTTTGCAGAGTCATATTTAAACAGCAGTTTTGGTAGTAAAAAAGCTCTGGATAATCAGGATTTCAGACTGGTCATGTTTGTGGCAGCGTGAGTACAGAGCCAGTATACACGCATCAGAAAATATCAGCTTCTTGCTGTTCTTAAAGCTTGGTTCAGAGGGTTCTCAGTGGAGACCCATAAATTCTGGAACCCGAACCCTGTACTGGAGCACTTTACAATTTAGTCTGAAAAGTTTGGCCAGGTTTTTACAGAGTTTGTCAGGCCATGACAAGGTTTCATCCAAAGTGAGAGAACAGCATCTACACATGAGACCAAAAAGGTCTCAGAATGTGTGTGACCAGAAAGACACACCTGGCCAAGAGGTGGAGGCCTTGCTGTGGCGATCACATCATGGGTCGATGGATTAATTCTTACTTTAGGTTTTGGTGGCAAGTGTGCTGTGCCAGGTGAAGAAAACACAAGGCTGAAGTCATTCCGGATCACTCGCTCAACAGAAACACACACACAGACAAGCACACACACAAACTACTCTGTGACACCTTACGAGGGAGCACACGGCGGGGCTGCTAGGCACACTGTATTAAACTCAAGTCATCAATAGGCACAGAGAGAACCTGAAGTTTTCATTTGAAAGTTTGCTCAACTGACAGAAAGATCAATGAAATGTTTGCATAGTTGTGACAGCAGCACACTGTCGAAACAAAAAAGGCCCAGCATTTGTATCATAGACCCGCCAGTGGTTTAGCAAATTTTTATTTGCTCCGAGAAAATGACTATTATTGGGAGGCATCGGCACGACACGCATTCAAGCCGATCGACATGGTTACAGCACCAGGGAATCCCGTATGGAGAGAGAGGAAAACTGTCTTTCTGACTTGACTGTGGAATCCCAACGTACTCCTGTGGCTGCCACCACGGTGTTACATGGGCCTCATTGAACTCCATTCATTTTTCAACTGTAGAGAAGTCAAGGAGAAAAGTCTTGCAGTGTGTGCAAGTGTGTATGTCTATGCGTCCATGTGTGTGTTATATAGGAGTTGGCTCCATGCTCCTGTGCCGCAGGGAATAACATACTGTGCTACAGGCAGTGTGACCTTTTCTGGCTTGCATGTTTACTACCCTCGCTCACTTTTCCTTTCTTAGGTTCTCTCTCTCGTTCTCTCTCACACTCACACACACTTTCACTAAAGCTAAAACTCACGCATGCACACACACACACCTATTGAGTCTGTCACAGCCTGCTCTACCAGCCATCAATTACCCACACTTCTCCCTCGTTTAATGGACATGAGGCTTGTACAAATTATTGGGAGTAGAGCAGAACGACGGGACAGTAGTGTGCGTTTCTTTAGCATTTCCTCCTGTGACAGGAAGGTAAAGCATGTCTTGTTTCCTCCTGCATGCGTTCCACAGAATGACCTTTACGCCTGGATGCTTGTAAAGTGACAGTTTTTGCCCAAACTCAGGGTTAAAGTCTGCCTTTTAATGAGCTCTGAGTAGCTGCCCGAGCTCAGATGACGAAGGAGCAGCAGGAAAAAAAGAGTGTGGAGAATTCCTATTTAATTCCCTTTCTCTCATGGTCGGGTAATTTGCAAACACGCAATATCTGTTTTTGGTTTAATCCACGAGGCGGTAAGTCACATATGCAGTCCTTACAGCCCGGAAATAAATCTGAAGGAGCCATATACACAATTATTCCATCAGACAGTGAATGCAAATGTAAGCTCGTAGGAGATTTAGAAAAGCTATAGATGAAGCAGAGTGACAAAATGACAGATGAAGACCGAGTGGAAAAAAGAGAAGACAGTGAGTGTGAGAGTAAAGTAGAAGTGGGGAGGGTTAATGCACAAAAACACACTGCATCAAACCAAACCACTGCTCCAAGCAGGATGCGTCAGCAGTCCATTCATGTTTCTCTATGTTCCACTAAAAACATGAGATGAAAGAAAAAAACAAAAAAAGAGTTAAAATGGGGTTGAAAAAAAAAAAGAAGTGCACAGAGGAGGAGAGGAAGTGAAAGGAACTGTGTTCCATCTGCCCGCTTTTGCCACCAAAGCAATGAAGGGGGAAGCATTGCCAGACTCTTTTGGAATGCCTGGATTATTGCTGGTGAGGAGGGGGTTAAAATCTGGTTGCTGTGGGGATGCCACTCTTCTCCATCCTCGTCTTTTGCTTGGACAGCTCGTCTATTCCCCTAAGCCACACAAAGCCTCAGAAAGCCACAGAACAAGAGACGGAGTATTAAAAACAGAGTGTAGGACAGCAAGAGCAAACCGGCTTTTCAAGAGGTAGATCTCTGAAAAGGTCTGAGTGCTTTGAGCTAACCCAACTACCTCAGGACACTGCAGAGAGCAGGAGGAAGGCTTGAAGAGAGAGTGGAAGAGAGAGAGGAAAGGAGAGAGAGAGAGAGAGAGAGAGCAAGAGAGATAGAGAGCATGAGAGTGAGAGAGGGAGGGTGGGAGGGAGGTGAGAGAGAGGGAGAGAGTGAGAGAGACACAACCCCGGCGCGCACTCTCTCTTTTGCTGCTACAACTGATCCTTTCCACATCGACGCTACTGTTAACGTCACGCCTGTGAGCCGCACATTCACCCATCGCTCGTTTTCCCCGTCTTGCTCCTCTTCTGCATTGGCGAGAGGGTGCTGATCATCAGGAGAAGAGGAGGGGGCAGAAAAGAACTAAGAAACAAGAAGAAAGAAAGAAAAAAAAAGACGAGAGAGGAAGGAAAAACTGCGCACCACCCCTCCTCCCTCTATCCAACCTCCATCAACCCTGCTACAACACCCCCACACCTCCCGGCACCCCGTTCCATCCCCCCAATCCACTCCCCTCTGAAGAAATTGACGGATTATTGGGAAGTGCACGGGAGGCAGGCTGCAGCTGCTGCTGCTGTGTGTGCTCGCTGCTGCTGCTGCTGCGTGCTTCGCGAGGATGGTGTGTGTGCATTTTCAATTGCTGCTGTTACCACCGCAGATGCCAAGACAAGAGCATGTGGCCAGTTAGGAGGAGGAAGAAGCTAATGAAGGCAATGTTTATCGCCTAGCCTTTTCAACCTACGGCAAGCACTCCTGCAGAGGACGAGGAGGGAAAAAAAAGGAAAAATTAAATGGACACGACGACACATTAAGACCGGCAGCAAGAGGGGAAAAAAAAGCCAGGAGAGAAAAGGGCTATCAGACTGACCAACCGACCAATTGATTGACCACTGAAAAGTGAACAGAGGAATATTGAGAGGAGGGGGCTGTTTCTTTTCTTCTTTTTTTCAAATAACTTGACTTTTCAACCTGCGCTCTAAATTACTGCAAAGAAGGCGAAGAACACTAAAAAAAAAAAGGTGGAATTTTCATTCAGAACTCTTCAGTTTTACTACCACCAACCTGCCTTTTTTGTCCTTTCTGCATTGACATTGGTGCAAAAAAAAAACTGTAACTGTTTATTTTGGTGGTCACTCGTTCAATGGAAATCTGGTTAAGGTGTTTGGCAGAGGGATCAACTGTCGGATTCCAAGGACATGCGAGATAAGAGGAGCTGACAACGAGAGCTGAGCAAGGGAGCGCTGCTGCTTTGGGAGCCTGAGTGGATTCCTATCTTTTTTTTCTTTTTTTCTCTCTTTTCCCTAGTCAGCGAGAAAAGGGTAAAAAAAAAAAGAACTCACTAGGGGCCTCTGAATCTCTCTTTTTGGATGTGTGGAATTACAAAAGGGCTCATCTTGGTTAAGCTCTTTGGCACTGATACCTGTTTTGAAAAAGAAAATATATAAAAAGGCTTTCTTTGCTGCTCTGGAATATATATATGTACACAGCTGAATGCCACAGCATTGTGATTGCAAAAAGGAGGGAAGCTATATATCTCAGTTCAAGGACCTGTTATAATTACTTGAGGTAGGTGTCTAGTGTTTCAACCCCTTATTGCATAAATTTGTAACAAATGACCCCTTCTGTCATGTACTATATTTTTTAAAATGCTTAATTTACCATGATTCCCTTCACATATAGACATTCGTAAAGACTCCTCCCATCTTTCCCTTTCCCCTTCTCCATGAGAACAGTTGATAGCAATTAAAGAATTGCTCGCTGAAGAACAGGTCAAGTCCAGTCAGACCTTAGCAAAACCCTAAAAACACACATTTCATTCTTGACCTTTTCTGTTTCTGACTCTTTAATCTGGTGCCCTACTTATATTAACACCGACACTGCTATCGGCCAATTGGCTACTTTTCCTGCTACCCCAAAACATTAGTCCACCAACCCCCATCCTCCCCCCCAGATGATGGTGAATTATGAACGTGCCACATCATGAGTCTCCTGGGGCGGGTAGCTGTGCATCGTGCCAGGAAAGCCACCCTGCTCTGTGTAGTCTTCCTGATGGCTCGAGCATGGAGCAGCGCCTCCCTGGCCTCAGCGGGGGTGGCGTCATCCCAAGGAGCCCAGGGGTGTCCACCCCAGTGTTCCTGTAGTAGTCAGCAGGGGAAGGTTGTGTGCACTCGACGTGGTCTCACTCGTGTGCCCCCTGGCATACCTGCCAACACGCGCCACCTCAATCTCATGGAGAACGCCATTGAGGCGGTGCAGGCTGACTCCTTTCGCCACCTGCACCACCTTGAGGTGCTTCAACTTGGGCGAAATGCAATTCGTCAGATTGAGGTGGGCGCATTCAATGGACTAACCAGCCTCAACACACTGGAGCTGTTTGACAACAGATTGACCGTGGTACCCAGTGGAGCCTTTGAGTACCTCTCTAAACTTAGAGAACTGTGGCTAAGGAACAACCCAATTGAGAGTATACCATCCTACGCCTTCAACCGAGTGCCCTCACTCATGAGACTGGACTTGGGCGAGCTAAGGAAACTGGAGTACATCTCAGAGGGAGCTTTTGAGGGCTTACATAACCTCAAGTACCTCAATCTGGGCATGTGCAACATAAGAGGTGATATGCCAAATCTGAGTCCTCTCAAGGGTCTAGAGGAAATGGAAATATCTGAAAATCACTTTCCGGTGATAAGGCCTGGCTCTTTCAAAGGCCTGCGCTCACTGAAAAAGCTATGGGTGATGAACTCACAAATCACTGTAATAGAAAGAAATGCATTTGACGACCTATCTTCGCTGGTGGAGCTCAATCTGGCCCATAACAACCTGTCTGCAGTGCCCCATGATCTATTCTACCCGCTCAGGTACCTGGTGGAGCTCCATCTCCACCATAATCCTTGGACCTGTGGCTGTGAGGCTGTATGGTTAGCACGCTGGCTAAGGGAGTACATCCCGACCAACTCGACTTGCTGTGGACGCTGTCACTCGCCTGCTAGCATGAGGGGTCGACAACTGGTTGAGGTGGATCGAGGAGAGGGTGCTGCAGTTCAGTGTTCCGCACCATTCATTGCTGATGCACCAAAAGACTTAAACATCTCAGCTGGGCGAGTAGCTGACTTTCGTTGCAGCACAGCATCAATGTCCTCAGTTCGATGGTTGTTGCCTAATGGGACTGTACTGACACATGCCTCAGATCACCCAAGAATATTAGTCTTGAATGATGGCACTCTGAACTTCTCCAACGTCCTAACATCAGACAAAGGCACTTATACCTGCATGGTTTCCAATGCAGCTGGGAACTCCAATGCCTCTGCCTACCTGAATGTGAGCGCAGCCGAGCTAAATACATCCAACCTGAGCTACTTTACAACAGTAACTGTGGAAGTCTTGGGACCTACCACTGAAATGCCTAAACCTAAAAGCACCACCACAGGCACAGCATCAGCAACTGGTGTTGGGCTAGCAGGGGGAGGGATAGGCCTAGGAACAACAACTACAACCGCCTCCCCTTCCGTGTTCCAGCCAGTGTTCATCTCGACACCAACTGTGTTGCTGCAAAACAATGACAGCTCACCAAGTGGAGATAAGACATCTTCGTTGCCAGGGCTCCAGGGTGCCACTGGTAAGCCGGGTAAACCTGGGCCCAGCCTGGATGAAGTGATGAAGACTACCAAGATCATAATTGGCTGTTTTGTGGCAGTGACCCTGTTGGCTGCCATCATGTTAATTGCCTTCTACAAATTGAGAAAGCGCCATCAGCAGAGGAGCACAGTGGCCGCTGCTCGTACTGTGGAGATTATTCAGGTGGATGAGGAAGATCTTCCACCACCAGCATCTGCAACTCAAGAGACAGCTCTCACATTGCCTGAAATCCGGGACCATAACAGCATACATAAATTGGACTTCATTAGCCACAAGACCGACTACAGCTATCACAAACCCAAGATTGAATACAAACCACAGCCGGATTTCACGCTTCACATGCCCAAGGCGGAGTATACGACTTATAAGCCGAATGTGGACTTCAGTAGCCACAAACCCATCCCAGATTACAGCGCTCACAAATCTACACCAGATTTCGGCCACCACAGAACAAAGCCAGACTACAGCCCTTTCAGACAAAATATTCACAAAACTAAAGGAGAATACAGCCCATTTAAAGCAGAATTTGGCACCAACCCAAAAAGCAAAACGGACTACAGCCCCTTCAAACCGGATTTTAGCACTCACCCCAGGCAGAAACCCGACTTCAGTCCATTTAAACGAGATTACAACACACAACCCAAGTCCAAACATGACTACAGCCCACTGAAATCAGACTTCGACACACAGCCAAAATCTAAGGCCGACTACAGCCCGTTCAAGCCGGACTATGGTACACATCCAAGACAAAAGCCAGATTACTCCCAATACAAACCTGACTACAGCACTCAACCTAAGTCCAAAACAGATCACAACGCCCAGAGGTCTAAAACTGACCTAACCTACAACCCCAAGGACCCTTACACTCCTCATAAGACTGCAACGGATTACATCGCCTACAAGTCAGACTTCAGTCCACACACTCAGAGAGAAAACCTTGACTACAGTCCACACAAAATGGATTACAGCCCTCACAAAGTGGACTACAGCACTATGAAGCCTAAATATAACACCTACAAACCAAGTGGCCATGGGGCTAAATGGACAGAGAACAATGTTGGGAACTCTTTGCCTCGAACCTTGCCCAGTGCGATTACAACAATGGCTGAGCCCTTTGTCATAAAAACTCACAACAAGGAGAAGGTGCAGGAGACTCAGATTTAAATGCCGCCCCCTCCCACCTTTTTGCCCCCCCAAAGTTCCAAATCCATTACCCAGACCCGTTGGTCCCACCCACCAAACTCATCCTCCATACTTTGTCCTTTCCCTGTAAAATCATGCAATAGAATGCACAACAAAAAAGGACAGGAATTACTTTTTTGTACAGAGTGAAAACCTAAAGACTGATTATTTCTTGTTGTACATGCTTATAAATAAATATATATATGGACAAATTGAAACTACCATGGGCTGGTGATAGAGAAACATATATTAAAAAGAAAATGAAACTATTTTCTAACTTGTAACTTCTATTTAAAAATGAGTTGTTAAGATGCTGTCTTGACTTTGACAAATGAGGGTAGTCTTGTTTCAAAAGGGGCATTCTGTGAGATTTTTACACCATGCTACAGAGAATGCAGTGTTGAGAAAATATTTATACTGAGAAGACTTTCTTAAACAAAAACCGAAAAAGGTCAATGTCGATCTTTACAGGTATATCTTGTAAAAGCACCAAGAATTTGTACTGTGCCAAATGTTATAAATGCAATAAAATGGATTTTTGGAAGAAAAAAAGAAGGAAGTTTTAAAGGGATATGTTTTTTTCTGCTTCTCTTCTAGCGTATACTGTAACGATCAGCCAAAAGCTTTAGACACTGCAGTAAGACGCTGCAGCTATACTTTAACCCTACATGTGCTGAATGAGTCAAGCAGAATGAATCACATTGCTGAAATGACTGGTGCTTTACTTTTAAATCTATTAAAAATAATTTTATGATTTAAACTTAAACCTAGTGGTAAACTGAAGGCTGGTTTTCTCACAGTGTTTCTCATCAAAAGCTCTTCTATTCATTTAGATCTTTACAAGATGCAAGGGTTTTTTAAAAAAAAACAAGTATAGCAGTGCTCTCATAACATCTATTCTTAATCACAATGTTCATTATATAAAGATCCTCAGTAATTGAAGCTGAGTGTGCTACCTCTAATATTCTCGCCATCACTAACTGATGTAATTAGTCATGTTTTTGACGAGTGTGAAGTAGATAAATTAAGGTGAAATACTGTTTAGGTGTTGAGACTGTCTTGCACTTTGCCAGAAAATATAGATCCTCATTTCACTTTTCATTGCATTGCCAGCTGTTGTGCCTTCATCCATCAGTATGGGGGCTTTTTATGGTGACAAATGCATTTGTGTCTTGCCATTAACTGTGCATTTTTCATCTTGACAATTTCACCCCTCTCAGTCATAATATCGCTCTCAGTTCGGTGCCTAACAAAGAAAGATAACGGGCACATTCACGCTGTCCTGTGGCTTGTGTTGCATACTTGAACCAGTTTGTGTATGGAAACCATAGTGTGTGTATGTAGGACAGGAGCCAGCCCGGTGTTGAAGCCACGGTACTGCATATTGTGTGACATTGTCGGAGACACATTTGGTTATTTAAAGGATATGGAGGAGAAAAGCTCAGAGTAATCAACCACTAAGAGCCACAAACTGCTTAGAGTGCAGAAGAAATGCATTTTGATTCTTTTTTTTGACATTGAGTAAAAACTCGTCATCAAATAGACCACAACAGCAGTAGTTTATGATCAAATCCACCATCACAGGTCTGTGCAGGGAGAGCTGTGGCCTAGTCGCGCACTCCACTGCACTGGTTGATAGAAATTTCATCATCTAAGGAAGACGCATGTAAGGGTGATGTTATTTGAACTTAAAGAACAGAGAAGCCAACGTGGCATCACAAAGGCAATCAAAAAAAAAACAGAGGCAGTTAGCGAGGAGCTTGTGATGTACTTAACCTGCAGTAGAAAGTGTCAGGATGAGAAGAGTGATGTGTACATTGTCTTAAGGCTGATGGGACGGTTGTGGGTGGCAGGAGTGATGGAGTCAGAAAAAGGCAAGTGGTAATGGACGGTTGAAAAAGTAAACGGAGCAATTACAGTCATCTCTTTCTACGTTTAATAGAGAAAGTTCTAATTACAGTCATCTCTTTCTACGTTTAATGTCCTTAGAGAAAGTTCTGAATTCGAGGCAATAAGACATTTAGTTTTTTTTCTCAGGAATATGCATGTGGTTATTGCACTTTGTGTTGTCAGCATTGAAGATTTAAGAGATTTGTGAACAAATCTGTCAGGGACGCTAAGGCTGTCATGATTGGTTGGTTGATATAATCAAATCAAGTAGACTTCTCTCCACTTGTTGGTGATGATGTTTCTTTCACTTCAGCAACAAAGTATAGCAAAATAAAAAGATACACAATTTGTCAGGAATCAGTAAAAGGATACTACAAAGACACAACAATTCATAACAACTACACTCCAGCGTGGCCAGATTATTGTTGTCAGCATTTGAGGAGTCATGCTTTTGTCTCCCACTCCAGTAGTTTACTCATGTTTGTATTGAAATTCCAGCAGTCCACAACAAGACGAGTTCTGCCAGGCGTGGGTGTGTGGGTTGCCTAGATTTGAGCAAGTGTGTGAAGTGTATTAATCCGACTGTGTCAAAAGCGTGCGATAACACAAAGGCAGGAAGACGACAGCAGTGTATCCCCCAAATGTCACTCATGTCTGGTATGATGGGGCCTGAGCTCCAACGCACTCTTCTACAGGAGAGCGTGTTTTGCATACGATCACATTATGTCGCCCTGTGCAATAAAAAGCTCCATCATACTAAGTCAATATGGCTACAAGGTCGTCAATCAGCGGATAACCAAAGCCACCAAACAGCCCGTCTCCATGGGAAACAGTCCTTCCCTCCTTTCTTTCGTCCTCCGCATCATGTTTTTTTTTTTTTTTAACTTTCTGTCTGAGTGCTTCATTAGCATTCATCAAGCCGTTTAAAAGAGGAAGCAAAACCAAGACGTATTAATTTAAACACCGCTCAGAAAGCTTACCTACGGAGGGTAAAATAATATGGGCGACATGTCTTTAAGAAAAACATTAACTGCTAAATGAAATTCAAGTTGCAGGAATATGCCATAGATTGCTACTAAAGCGGTATTACTCAGCAAGTGAGACAGTAAAAACTGGTCGGCGCAAAACACGCATGACGCGAGACTAAAAATACAGCCAGGAAGAACAGGAACAAACAAGGCTGAAGGAATGAGGGCAGAAGATAAATAGGGAGGAAAACGGAGTCAGAGATAGTAAAGGAAGCAAAAGAACTGTGAAATTGATAAAATTAAATTAAAGTAAAAGAGGTTGAAAAGGAAAAAAAAAAAGAGAGAGGCAAATAATGACTAAGAGCAAAGCGCGGTACCAGAGGAAGAGAAGGGAGCGAGCCTGAGAGAGGCAGAGACTAAAAGGTGCTGCGTAGAGCAGTAAGCAGTGCAAATCTGATGCAAGAGTGCCAGCTACAGATAGAACGGGGGATATACTTGTGTGGCCATTATGGCTTCTGCATGATTGGTGAGAAGCTCCGGACTGCACCACATAGGGTGTGGTGATGGGGGGGGGGGGCAGCGTGTGATGTTGCCCCGGCTGACTGTAGCAGCACCGAAACCAGTAATGGACTGGTCCGCTGGGGGTACTTGAGGAAGGCAAGACTATGTGAATGTGAAAGCTGAAAGGAAAAGCAGGATCAGGAGGTCATCACAAATGGAGCTGTAGGGACGATAACTGCCACACAGCAGTCACGTGATCCGGCACCACGGTCTGACCGAGAGAGTTTCACTGCATAAAGCATCTCCACTAGATGAGTCAGAAGTCGTCAGAAAAATAATTTCATCTCTAGGATATTGTGAAGCTTTTATGTTGAGATCCATACATAATGTAAAGCCCCTGTTTGTGAGTAATATTCTCTTGTCAAAGACAATACAGTAAAATACTTTAGTTCTAATCTTAAAAATGATATTTTCTGCAATTGTATTCATACACAAGCTACCCTTTTAAGCCAGATCCCGATAAAATCACTGGGACAGATGTATTATTGCACCTCAGTTTATGTCTATCGACTTATGTTTAGTGCTTGCCTGAACATTAACAAGACATATGTTTAGAAAAAGATGTTTGGTTTTTTTTTTTTAAACAGCACATTAGCATTTTACGCCTGATGCCATGCAAACTGTGTTTGATATGATTAGATTATTTTAAGCAGCCTGCAGGTTCAGGATAATTATGTTTAACGATGGAAATTTTATTTTTTTGATGGATCTAATGTGCACTTCTGAGTAGCAGAAGGTAATATTTAAAGGCATTTTCTGTGCTTTTCAGATCACTGAGTGTCTGTTGCTTGATAACTGCAGGGAACGGAGAGGCCCTAAAATGTGCATCACTAATTGATGACTAGAATGTGTGTGTGTGTGTGTGTGCGCGTGTGTGTTTTGTGTTTTCTTCCCCTTGCATCCGCTGTGGTTTTTTGTTTGAAAAGACGCCAGTGTGCCAATAGGAAGAAGAGGTCTGGGAAAGTGCTACTCTGTCAGTCAATGCAAAGTCAGGGACACAGGATTGACTTGTTGTGATGTCAAACGGAGAGACTCAGTGGGTGCAGAAAATCAGAGACAATGGGTGCAGTCATACGTGCACAGAAATGTTTGACCACGGGGAGACTGGCTTAGCCTGAGAGACAGGCACTGCTTCACGGCTCTGTACTTATCAAACATTCCCTCCGTCTCCTTCTTTGCTCGAGTTAAACGCAGCCAAGTTGACGATGTTGTGAGTAGATTTAGGGAAATGATGAAGAGGGCTTGATGCTAATGCTTTTGATTCTGATGTGCAAAGTGATGCAAATCTCCACATTCAGAGAGCAGCTGGTGGTCTGATAGACTGCTGCGGAGGTCGACAAAAAAAATAAATAAATTAAAAAAGTCAGGTTTTCTGGTGGAGATGAGCCCACAGCCACTGTGGCTGTTTTGCAGGAATTAGGAACTGCCAACAAACACTGGACGTGCACGGGGGTCAGACAGACCAGGATTCTGCCGTTCAAAATTGGCAGATGGGTCGTGGGATTTATTTTTTAGCAGGTGGATGACCACTCATGTGTGTTACACCCCGTGGGATGCATTTATTGCCCCCTTTTGGTGGGTGACAAACATCCCTGTTTTCTCAGCAGCCGGGAAGAATGAAGCCTCACTTTTATGATCCCGTCGAGCGGCTTGGGCCACAGAGTGCAAGCAGTAAATTATGTTCAGTGAGAGCGGCAAACGAGAGGCAGAAACATACGTGAAGAAGCGGGGTGTGCTGCATTGACAGGAATAAATAAAGAAAAACACAAAAGCATTGTACGCAAAAAGCTCACCAAAAGAAAAAAATTACAGCTATTGGCTGTTAATTCCTCGGCTTTTGTTGAGATTTACAGGCTGAAGAGAAACCATGATCACCAAGGATACTGACCAATGAATCAGCCCCGTTTCACTTACTCACACACACACAGACGTATAAAAACACACTTACACTAGACATGGGCGTTTGGAGCAGAGAGAGAGAGAAAAAAAACCACACCAATGACCTTCAGTGGGTATTATCCAATAAATAACTGGACAGAAATCATCTGCGGTTGTATAGGTGGACAGGTTGTTGGAACGTTGGCACGTGTAGAGACGTGTGCCTCGGGCAGATTATCTGGTCACAACAAGATGTTTCTGTTCCTCTAGTTGCTGTGGTTTTGTTCGTCATGATTAACACTGTTATGCTGCAGCTCTTTATGGTATTTTCTCACTTTTCTATACACACCAAAAGGTTGTTTGACCTTTACCCTCTTTAGATTCTCTTATCTGTTGATCAGACACATCAGGTTGGTTTCATAGCAGACTATTTAATATCAAACAGTACTTTCCAACCCCTGGTCCCTGGACCGTTACAAGTCCGTGGGCCATTTGGTACAAGGCCACAGAAGGCCGGATAATTTACTTCATATAAAGTTAATACAGCAGTTTTTCAAATTCAAATGCTGAAAGGATAAAGTAAAAAATGTGTTTTATTTGGAAAATTCACCAGGCCATAACAATCCTTCAATATCCATGGGCTTCATAGATGTATAACAGGGATGGCGTAGAGTCAGGAGACACCTGTCCACAGTACTGACTGGTAAAGGCCTACTGGTCCTTGGTCAGGGATCGCTGATTTATACCGTCTGTGCTTTTACTTTAAAAAAAAAAAGCAACAGAGAGAAAAACGCTGCCCTGAAAAAGTCTGAGTGAAAGAGAGCAGGAGAAAGGGCTTAAGGTGAGCAACACAGATGAGAAATAAAGAGACAAATTGACAAGGTGATTGTGAGAGAAAGGTAGCAGCCATCGGACAGATAAAGAGACGAGTGTCTGCACTGAGGTAAACTGTGGGGATAGTGAATTTTCACCGAGGTGAACTTCAAGATGACAAGAACTGCGCTAATGTCAAAGATTTGTTGAGGATAAAGGGCCGCACGGGGAGAAAAGAATGGCACATAAAAGCGTATGTGGAGATGAAAGCTCCAGTTTGTTGCATTGAGCATCTCGGTTTGATACGTCGTTATGATGATACGGCAGAATTATTCAGTGATTGCAGCTGACTTCCGTGTGTGTTAGTTTGGGTGAGCGGTGATATTTAAGAATCAAACAAATCAATAGCTAACCTCGTCTCTGCTCCACTCCTTTGTGGCTAGTGTGGGAAGCACACATCGAGATCTCGATGTTTTTTCAAAGTACATTTGGATATTTGTTGGACTGTTTGATAGCAGAAGGTAAATGTAGTCTGAATAAAGCACTGCTGCAATTCAGGGTAAACGTACAAAGATTGCTTTGTCAGGATTTGGTACAAAAATGTGCTTCTCTGGAGAATTTCCCTTTGCCTTACACTCAAGTTTCAACAACTAAGTTGATGGTTTATAAACTGCCAAAATCTGGAAAAAAGGTGTTCGTAATAATCCCTCATTTTGTAAGCGCTAAATGATCAAATGAGCACTTGAGACACCTAGAGGTCACCTGGAACAACATGGAAATCAAGCTTGGATGACGTACAGTTTGGTTAGGCTACATTTTAACGTCAACGTATTTCCGACGTACCGACTTCACTGCCAAACATCTGGGTTTATTCCTAGTCTCCACTTTCTTGTGGAGTTTCGTTTTGTTCTGGGTCTGACTCACAATTGTATGGATGGACCTTATAGCTTTGGGCCGTATCTCTGTCACTGCTAAAAATGTTGCCAAGGTTACACAAAGCCATTCTTAGGTCTTCCCCGAGGGAAAAAGATAGATGGACAATGCAGTAGCTCATTGTCTTCAACCCTAAATTTTCCTCAACCAACTCACACTACTAATATTCAATATGGACATCGATGAACCAATCAATTTGCCTCAAAGTCAGACAATATGTCACCATTGAGTTTTGATCTCAACACCAATGTTTAATGTAAATAGAAAAATGCAATGTCTCCAAGGCAAGTTGCTTCCAACAGAGTGGTAAGGGAATAAAAATGGATAAAAATTTGATGGCAGATCTAAGGAGACAAGGAAACATTTGTAAACCCTAAGCTGCTTCCTTTTTGTCCCTTAATTCCTACTTCAAATGATTTGGGTTGGATTTTAGCATAAAGAGGAAAAGCATTGTAACAAGATCAGTGATGTTTTGTTTACTTACTGTGTGGTGCAGTGGGCGCATGTTTTTGTATTGAATGTGGGTGGGAGGGATTTCACATTCTTTTGCAAAACAGTCATTTGATTATATCATCCATGTTTCAGTTTGTTTTAGTAAGACGGCACTCTCTGCTTCAATGCGATGGGGTTTAAACGTTCTTTATTTCAAAGAGCTTATGCAGCAGTGACTGGTCCGATGATGCAACCTCTGAAAACACAAACTGATTAGAGCTGAAACCAGCCCAGAAAACAGGCTTCGCTTTTAAACATCAAGCCTGTTAAGTTGGTAGGAAGGAAGAGAAATTACGGAATATTAAGACGTCATTAAGTTGAAGTTGGCAGTAAGGAAGGACTCAGAGGCCCCGCAGCAACAGGAGCCAAATCAATGTAATTTTCTAAAAACACATCCACAATTAAGCAAACCTTTAGAGTGAGGATGGATGTTGCATCGTCACACAGAAAGGAAAAGCGTCTTGGCAGCGTCAACTCACCACGGCTGCAGATGCACGGAACAATAATTGTTTTCAGACTAGTTTAAAAAAAGGAGACCAGAAGGACTTCACAAAAGGGTGAATCAAAGGCAGTGTGTGGCCTCGAGCTGAATGTGACCTTGTCACATTCAGCTGATGTAATCTTACTGACTCACTAATCAGCTTGTTGCTTGGCTCCTCTCATTGCAGTTGCCTCTTCCTCACTCATTGACCCTTTAACAATGGCACGGATAGAGAAAAAGCTCAGTTCCCAAACTCATTCTTTCACCAAAATAAATGATTTGAATGGTTTAAAAATTTAAATAACAGCTTGACAATATTAGTTTCACCTGATTTGTGTTAGTTTTTATCAGTGGAAGTGTCAAGCTAATGTCATCATGGCAAAAAAGAGAAGGAAGCAGCAAGGATTGACTGCAGTTCGAGGTAGATTTGTTAAGAACCAAGTTGGATGGCTAACGGCACCAAGGATAATAAAAGTAAAGCATCAACATGGTCCAGGCTGGTTATTACTGTTGTGCTAGTGTTACCCCATGCGAATTCCACAATCCTGGACATACCATGATTGCACAATAATGTTCGTTGCTGATGAGCACCCTGTCCCGGAAAAAAAGTTGTTTTTGCTGCACCGAAGGTGTCTCCAAGCCCTGTTGTGAATCATAGTTAAGGACATACTCCGAGCGTTAGCATCAGGGACCAGTGCTGCCGCAGAGCAAAGGAAAATATAATACGAGTAGGTGCTATGAGGGAGATATGAGAAGCAGAAGGCCTATAGAGTTACGGCCATAATGGGAGTTTAATACTATGAAGTGGAATAGAGGATGTGACTAAGCTTATGGGACGGGTAAACAGAGGGGATAAGAGTCGGGAAGGGAAATTATCAAAAAGTGAGAGAGAGAGAAAGAGAAAGAGAGAGAGGAGTAGAAGAAGAAGAGGGGAGGTAGAAGAGACTTGGCAAGAGTTCACCCTCCCACTCTGCTGGCAGCACAGACACAAACTGTTTGCTCACAGCAGTACATGCATCTATTAGTATTGTTCCAGAAAATAATAACTCTCCCTGTGTGATTGGGTGTGCATGTGTGTGTCCGTATAACTCTCCCTGTGTGATTGGGTGTGCGTGTGTGTCTGTGCTATAGTGTGTGTGTGTGTGTGGATGTATATACCGACCGCGTGTTTGGTTGTCAAGCTTTAACCATAATTTGGCAAACGAGGTGTAACAAGGTGACAGACAAACAATATGGATGAGCGGGAGAAATATATGTTGAAGCAAATGTCTGTCTGTGGGTGTGTCAGACGACGTGACGCTAACTAGAGGATAGGTTTACAAAAATGTGACCTGTAGTTGTGAAATGGGAAACCAAAAAAAAAAAATGTTTTCCTTCAGGCTATGAGGGTGTTTAAATTTTACAATCATTACAGAGTTTTATTTTTCTAAGACTATTGGGAAGAGGGAGCTATTGTCAGAAGTGAAACCCCAACGGCAGCTATTAATGTTGAGCTGTGTGTGAAACTGTTGGCTGATTCAAATACTTAATATAACTCTTTGGTTCATGCAGTATATTTGTTGTTTTCTCCTGCAAAGTGTTTGTTAAATGAGTTTGAAAGCCTTTCAGCACTTCACAAAACTTGAAATTATTTAATAAAACCAGTGATACAAGTTTATTAAAGGACATATAAGAACACTTTTGTCAGAGAGTAAATGAATCGGATACTCTCTGTGGGAATGAAGTTATACTACATCTGTCACGACCTTAGAATCAAAGTCAAGGATGATGAGTAAAGGCATTTGGGGCCACAGGCAGCAAAAAAACGGGGAAGGAATTGTTTTGATCACAGAGGTCTCAGGATTATACTACAATTGTACGTGATGAATAATAAAACCAGAGTTAAATAAAGTACCAGAGAGCCCGACTTCAGTAGATGTACTGATTCTCTACCAAAACCTGAATTAAGTAGGAGTAGAGGTTTTACTTGATGTACCGCTCAAAAAAGTACATTATATTTTCTGTACTAAATGATGTTAGGTAATCTATTTTAAGTGTACAAGTACTGCAAGTTTTGTATTTCAGTTTTAAGTTTTGGTCTAGTAGACAACAGAATACATCTGTGAACACTGAAATCTAATTAGCAAATCCTGCCAATAAGAAAACTCTTTATCCACAGGTTCATTTCTCCTTATCTAGATTTAGGATTATTTTATCTAACAAAAAGAGATTCAAACACTCCAGGTTTCCGGGAAGTTCTGGGAAACTTGTCAGTAGAATAAATGGAATAGCTCTGAGCTAAACATATAAATATGGAAGAGCAGTTTATTGACTTATTCCTCAGAAGCGTGTCTCTGGGGATTAGCTGTTCTGATGATGTAACAATATTGTTCATAGAAGTGGTATGGGGAAATATCAAATTGCTTTTCAAAATTGCTGGTAAAGAAAAGTATTTACAACAGTTGAAACCTAAATAAGGGACAGATGTCTTTTATTATTATGTTGAATCAACTCTAAAACAGTGGTTTTGTGGTTTTTTGAAAATGGGTCCAAGAAACTTGTTGGCTTAATTTGGTCCACTACAACAACAACAACAGATTTAAGCAGGTCTTATTTCTATAATCTGATGATATTTGTTGGAAAAATTGGCGTAGGGAGACTTTATTTCGTCATTAAATAGTAGTACTAGTAGCACTCGATGGGCTTGTGGCCCCCGTCAAAGACAAAAAGGCAACAACCATAGCTTTCTTAGAAACTGCAGTCCTCCAGTCAGCCTGCAAACTCCCCCTGCGTACAGTACAACCCCTGCAGATACATCCAGAGACTCTGCCAACGTCCGGGGTTTAAAGGAAAGAACATTTCTGTAGCCGTCCTGGATTGAAGTGCTCCTCATGCACACACTGTACATGTTGAGCCTCCCTGAATGTGGGACAATCTCGCCATTTGATTTATCAGCCTGAATTCAAAGCTGAGAGCTCCATCCCTGTTGGTTTTCTGAAAAGATTTTTCCGTGCTTGTTCTTCCCTTTATGTCTTCTACTCTCTTATGGGAAACCGTAAAAAGAGAGGAGGGGGAGAAGCGGGGAAGGCGATGCCGATCGCTGACACTCTCGCTAAGGTATTCGCTCTCTTGTTGGTAGAGGGCTTTAAAAAAGTTTATTTTTTTTTAAACAGAATGGGAAACGAGGTAGATTGAAAAAGATGCTGTGATGGGAACAAGAGGCGCGGGACATTATGCCAGACAAAGGCAAAAGATTAGTGCTCTGTTAATCTTATTTTGGGCTTTATGAAGTGTTTACTTAGACAGATCTTTGAAATGTCAACAGGGATTTTTAGTTTTGAGAACAAGGACTTAAGAGTTTCATGAGAAAGGGAATGTGCAAAAGAGGAAATGACAAGTAGGGGGAAATAAAATAAAATAAAAAGCTTTTAACGCAGCAGGGCCTGGGTGTGAACCGCTACATCAGTAAACAAGTGATGGAGGAAATGGGGATACAAATAAAGAAATTCCATGATGACAAAGACAGGCGAAGTGGGTCTGAGTGTGTCTTTTACAACACCTCTGATTCTCTCGACCTTGTCTGAGACTTAAAATTCTGTTTGTGAAGAAAACGAAGTAAAGTTCTTGTCCTTTTGTTTTTACTGTGCAGGATTGCATTGAACACAAAATCTATCAAAGGGTTAATAGGATTACAGTCCTCAGAAAACAGACACTTCTTATCTGTCAAGAAATGTAAGCGATCAGGTAGAAGGAAACGGTCTTAAAAAAAATAAAAAACTCTGTGCTGAAACCAAAGACACTCAGACCTGTGTGTGAGCAGCAGACAAAAGCAGTGATGACGCTGATGCGACAAGTGGGCAACAGTGTAATTACAAGCTGAGGAACAGGTGTTTTATCTTCGCAACTTATTTAGTGATTTGATTTAACAGTTGACGTTTTTGTACAGTAGTTCAATGACTTTACAGTCCGACTTAATAAAGAAATGTTTTTGTTTGACAGAAAAAAATAAGCTGCAGTTTCATTTGGGGGATGTATGCTTTATATTAATTACGTACATACATACATGACTTCCTCTCCAGTCTTGACATGTCCCAAAACTGCTTCACAAGATTCAAGTCTTTCCTTAGAAACTGAAGGAATCTTGTGGGAAAAACAGCTTATAATCTGTGAGTCGTTCTCTCACAAAACAACAGAATGTGGTATGATGGGACAAATTGATGGATGAGGTTGGAGAATATATAAAATGACTGGCTTTGACAGCTGACGTGTGTGTGTGTGTGTGTGTGTGTGTGTGTGTTCCAACAGCCAAGGAACATTCATGTTCATGTTGCAATCACAGTGTTGTCAAGGGAACCATTAGCTGAATAGGCAAGGATCCATTTTTGCACTATGCGCACACACACACACACGCACACAATGTTAGCACTTCCTCCCTGTGACCCCGACTTAAAGCATAAAGAACAAAAGAAGCCACAAGTAAAACTACTGTAATTGCTTAAAGCGAGACAAAGGAAACTACATCGACACGGCGCTTCACTCCATCTAATCTGTCGATGTATTTGACTGAAGCGCGGTGGGACACGGCAGAGCGTCATGTATTTGTCTGTCAAACCTGCCGATACGTCACACTGTCATTTGACCATCCGCGGAGAGCAGCGTACGATCAATCCCTGCATCAATAAGGCATAAAGCCTCGAGCCATTTCCTCGGGCCATTTCATTGGAGATTCAACTTCCGCACAGTGAAGGACACTCTCGCTCCTGTGCATTATGTAGGTCAAACAGCAGTGGAACAGATTCAGGAGGGACACATTTAGTTTCCACAACAGTCTTCCAGCAAAGGTCAGTTCTGTAAAAATGTGTTCCCACACAGACTGCTGAAGTAAAAGTTACATCGGATTCCTATTTTGTTGATGAATAAGAACAGAAAGAAAATAAAAAATAAAAAATCAGTCACGACTGTAATGATCAACCGCAACATCGAGTTGGTAAAGAAAAGACAGGGAAGTGGGGAAAAAAGGAGAGAGAGGAGAGCATTAATAAGAAATTAGCAGGAAAAAAAGGCAGCGAAAATGAAGCTGCCTCATGGGGCGGAACAAGAGTTGAGGGAGGAACCAGCTGCTTGAAGGACGATTAACAAGACTATGGTAAGAGAATAACAACACCAGTAAAAGATGATTGTGGTGATGTTCCTTGTGTTTTTAAGACCCTGAGCTGTCATGGCCCATCACCCAACAATTTGGATTTAGTTATTGCTGTGGTTTTATGATGATCCCGTCTGTTTGAGTAAGAAATCCCTGTGACTGAAAGTCACGTGTGGCGATCCTTCGCTTCACACAACTCCATCAAACACAATACAAAATATTGCAATTAAGTTTTGTATAAATATTAATAATGTCTAACAGGAAATGTGTTGTGACTTAGGGATGCAAGATATTATTGGTTATTATCAGTTGACAGCCTTCAGTCACATATTAGCATATGAGCTAAAATCAGCTGTTGGAACACAATTTGGCAGGACTGGATGTTTTTATTTTGTAGGAAAACCACTTTTTAAAAAAAGGGGTATTTTTATTTTGTAGGAAAACCACTTTTTAAAAAAGGGGAAAAAACCTCAGGGTGCATTTTTTTTTTTTTAATTCAGCTATTTAAATGGTTACGAACTGAAAGGAAAACCTCAGGGTGCACAATGTTATTAGTTTCAAATAGACTGGTTGAATTAGTTCATAGGTGTCGATATTTGTTGATACAACAAGCCTTCCATGGTCTCATATTAGCCTTTGAGCTAAAATCAGCCAAGCAAAGCTAACGCAACATGTCTAGTCTTTTAGTCTTTAGTTCTATCTATCTATCTGATTTTGTTTATCCCTACAATAACTGTAAGGTCTTGGTAGTTCTTGTGAATCTGTTTTGATAATCTTTGTCCCCTAACTTCACCTTAGAACCACCTGCTGGACTGTGTTGATCGCCAGGGAAAAGTGAAACTAAGAAACACCAGTTAAAATGTTCTCTCAGACTTTTTTTAACAACCAGACCTTTAGAAAACAAGCGCCAAAAATAAAAGAAGCAGTAGGTGAACAATAATGTAAGTAATGGCTCATCTGTTGATACAACCACTGGCTATGTAGCGCTGTGTTCCTGCCGTATTTCCACAAAGTCTGAGACTCGATACGTAGTGGAGCCATTTTGTGTTTAAGTGAGAGACTTAAGACAAACACAACAACAAAGTGGTGAAAATAAAAGTCTCGTCCTGCTGCTTCAATCATTTTAAACCCACTGCTGGTGCACGGCCTTGGGCTCAATAATAACCTAACAATATGTTGTTAGCAAATATACGAGCACTCACGCTGACAAAACACGTCCATTTCACTGGATCTCTAACGGCAAGTTGCCATCTTAGCGTTATCAAAAAAGCAGCTTATATTTCATCCACAGAGGCTGAAGAGTAAAGTCAAGGAAAAATACCTCAACAGATTGAAGAACAATGAACTAGCATCGACCGCAGAAATATTTTCATGGTACCGCAATCGAGCTGACTGGCGAACCTATAAGATGCAGATATGAACGTTGAGAAATCAGAGACATTTTTTTCCAATGCTTAAATACCTCCAAAAGGTACAACTAGCATTTAAAACAGACTTGGGAAAACTACGACTAATGGCCCAGATACGGCCCACTGTGTTTTCTAATCCGGTCCGCCAAACACTGATACAAGGTTTGGAAAAGACTGACGTCAATCCCTGTGCTTCATGCCTTCCAACAAATTTGGACTGTAAATTCAGTTGACACCATTAGATGGCAGCAGACATCAATCGTGCCAAATTAACTTTGAAAGTTCAGGTTTGTATTTTTTATTTTAATAATTTCACCCAACGTTAGACATCAAACAATACTTAATTTGCCTAACAGCCAAATTTGAACCTCAGTCAAAAAGTTTAAGGAGTGAGCAGACAATCCAGAAACACATATTTATAAAAACTCTATCAAGTCAAACTCGCATAAAATACCAGGTTACATTATATTGGTTAAAAATGGCCTATTTAATATTACAATTTAAGTTCCTAACCCATTGAAGTTCCCAACATTGTATTTTTCACTTGTTTGCACCATATCCTTACCAAAGGGCTTTATGAAGCCTTACCTGCCATGAACGTTAAAAAGAAGGTCTCCATACTAAAACACATCGAGGCCATAAAGCAGGAAGCGGGTTTCTCTCTATTTCACATCTTTCCATCTCTATTCCGACCCATCTATCTTTCCATCGCTGTGATGGCGTGAAGGTTTTTATGTGGGTCGCTGTGTTCACCTTCAGGCTATAATTCAAGGTTTTCAAGGAACAAAACAACCAGACTGTGACACTGATAAACACATAAGGAGTCTGAGTGGCTGCCCCCCCTCCCCCCCAAACTGCTTGGGAAAAAAAACAAACACTGAACTCTACCCGTGACACCAATTTGTCAAAAGTAAAACAGATATCAAAAAATTACTGTCAACACGCAGCAGAAAGAACACTTTAATGGCTCCACACTCTTGGTGGGTTTTTAAGGTCAATCTTTAAATTACAAAGTTAATCTCTATTTAATTGCTTACTTGCAGTTATCGCACTTTTATTATTGCAGCACCTTCGGAGATTCAGGTTACTGATCAGTTGTGGGAGTTAAAACAAAGAGAGAGGGAGTGAAAGATTACAAAAGAACGTTCCAAATGATATCGGATAAGACGACAAACAATAAATACATTACTAGTTTCATGAAAAGTTCATGACAACTCAAATTAAGATTATTTAAACCGGTTCTCTGCAATAAACCAGGTTGTCACGGTGTCGTAAACCGGTTCTCTGCAATAAACCAGGTACGGTGTCACTACTCAACTGACAGTAAACTGAAAGTCTTTGGTTTGCGAAATTGACATTTGATGATCTCTTACTTGGTGATCGGAAAGAAATCGAGACAAAATACTATGACCACATTCTGTTAAAACCCTTAGCATTAATCAAATTTTACATTTTGGCAAAAATCGTGGCAGTTGATGTGTAAGGACTAAAGAGTGGGAGTTAAGGAGGTTAATTTGTTGACTTTGTGTATTGATCTTACGTTATGTTGTCAGCATAAAGAGCGATGTGTGACAGCTGAATTATGTCCAACTGATGACGATATGGAAACATCGCCGTGCTACTTCCGAAGATTGTCTTGATTTTTTCCTGACTGCACTGACCTCGTTGAAGCCACGCTTTCTCAAATTCTACAACTGAGAATTATTTCTTTTGAAGACATTAAATATTTCTGATATGGGCATAGTTCAACAGGGTCATGAATGGATGAGGACAGATCCTGGCCATAAAGCAGCAGTAATGGATATGGGACTGTCTTCTGCATTCATGGTTTGTTTAACCACAGTTTGTGGTGGTGGTGGTGGGGGGTAAAAGGACCCCAGGGGCGGTTCAATGTCCCCACCGTCTGTCTGACCAGGAAACCACACCATGCATTATTCATCATATGTACTCGCCCTCCCTTAACCTCACTCCCATCTCTCACGCACGCACATATATTGTGTATGCTCTGCCAGACTATGAAAGACGGGGAAAAAGAGGGAAAAGAAAAACAAAAAAGGAAAGAAATAAAAACAACCCAAGTGTGAAAATATTTTTGGTGAAGTTAGGGGTCAGGAAGATGGAGGGAGAGGCTCGGTCAAAGAGTGTGGGATGCAGTACTTGTGTCATCAGCCTGACGGCGAAATAATTCAAGCGTGATTGGAAATCAATGCCGGGGTATGGAAGATGTGGAGGAATGTGATGTTGTCCCGCAGCCCTGGAAGGCAAAATAAGACGTGCAAAAGAGGCTCAAATGCATGAAGGATGCATTGTGCATGCCTGCGAGTGTGTGTGTGTGAACAGAATGTTAAATGAATTGATCAGAGTTCCACTGACCGTACTTGTGCACAGGGACAGCAAAAAAAAACAAAAAAAAAAAAAAAAACTTGACAAGTCAATTTATCATCCTGCAATAAAGCAACAGTGATGCAGTAAAAAAAACCAACAACAACACCAGGAGAGCAATATCCTTTGATTCAACAAAGGTTTTGGATTTATTAAAATAATTAAAGCAATGACAGAGAGAGCTTATTAAACCTGAGAGATGCGGTGAGGGAGGCAGTGGCAGGGCATCTGTGATGCCTCGCTGGCAACGTGACTCATCAATGCTTCACACAACACAACCTCCTGCAGGTCTGCATGCAGACTTTGCCAACACCCACCCATAGCATCTGAGTACACGCACTGCTCATGTTACGAGGTGAGGTACGTGGGTGCGAGGGACCCGTGGTGAACATGCCGTGAGCACTTTTAAGGATGCCTGGAGCGTGAGGAGCAACATGCATGACGCAAGGCCATCTTAAAGTGACAATGCAGACAAACAGAGGTACGTGCCTGTGTGTGTGTGTGTTTGTCTGTCTGTTTGGATTGACACTTTTCAGATACAACACTGTATCTATATATATTTCATCAACAATTAAGATGCAAATATTCATGGCGCTAGTTCATTTTTGTGTTGCATTCAAACCTCCGACCACTAGTTGACATATATTTGCAAGTATTTGTTTAGCAAAAAATCCATCAAATGCTTTTTAGTCTTCTTTTGAGATTACAAACGTAGATCGCACTGCTCTTCCAATTTTAGTAACCAAATGTTTACCATTTATTGTGCTTGTGAGTGTGCGTTTACTTTGCTGACATTTTTCCTACAATCAAATTGTTTAAAAAGAAAATCAATATCGCCTTTAGTATCGCATTATATCGTAATATATATTGTATCTCGAGATTCTTGTCCATACGCAGCCATATCTATGGCATATCGAAAATGTAACATTTGAACCACGCTGATGTCCTCATAGCCCATATGTGTCAAACTCAAGGTCCAGGGGCCAAATGTGGCCCGCCAAGCCGTTTTGTGTGGCCCGCGGGAAGTCCATACAGCAGAGGTTTTTAACCTATAAAATTAATTTATCTTAAAATTTAAAAAAGTAAATGGATATGACTGGACTTTCTTTGAATTAAGTAAATTAGTAAAGATTAAGTACATTTTTTCCACTGTGTCCCACTGCGGCCCAGACCGAATGACCTATGTTGGGGACCCCTGATCTATACAGTCTTCTAGTTACAACCGGCCCTTCAAGGGGAAGTGAATTGCAAAACTAAAATGAAAAAATATTGAATACAAAATGCAACCAAAGGAAAAAAACAATGCAGAGTTTAAACTGCAGATCTGGAACGTGTTAGTCTGTTAGGTGAAAACAGGAGGCTTGTGTCCTTTAAGCTATCATTTTTTTTCTAACATTCATCACAATTTTAGGTGTTAAAATGTGATTTAATAATATACAAAGACAACTGCTGAAAATTAAATTGGATTTGTTTATTAAAATCTTACCACAACCATTTTGTTTGTAGCTTTAAGGCAGATCTGATAGTTCTGAAAAATTGTTTTTATTGAAAACCTGTCAAGGCCTCGGTGCTTTATTACACACCCAAAATATATAAAAAAAGAAATTTTGTATCTGGAGATAGAGAGTTTGATAATGGTTATGAGTAGGCAGCTGCATCTACAGAACAGTAGATAAGAGACCACCCAGACTGAATGAGGTCAATAGGACTGACACTGTGCGTTGGTGGAGGAGTACATCACTTATTATCGTCCATTTAGCCCGCTCTTATCCCTGCTTGATCAAATACCCTGTTTATGCGTCACACTACTTCCCTATTCTTTCCTCCTTCCTCCTTTCTTCCCTCCTTCCTTGCCTGCTGTTTGGTGATCAATTACACGGCAGGAAATCTAAACGTCGGATGTTTCAATCAGAGGATGTTCCTCGTTTCGGAGGGGGTTGGGGGATGTTTCACAGCTACTTATTGCAAAACATTTCATCTGTGATGAGAAATTACCTGCATTACAAGTAGATGATTTTTGTTAACTGTCACTTACTGTCAGAAATGTCCAGGCTTCTTGGTTTAAATTGATGCTCATTAAACATAGATCACCGCGAGAGCCGGGAATAGTTCAAATATTGTTTCACATCTTCAAGGTTTCAACACTCTATAACTTATTACATCCCTTGTCTAACTGTGTCGTTTCAAAAAGATGTGCTCGTCTCCCTCCCGGTTGAGATCAGCCTTTAGAGTTGTCATAAGTAAAAACACAGAAAAATTAATAGATTTGCTCAGTGACTGAGACGGCAAAAATGGATTTGTTTTAAGCCAATGGAAAGGCAGGAGGTGAAAGGAATCAAATGGAAGACATCAAAAAAAGGGGGAAATGAAAATGTCTAGAAAGTGCTGTTTACCGATATGTTTTCTCACCCCCCCCTCAGATTTTCGGCGCCGCTGTTTTGGTTGCACGCTGGGAACGGGAGCAGTGTCTGTCAAAGATTAACACTACACAGAGAGGAAAAGCACAGGGGGAGACGGACAAAGCAGATAAACTCAAAGAGGATTTTTGAAAAGAGAGGGAGTCGTTGAGAGAGAGAAACGTTGAAAGAGAGAGAATCACCATAGAGACATGGAGGGAGAGTGAGGAAGTGAGACAGAGGGTTTTTTTTTTTTTATTTTCTAAATACAGAAGACAAGGAATCAGGACTGCTCCCCTCACTGGAAGCCACATTATTTATGCATGTCAGCTGCGGGAGAAATTAAGATGTGGCTGACAGTTTGAAAGAGAGGAAATTGAGAGAGAACTGGTGAGACGGCAGGTGAGGACGGAGGAGGCCAAGAGCGCGTGTCAATCAACGGTTTTTATTGGACACAGGAGTAGGGGACACACAGGAGAGTCGAGAGTAAAGGCATTAGAATTAAAAGGAAAAAAAAGAAAACACAAGGACTGAGCCCATTCCTGCCTTCAACCATCAAATCCGACAGAAAAAGGGAACGGTTAATTATAGAGCAGTGAAATGAAAAGTGCTGGGAGAAAAAAAAGAAAAACAACAACATGACCATTGAGTCAACATGTCATCACATCAGCAAAGCCCTAAAAGGCTGGAGATGACTGGGAATGTCTGGGAAAAAATATTTGATGAATGCAAATAAATACACGATCCAAACTCAAATCAAACGTTATTCACATGAGACCATCTCGGCGACATCCTCAGAAGGCTGCCGCAATCACGGGGCCATTCACAGGCGGATAAATAGCGAAATCTTATGCAAATGAAATCCAATGATCCATATTCATATTGGCACACACCTTAATGACCCAGTGTTCAGGTGAGCACTTGTTCGGCTCTACGGTGATGGGACTCAACAGAAATGGGAGTTTGGATCAAGGGCAGGAACGGCTTCTCGCTGTCAATCATCCGTGGGCTCTTTAATTCCGCTGCCATCCACACATCTTTCCTCAGAGCCTCCTGTACTTTTTCGCTCTCACCTCTTTTGCTCAAGTTTCTCCCTGTACAACTCCCTGCTGTTCCACCGCCAGGCATTGTATGACATTAGACTATCATTAGACACTTTTTTTCCTCAGCTAGGTGTGTGTGAGCTGTCACTTTTTTTCCTCTCTCTCTCTCTCTCTACTACCTCCCATGAACGTCTGAACAGAGGAGCCCACAGTCGTTTTTTAACTTACTGTTGCATAATGATTCCCGTTTTCTGGGGACATTTTTTCGACAGCTCTTGTGTGCCAGTGCTAAACAGTGCTTTCCACTAGAATGTGTCACTTGAGTGTGTGTTTGTGTTCATATTAGCCCATAACAGCGGGTCAGTGCAGCCAAACCAGCAGCCCACGCACCGAGCTCAGGACTCGTTATGTAGCTGGGTCCTGCCTGTGTACGCCCACCTACCTGTGACAAACTTGCCAACATCACAACTGAACGGCAGGGGAGAAAATTTGTAAGCAGCGAGTGTGTTTTTTGGTGTACGCAGGAGATTACGGGCAGGGTAAGAAGTTTTATCTGCAGAAGAGAAATAACCGATGATCTGCTGAAACATAATAAAGGTACGAGGAACTTTATTGATCCCACAACGAGGATATTGTTGTGTCAACAACATATCTGCTGCAACAGGCTGCCCCTTGGTGGCGCCACATACTGTATGTGGTCCCTCTGGGACATAAACACGGGACTTTCTGCGTGTTAGGCAGATGTGTGAGCAGGCGTGATAACAGCTGGAGCTATGGAACCACAAACACAGGCTACAGTAAATACTGCATATACAGTATAGTGCAAACAGACGCTCAAAAATTTGCAAAAAATATAGGCTGAATACATGAAGAATTAAGCTTAAAACCACAACAAATGTAAATGTTTAGGGAAAAAAAAATTAGCCAACAGTGTGGCACAGGTGGCAAAAAATTGCTAAATTAAATCGGATTAATTACAGCTAAAAGTAAGCACCAAGTTCATATAATGACCGGCGCTGGCGGTGCGGGAAAAACAAGTGATGGAGTTTGTAACAGCAGCTGTCCTACGTCTGTAGACAAAGCTACACCTCCATGACTTTTAAAGACCAGAGGACAGTGAAGTCAGCCACCTCACACACCACAAGTTAAGACCTTTTTTTTAAAAAAAAAGAACGGTGTTGAAGACAGAGGGAGTGTGTGGCCTGGATAAGTGGAGGCAGGATTATAGCTAGTCCCATCATGGCTTTGGTCCATTCACTGCCTCTTATAAAAAAAAAAAACCTATTAGCATGTGAATGAACAGGCACTCGGTGGATGGAGTTTTCTAAAGCCCAAGAGCACTGATCCACTATCAGGTGAGCTTTCCATAAACCGCGAGCGTGCGGGCGGGATGGCGTGTGGGCATCCGTGTGTGCAGACTTTATGATTGTGTCCATTTTTGTTGGGGTTTCAAACGGCCCCTGCTACGCACGCTGTGCTTTATGCGCTGCAGTATTTCTCACTCAAACTTAGAACTGTTTACACTGACCTCCTGTTCTAAAACCCAGCGGCCTCATTTTTGAATGAACGAGCTCCAGACAAGCATTTTGTTTAACACCAAACAGAAAACCACTCAACGAAAATCGGTTTGCTTCTATAAGAACCCTTTTTCTTCGTGAATGATTCGTGAAATAATCTCTGTATTTATTTACCTGAAATGTCCAGCAAAAATTCTTTATGTAAACAAAAGTTCTAAAAACATTTTGTTAATGTAATGTGTTCAATCTTTTGGTTTGGTTACATAGTAATATGTTTTTGAACACATTTTTCTTAAATAGGTATTTTAGGGTTTTTAGAGCACCCACTACTGGGTAACAAAAAACTGTTGTGCAAGTTGTACTTGGATTTGACAAAATTCTAGTGTAAAAATACCAGATGAGGCCTATATTCCAGTGTTGTTGCATATACT
Source organism: Cynoglossus semilaevis (assembly GCF_000523025.1). NCBI lineage: Eukaryota > Metazoa > Chordata > Actinopteri > Pleuronectiformes > Cynoglossidae > Cynoglossus > Cynoglossus semilaevis. The sequence goes on along the minus strand of NC_024314.1, from coordinate 21,957,593 downwards.
ATAATTCAAGTCAAGTCATACATGACCTAATAAAGGAGCACTTGTAATTTGACAGTAAGTCCCTCAGTATTACTTCCTCACACTGTGCTGTTCACCACATGTAGTCATTAATTAATATATATATAAAATGCAAAAAAAAGCTAATGAAATTATCCGTTTGTTTTCTAAAGTAAAGAAGGGTCAATGCTTTTCCTGCTCTCTGATATGAAATCTTGAGAAACAAGTGTTCAGTGTCAACGCAGGAGTCAGAGCGGCAGAACGATCATTATGAGTTTTCTTGCTGGGGCTGGACACTAAAACGAGGTGAAAAATGATGAAATTGGGGGCCAAAAAGCCCTGCATTAGCACTTACCTCCCTCTGCAGCACTAGCTCTTTGGTGAACAGCATGGCCTCGTCGCTGAAAGGTTCGGCCACCTGCACGCCTCCAGGCAAATTCCTGGAACTGCGTGGACATTCAATACCTGGAAGAAGAAAAAAAAATTCAAGCTAAAACATAAGTGAAGCTAAATTAAAACAACAGCTTGGTGTCCTAATAAGAATGTCAAGAAATATGTATGGTAGACCAGTGGTTCTCAAACTGTGGTGTGCAAACCACCAGTGGTACGCGAGCGCTCTCTAGTGGTAGGCGGGGAATATTCACATTTTCAATTGAATAAATCTGAAACATATCATGCACAATTAATACAGCATTTAAACATAAACATCTTTATAAACATTTATAAACATCTCTCCTGTGGTGGAAGCTAACAGAGAAGGCCTACGCTGCTATATTCTAATGTTGGTCATCATGGTGGTACTCAGAGAGATCAATGTTTTCTCAGGTGGTACAGAGTAGAAAAAGTTTGAGAACCACTGGAGTGGACTAAGTGGTGAAATAGTCTCGAGCATGTGCCAGGAGAGGGGGCTAAAACGCCTTTAATCTAAGTTCAGGCTAATGTCTTTGAAAATAAATAAATAATAATAATAATAAAAGTGAATACAGTGGCAAAATGTAGTTTTGCTGTTAGCAAGCAAATAAAACTTCCCTGAATCAGAAACAGGACAACAAATCAATATTTCCCAGTTTCAGGAGGTCCACAGAACAGCCTAAATCTATTAATGCCTTTATGCCTGCACACAGAGCTCATTATTTTATGGGTTTGCCTAATTCTTTTGACATTGTTTTGACCCTACAAATGCTACCTTAAACATTTGTTTTCCCCGTTGACCTCCAGTGCTCATATATTTTAGTTGCTGCCACTTTATTAGAACCATTGACTGGATCAAGTGACAATCACAACAAGCAAACTCAACTGTAGACACCATTTTTCAAATGGAAATAGCGAACTGGAAATGGATTAAAACCAGCAGTGGTCTAGTGGTCTGTATAAAAATTAAACAACACATCAATTACAAAAATTGGCACCGCAACATTTCATTTCCACTAAACAAAGACCTCATTCATGTCTTTCAGAAGCTTAGTAGTTCTTCAGAGCCATTACACGAGGTGTAGTTAGGACTGAATAAGCCTCAGGGCGCAGATGAAGGAAAAGCAATAGTAGAAATGGATGAAGGATGGGGAAGTGAGATTTCTCCCTTTGCACCTGCTAATTCTACTTAATGGTGACTAACTGCACTGTAAAACTAAAACCCATGTATTCTGCATGTAGAGGTGTAGCATATATACTTACAATTGAGAAAAACAGAGCTATACTAAAGTTAAAACATGCTATAATTACTTCATTAGTCTTTAGCAAAGATGACGTAAAGACAGTTTGCACCTTGTTTTCAGCCGAGCTCATAAAATTTAAACACGTGGAAAAACACAAAAACCTTAGATAAAAAATATTAACTTGTTTTCCAAAGGCAAACTGTTTTTTCTTCTTGCTTGATGTGATTCTACAAAAAAAAAAAACAATTTAATATGAGCTTAATTTCTCAGGACAGATAACAGCGAGAGTTTGTTAATAGCGCCATTTAAACATCGCTAGTAATCCGTGTATAATGAGCCTTATAAACTAACCAGTTTTACAATTATTTCCGAGCACGGAGTCGCAGCTAAATAAAGAAAATGTGTGACTTTCTTTTTTGTCTTTTTGTAAAGTAACAATTTCCTTTATGCCCACATCTGTCCTGTTTACAAGGACAGGAACAGGAGACATCAGCATATATTCACCCTGCCAGGGTAGAGAAAATGACCGCGGAAAAGGTGAAATGAGGCCATGGGACAATTTGCACCCAAGCATCATGAAGAATTGTTGAGTCAACGGCCTGTGAGACATTAAAGTGTTCAGCGGAAAGCAGCGGACATTAAATCCAATCAGATTCATGAAAATCTCTGCTTCCTCTCCAAACTTCACATCACTGTCGCTCGGAGATCTAGGACAATAGCGGAGGCAGAAACAACCTCTGCAAAGATGTCAGCATTTTTACAGTTGTGGATATAAGGTTTAATATGGCTCATGATACTTGGTTTTATTTTATAGGTTACCAGATTCAGGAGTTTATATCTCACATGATTAGTTATTACCAAATAACACCAAAATGAAGTCCCTGTTTAGTCTATGCATAGTCAACACTGAAGTAGTGTAGTGTACTTAAAAACAAACTAGTAGGAAGTGTCATGGAAAAGAAAGATATGACACATAATGAAGTGGTTTTCAATATGTAAAAAAGTAGCTTGATATATATATGTATATACATATATAGACATAAATATATATACTTAAATATATATATACATATTTTATATATTTAAATAAGTGAACAGTAGGAAGTGTATTTTCAGCTGAAGGTGCGTTGGTGAAACAAAAACTTACTGTGAATGAAAACTGTGTTCCAGCTACAATAAGTGGATGGATGGTGGAATTATTGAATGTACAGTATACATCATTTCTCCGATGAGCTTAAATGTCTAAAAAGATTTAACCAAAAAAAAAAAAAAATTGTGACAGTCCTAAAAATATGTTAAATTGTCAAAAACATAAATGAAAATAGTTTGACAATGAGACAACGTGGCTACGAGGGTCAAACGTGATGCGGGATTCTTGCTGTAAACACCACCGGACCTTTCTGCCTGCACACATTTATTCCCCGTCAAAGACAATTTAATAAAAGTGGACTTCTTCTACAAGAGGAACAAATAACCACCGCATCCCACTGTCCGAGTCCGTTTAGATCTTTCAAGACAAAAGAGAAATGAGTAAAACACAAACGGAGAAGCAGCAGCAGCAGGAGGTTCTTCTCCTGCACACGGATATAAGAGCTCCTGAACAAAGTTGTTGTTGTTGAGAGGGAGCTGCGTGAGACTTTGTGCTCGGGTTTGTCTGGGGTTTTAATGAGAGAAGAAAGTGTGCGTTTCCTCTGCTACTGCAGAATCTAATATACTGAGAATATGTATTGTGCACATACTACAAAGGATTTGTCAGCCAACAAGGGCAAGGCGTACGCAAAACAAACTAAGCTCTTTAATAAGTCAAGAAAATTCCCGAAAAACAAAGTTATAAGTACAAATACAATACAATAAATGTAAAAGGAACGGGATAATAAATCAGGACAGGAAGTGTAATGGGTGAAATACCACAGCAATACTACTAATGCAATTTAAACCAATAAAAGTCAAAGACAAAAGTCCATATCCTTAATCAAAAGCACACAGAAATTCTCTGTTTAAACTGCATTTGTGACTTATGTCCAATGACTGCAGTTTCTGCTGCGTTTGAAGCCAAAAGGGTAAAACTCGTTTTCCTGAACAGTTGGAAGGCATTTCAAAAAAGAAAAAATAATAAAAATAAAACACCCTAAGGCAAAATGACTTTATTAAAATACTGAGACCACAGTGGTTGCTTTTGTTCACTGTGACTGACACAATGTGAAGCTCTTAAAATATCATTACATTTTGACTTGTATTTCTAACAAAACTGATTTTTACCAAGTGTCTTCCTGACATCAAAATCACATTGATCTAGAAACTTCTTCTGATCAAGGACTGAAAGGCAGTTGTAAATAAACCAGTGCAACATGGATGATATAGAGCCGAGGTCGTACCTAAGTCAGCAGTAGCTGCATGTTGGCGGCACAACGCTGCATAAGTGAATCAAAAAGGAAAATCAATTATTATTGAATCAAAAATTCTACACGCCAACACACACACACAAAAATAAAAAAATGACAATCTATCAACCATTACACTTGATAACGCTGTGTTTTCTGTCTCTTCCGCTCCCTGTGTCCCATCAGACTTCGTCTCCCTTATTTTCCCACTAAAAAGCGATGGCTGGGAGATGGGCCGGGGAGCCCCTTGGAGGAAACGTAACGTTTTAATCCGTGGCTCGCGGCGAGGCACGCTCCTGATGAAATACTGCCTCGCCTCTCGCCTCCAACGTAAACGCTCGCTGCTCAGGCATGTAGCGGTTCACAGCAACATGCCAGCGTTTGTTCTGTCTCATTTTTAACCAAAACAGCGGGTGCTTTCTTACACTGCTGTCTGGAATGTTATTCAATCTCAGTGACGAAAAGCACACATTAAAGCGTCCACCTTTACTGCGCAATTTCACTTTATAAACAACGGTATATTTTATTATTGTTGAGTAAAGGTACCGTAGCACTTGAAATTCAATACTAACCCTCCTCTGTAGACAACGTAAACGGCTGGATAATGAGCTGCATGAGTGCTATGTGTACTAATACTCACAGACCAACAGAAACTTTGGCAATCAACTTTCCCATTGGTTCCCAAAATAGGGGGTGGTCCCCACAACGGGATGCAGATTTAGGGAATATTGAATATGTTGGGGAAGTAGTTTAAATGAGACAAACTGCAGTGACAGTATTTGACCGTTCAACCATGTTCCTAAGTAAAGTAAAAGAAAAAAACAAAACATTTTGTTGTTCTAAAACCATATCTGTGGCCTCCACAGTGGGGGCGCTGCTACAGAGGAGGTAGAGGAAGACAAATGAATTTCAATTTAATATTTTCCTCATTTGAACCACAGTGGGGGAAAAGTTACCGGTTTGTACCATTATCAACTTCGTTCAATGAGAACAGTGGTTTTGTTGGAGTTAGAGTTTCCCATCAAGTTCAGTAGAGCTTTGAACATTAGCTGTCAATATGTAAGTGTGTGTGTGTGGGGGGGAGGGGGGGGCTAGGGGGTGACAATTGTTATATCTATAAAAGAGAGCTCTGCAGAAAAGCTGGGGAACCACCGAATCGCTCCAAGGCATTTTTTTTTAAACTTGTCTCAGTTGACCCAACAGCAGAAAAATAATTAAGCCGACTTAACACTGTTAGCACAACCAAAAAAAATGAACTTCAACTTGTTCGTCGTCCGTGTACAAGTGTCAATCTAACAATTTACGTTCACACACACAGCATACTTAGACAAATAGTATGCATATTGATCAACTTCCGCAGACATCGTTAATCACTTCATGCTTGCAAATAAGTGGATGCCTGCAGCGTCTAGTCGGCCAAGTGCGTCAGCCATCGGTGTCTACTTTTTAGACCTAATTCACTAATGTTTCATTTTTGACATGCTGCTGGCAGGACACAATTATCACTGCAGTAGTCTTTGGCAAAAAATAATAATAATTTAAGCTGGGAAGACATGTAGTTTAAGTGTCAAGACTCAAATAGATTTTCCCTTCACCAGCATCTCACAGAAAATTCAGTGATGGGTGAAAAGATGCAGGTGGGCATCAGGCGGGAGAATGATGGAGGCGGAGAAGTAAATGGTAGGTAGAGGAAGCATTGTGCTGGGCTGCAAGTGGAGAAATCCTGGGATTGTACAACTATCCCTCTCATCCTCTCAATCTGCCTCGCCATCATCGCGGCACAGCTCCCGACTGTTAGGCCTCATTACCTCAGACAAGAGTTAGACAGTGCTGCATCTACTTCTCCGCTGCGTTGGGAGAAATGTCTGAGGCTTTTTTTTTTTAATGAAATTTAATTCTTCAGAAAAGGAAACATTAAGAACATTTGGGTTTCCACTTTGCTTTGATTTTTTTACAGACAGATTTTACAGACAATGTCTTTAAATCAGTGAGCTTGAAATAAGAGGTCTCAAACTAGTGGACCACAGTCCACATTCAGAACACCAACATCCAGTTCATGCGAAAAACTTTGCTCGATACAAAGTTGTACTCAAGTTTACATTAATTTTTTCTTCCGTAACCGTAAGGATATCAGAAGGATTAGAACTAAAGTAAAAAGACAATTGCGGATTTAAAGCCTGGAGAGATCGCCATACAAAGTTGTACTCAAGTTTACATTAAATTTTTCTTCCGTAACCATAGCCTGGAGAGATCGCCTGTCCAACATTGGGCTACAGGGAAAGACATTCACACTAACAATCACACTCTGGGTCAATCCAGTGTCAAATTACCCTAATTTCTTACTTTTCTTGGATTGCGGGTGACTGTAGTAAAAAACAAAGAAAATTACGTGTTTTAGTAGCTTCCTTGATAAAACAAATTCGGCCGAGCTTTGAAACATGCTAGGCAAGAAAAGACAAAACAAGAATTTCTCGCAATACATTCTAAGCGACATCTATTCCTAAGTTAGACTTGTTTGTAATGCTGTGCTTGTGCAGCCGACCTCTGATCAGACTGGATGCCCATCTGCTGCCGAGTTATTTGAAATTTAGATTACCTCTTTATCAACTAGTGTCTGTGGCTTTGGCAAAAACCGTAACGGGCTACACTTTGGGGGGAAAAGATTGCAGAGTCATTTACATCACAGCTGTTTTTTTTTTTTTTTTTGCCATCTCCTTTTGGGATTCTATTCAAGCGACCGAGCGATGAAGACAGTTTCAACAAAGACTAAAGTACAGATACCCAGCTTTGAGAAATTTCTGTGACAAGTGTTCAGCGAAGCCGCAGTTTTCCCGTGACCCCAATTCGCTGTGTCACACATTTGTGGTGCACCTTCACCAGACAGCAATGAAACTACTCATGCACGGTGAAATCCTACCGCTATTTATTCGCTGCGGCTCCGACAAGAGCATATTTTCATGTCTGGAGAACGTCTCCCTCTCGCAGTAGCAAACAAGGGTTTATGGTCCGGTAACTGATTCGTCTGTGTGCTGGTGCCCGATCGTAGTCTATGTTTAGGCTCAAGATTACGACTTCAAAATGCAGTAAATTTGGCAGTAATAAAGTGTTATTATCCTAAGTTATTATTCCGTAGTCACAAGCGACTTTATGACACGGAAGGCCTTAAATGAGCCTCAAGGCTTTCTTATATCCTACGGTCAAGGTCTCTTCCAATAAATCTCAGCGAGTTGAACTGGTTTACAAGGACCCCAGTATGTATGAACATGACAGAGGATAAAAACATTTTGTCTGCACTCTCTCACAGGCATCAAGTGGATACAGGTGAAGGGGCACAGACGCCGTGTCGAGTCAGCAAATGTCACCCAAATGTTAAATCTCACCATGCAGCGGCTCAAGTTTCTTGTTGACAATGGAGGTTTCATTCTTTCGTCCTGCCGCCGCTCAACACACTTTGTTAGGCTACTTTCAAAGTACACTTCACCTGCTGTGGCCTCCATCAGAAAGCTCTGAAAGGGTTGTAAAAAGTTACGGGCGCCACGGTTTGGTCCCTGTTAGCATTACCAGCCCTTTATGTCCACACACTTCGCATCAATTTTGCTTTGCACTTCTCTCAAAGCTCATTCTGCAATTTTATTTTTTCATCTATCCTTTCTCTACACTTTATTATCTTTCTGTACCTCCAGTATTGCACCCTCCTAAATCTGTAACCTGTGCTCACACCATCATTTTACACTGAGGACCAAGGATCAAAAAAAAAAAGTAGACCTTCACATCTTACTCAACTTGCATACTCAGGCGACACTACCTCACACCAGCAGAGGTGAAGGAGGAAAAAAGTACAGGTGTTTACAGTTTACTTTTAACTCCTGAAGCACACCGTCTTCCCTCTTTGAAGTACACGCCTCTTAGTCTGCCCTTTGTTTTGAAGCATGTTCTTTACCCATCAAGATAAAGTCAGGAAAAAAAGACAACACCCAAAGAAGACGATGAAGCTTTGAGCTATCTTATTCATCTTAAATTCTGAAAAAAAATACTTGCAGCATCCAGTATTTAAAAACCAGGGAAAATGAAGCAGATGCGGAGATTTGAATTGCAAAGTAAAAATCATCAAATGCCAAGAGCTTCTTTGCGGACAAAGTAAAAATCATCAAATGCCAAGAGATCGCTTCTTTGCGGCGCTACTTGAAACGGATGTTGTTTAATGTCATCGAACGGCGACGTTAAAGAGCCAATATTTGCAGATAATAAATTCAGCCTAAAGAAAAACATGACAAAGAATGAGCGAGGTGAGGCTCGCTTAAACAGCAGTGCCCTCTGAAAACATTTGTCTGTGAGCAGTCAATGTTTACCCGGAGCACGTTAGAATCACTGAATAAGAGGAGAGTTCATCGAATACAAATCATCTGTAAAGGGAATTAATGAGGTGATTTGAAGTTATTAGTAATGATGATACTTCACCTTGTAAGCAAACGAGATTGTGCTTCTGCCTCACTGTTATTGTTGTTATGTGCCATAATGTATTATGGAGGCGTTAGTGTCAATACACCCTATGCAAAACCCTCTTAACTGGAAAAGCTTCAAGTTAATAGCCGTACAGGAAACAAACACTTGAGAAAATACTTATTTTTATGACAAAAGCACTCTTCGATTTTTAAGTGCTTAGAATATGGAATCATAAAAAGAAAAACAGAACTAGCTACTGCAGTATCTCTGTTCTTAACCCACCTCATTATTTCTTGATGACATGCAATGGATCAAACCCATCATTTGATTTAGCCGCAAATAAAAACAGGTTGTGAGGTGTCATATCTAGAAAAGCTGATTTATGTTCTATAACGAGGATTAATCACGATTAATCGTGATTAATACAAAGTGGCTTCTGCTGCTAATTATATTTACAAAAAAAAATGTTTGCTGCCCCTAATCTAAACACAATGGGCTCACCACAGGGCAATTCATCACATGTCATTTTAAACACAGCCCCTGTGGCACAGATGGCTGAATAAAACATGGGAAGATAACTTCGACAGGAAGGAGGAGGTGGACGGAGATAGGAGGCGACACCAAGATTACAGGTGGGCTGATAATAAGGGGAGCCCGTGGACCTCATTTCGTGTATGGATAAGGGTTTTATCATCACTTATCACGTACAGAACGGTCCAGTCATACAACAACATAGATGCATGCAGACAGTGAGGTCAGGGCCCAGCAGAAATAACATGTTATCTCCCACAGGTTGTGTCTGTAGAAGAAGAGAGCCAGCTGAGAGCCGGGACAAAACACCTGTGGGGCAACGAACAAGCAGCCTCTTCAAAGAACAGAGAGCAGACTAATTGGAACAGAAGTCGAAATTAGAGGAGAGAGGAAACAGATTCATCTGTATCACTCGGCACTAATGTAACTTAATGTTAATATTGAAGACAATGCGTGTCACCCAATTTCCTGCAGATTATTTTGTTCCTTCCAGGGGCAACTTTAATCAAATGTGCGTCAGGCACATCAGTTCCAATATGCATTCTAGAGTTTGCTAATAACCCTTAAACAAATAAAAGCCAATTTGAAAAGAAGAATTCGCAAACAGCATCTCACATAACTCTCATCTCGGGCACAACTGTCTCCTCGCTGAGCAATCTCATTAACAAAAAAACCAGTGCTGTAAAGAACCTGCGCGGTCCTATACGCTGAGTGCTTATTGGCAAGGGTCACGTCAATACATCGAGCAGCAGACAGCAGTCAAAAAAAAGTGTTAATTATGAAAACCATTAGTCAAAAGCCAAGACAATCAGAAGCGAATTACAAAAAAATTAACAAATGCACCAACAATTCTGCTGTGCATAATTACACCAAGTGTGTTTGTCAGAGGAGTATATGGTGCTCATCCAGCTGGAATGAGAGGAAGTGTACAGAGAGTGAAAGGGACTCAAACAGATCTCCCTCTGCAACAGAAACAAAAGAGTATCATCAGTGGCGGATGGGGCCGTGCACACTCACCAGTCCCATGATCCGGGAGGATGTGCAAATCACCGTTGGCTGCCAAGATACAGTCTCAGTGTTTTTATTACTAGCGCAAACTGTCAACACAGTGGAGGAGTGGAAATAAATGAGTGGACCTGCTATCAAACCCTGCGTATTTCATCCCATCTGCATCCTGCCCCATGCCGAACACTGTTGCTTAAAAATAAATGACTGAAAATCCAAATTTAATATCCTTGCTTCATGTTCTTGGTAGCCTGGGGGAAAAGGCTACACATAGGAATGGAAATTTACCAGTTCCTAATACATGTTCAATATCATGTATTGATTTGATATCCTTTTAGATTATCAATGGGTTGAAAATACATATTAAAGTTTAATGGCCAGTAATTGTCATTACACAAAGTAACAGTTTTGGGAAAAAAACGTCAACAAAAAGCAATCAGTGTCAGATGGAATCAAAAGGGAACGCAGCTACGAACAGGTTTTGTTGTTATTTGTGAAAGCAAATATTTTTGCCAAAACCCATTTTGAGCTGTAATGACAAAAGGAATGAATGAGTCTGGTGGTGACGCCGCCTCAGTAACACGGCACCACAGCTGAACGAAAGCACCGCAGACTCGTCCTCATAATCCAAGTGTAAATATGGCAGATAGACATGACTCATACACTGTAGTGAATGCAGGTTGAGGAATAATGCCAACATTAAAGAACAGGACCATGATGAATTCAACCTGGAATATTTAAGACAGAACACAGTGTTACAAGCTCTGCCCTGAGTACCAGCGTCATTTTCTTCACACTAATTACTGTGACACATCGTTCATTATTTAACTGCTTCCTGTGTGACTTTTTTTTCCCTCCAGGCCTCATTCCATTCCTTTTACAAAACACACGCTGGAAAGACATTGGCATCGACAATGCGATCGAAACACAAATAGGGAGCATGCGTGTGATGTCATCACGCAAGTACGTCATTGAGCAAATGTGTCTGTGGAATGAATTAACAAGATCTGGGAAGCAGGAAGACGAATAACTATAAGGAGCTGGCTCTCGATTCCCATCCTTACGTAGGAGAAATTATTTTCCATGATAACCTGTTTCCAGGATATTTGTTTTAATTTACTAATGTTCCTTCTTCTCACCTCATTGTCTTCTCACACAAACCAAATGACATGTATTCAACTAGTTCAGCTTATCAACTACCACTTACAACTGAAGTCTGTCAATCGGCTTAGAAGTTTTCGATTCAGTACAATATCTGGCCTCCAGGTCCGTGTGCTTGTTATCCAGCAGAAGACAAACAAAACAACCTTTGGTTGGATCAGGCGGAGGAAAAAAAAAACTACAGACTCCCACTGAATGCCAAACAAAATAACTTTAAATTCTGAGCAGACACCGAGTTTTCACGATGTGACCTTCTCACTCACTTCCAGAAAGAGGAGAACAAAAACGCATTACGCTTCCACAATTTTAAAGTTTATACACTGGTGAGAAGCTGCTAAACTATGAGAACTTCAGCCTCCTGTTACAATGACACAGTGGCTAGTTTCCTGGCAGCGAGCCAGGCGAGCGAAGGTGAGGTCAGCAGAGGTGAGGGGGGGGGACACGTGCTCCACCGCAACACTGGTGTCGTAAACAGAAACCAGGGGTCTGCTGTTGGTACAAGCCCGCACCCCTGTGACTGTTGAAACTGTTGACCTCTGGGCTGCGGAGGTCACACTGAGTATCATCATTTTGTTTTGACTTTCAAATACCCAGGTTAAACTTAAGAACTGTTTCCAGGAGATGTGATTTACAGACTCGAAAAATTTGCTTGAACCAGAGGTCGGTTCAAAACGGGGATTAATGGACATTTTTATTTTACTGTTCTAACATTAGAAGATTTCTTCAGTGTAGGAGCCGACCTGAGGTCAATATTGAATGAGTAGATCTTGCGTTTTTCTTTTTTTTTTTGTCAATTATTTCTCTTGGGTGACACTGAGGTGAGAATAACTGGATGTAAAGACTGTGGATGGGAACAGGTAGTTCTTGCATTATAATGTACAGGAACAACAGGCAAGGTGATGAAATTATTTCTAGAAATGGGCAAGGTAATAATCAGTCAACTCAAAGACATGTGGACCGACTGTGACCCAATGATGCAGCCCCGATGTGTTTAACAAGTAAAACATTTGAACATTCTGCCAAAGTGAAGGTTATCAGACAGATCAACAGATTTATAGGATATGTAAATGTAAAAATATGTAAACCTGCCTATTAGTGACCTCTGCTCCATAAGACTGGAGTGAGAAATGAAATAGTTGTTGTCTTATTTTTTTATACAATTTAAGCTTATGATGCACAAAATTATGCTGGCTGTTATCCTAAGAAGAACATTTTTATGAATGTGAATTTTCTTTTTTTAAACAGTAAGAGAAAAACCAACAGGTGGTGGATGTGCCATCTCTGTGACCTGAGTCAGTCCCAGAGATAATAATAACACTAGGACATGTGCTTGGTCCATTTAGTTGACCTGAATTTGACATGAATTCCTACAAAAAAAAAAGTAAACCAGTTAAGATATCTGAGACATTTCTCCTGCAGTCATACCTACGGCCTTACAATGACGGCAGTGATCATTTCATCAGAAGAGAGAAACTACACAATGACAATGAAGTGTCCCAGCTACGGTGCCTAAAAACAGACCTAGAAGTGGGTCAGTAGAGAAACTCGGAATAAAGTGACCCATGATTCAGGAGGTGAAAAGAACTCTACCCACCGGCAAGGAGGAATGTGATGAGGCAGGTTTCTTTGGGCATGTACAGCTTGAGGCGAGAGCCACTGAAGACATATTCGACCACAGCCTCTGACCGCCCGGCTCTTTGTAGGAAGGGCAGGAACTGCTTGGCCTTCTGCGTCTCCTATGAAGAAAAACAAACAGGGGGGCATTTAATGGTAAATATTTCATCGCCAAGTGACACATTCATTCATACATCAAACGCAGACTCCGACAAAAATATCACAAACCAAGTTGGAAAGAACGGCAACGGCAAAAAAGAACCCAGCCAAATAAAAAGTTACCAAAATAAATGCGACAGACTAAATATGTTTATTGATTTCTAAATCTGTGGGCTTCTTCCAGACGTTTTTTTAATCCCGGTCTGGCATTACCAATGTCTGTGCCACGTTTCAGTGTCTTGTCTGAAACCTAGCGCTGTCAAAAATAATTCCCTCCATCTCCCTGATCCTGGCACTTTCTTCCTGCAAAATGTGACTCGCTGCCACGTCAGTTTGTCCAGGACAAAATTATAAGCCCAGTAAAATCACGGGCATTAAAAGGTGACGCTAGTGATGTAAGAAAGAGTCACAAACGATGAAAATATGGAGGTACTCCAGGCGTACATGAGTAGGCACAGCGCAGTGAGTCACGAAAAAATGAGTACTCTGTCGGGAGTACTGCAGCTACTGTATAACAAACAGAAGCAACAAGATGGACGCAGTATAAAGAAACAAATTCATGAATGAATGAAGGTCACCTGTAGGTTGACAGATTCGCCACTAACATAGCTTTTGCTTGGTTATTGTCAAGGTTAATGCTAACATTTTGGCCATCATTTCTTTTGGTTAACCACTGAAAAAAAAAAAAAAAACACAAACTCAAGTTCAAAAAACATTCTTCGTGAAAGTATTCTCTTTTCTACTGGAAAAAAAAAATACAATCTCTGATTGTGTAGCTGCTGGGATTCAGCAGTTTGACATTCACCAACAAGTGGTTCCCAAAGGGCTATTAAGTAGTTGGGGAATCTTTAGAGGTTTGAGGAGTGGAGAATAAAAAAAAAAGAAACTCAGGACTGAAAAATAGAATAAAAGTTCAGCTCATCCATCCAATTCAAGTGTCTTGAATAAATTGTTCAGCCCCCCGCACCCTCCGCAAAAACAAAAAACATTTCAACAGTTAGATAACTGAAAGGGGAAGTCTAGAAATATGCAAATAAGAATTTTCAAAAATTGGACAAATTTAACAGAGAAAAAAAAACTCAAGCTGCTGTCAACATGGTACGGAGACAATGGAAAAAAATGTTGGGGCTGGATTGCAGCCAGTGATGTTGGAATAATAAAAAAAAATTAACTAGAAATCGGAAAGTATTACTCGTAGAGGCATTTGTCACAATTCTTGTTATTCGTGGGTTTGGCTTTCAACTCAAGAATCACATTTTAGATATTGAATATTCTAATGGGTTACAGGAAAACAGAATACCTTTCTGACTCTGTGTTATTGTGTTTTGAAATGTTTCGATGAAGGATGTACAGTAGACCCCACCCCCTCTTCAAATGATATATTGTGTATAATTGAGTATAATACATAATGTAATAGAATTATTCGATGAAGGATGTACAGTAGACCCCAGCCCCTCTTCAAATGATATATTATTGTGTATAATTGAGTATGATACATAATGTAATAGAATTCTTTTTCTATTTAAATTTCCATACACATTTGCATTAGTTTAAACCAGTTTATTCCAGATCTTTTTGACCTGCAACCTTTTGTAGATAGGACTGCAACGTGGACACAATCACAGCTATTGTTTCAAAATGCCACTGGACTGTTTTTAAAACCCTGTAATCAGAGACTGTATTGATCCCCAGGGGGAAGCTGTCGAACGATCGTTTCAATTGTTGATCAAAGAAAATGAAACGGACAAATCAGTGCGATTTTCCTAACCGTGGACAAAAGACAAGAAATGCCACCTTTTTCAACACCTCTGTCAATACAGGATATTTTCACCTGCGTTTTAAACTAAAACCTGAGACTAATTCCAGGGCTCCAGATGAGACCCTCCATCTGCAGCTCACATCATCAACGCCTCGAGAGCCTGTGACATTATGAGTGCAGGGTTTGTGGCTCAGACACACCACCTGAACTCCACCCACCGACGTCCAAAATAGTCCCTTGAGTGGGAGACAACAAAACAGTTTCGCATACACACACAAACAAGTTCCCCGCACCTGCAGTGTGTGGGCTTTGCAATCTAACTCAAAAAAAAAAAAAAAAAAAAAGAGGAGAGGCAAGTGGAGGAGCGTAGAAAACAGGGCCTCCTCACGCATTTGTGTATCCTAGCTTTAAAGGTAGAAGTTGAGTCAAGTGCTCCATCCACTCTGCTCCCAACATATTTCCTCCTCTCCCACGCTGTGTATTTATAAACATATATGTTCTCCATTTCTGTTTGCAGCCCACTGCGTGAACGTGTTCCCTTTAGTGTCAAAATTAACCACGGAGCCAGAGGAAGGTGACATGTGTATCATGACATGTACGGTCGAGGTGCATTTCCGCCTGCGTCAGACTGTGCTGTAGCACGTGGGGAGAGTGATCTGTGGGGGAGTATCTGAGAGGAGCAGAGGAGAAGAACAGGGACGTGGGGGGGGGGGCGACTGGGGCAAATGTTGCTATTTTGGTCCTTTGTATAAGAAAGCTCATTACATTAGCTTAACTAAACCACTGGTGCATGCTGGTACTTGCTCACATGCCCAGTGGCTCCAACTAGCAGTCATCCTAGACTGGGCTTCAATTCCTTTTCCATTTTGTTTGTTTGTTTGTTTGTTTGCAGAAACGTGAGTGCACTTTCTAAAAGCCTTAAATAAATAAAGTCAGGACTTTTGTAAGTGCACATGTATTTGTTGAGCAAAAAGACGGTACATGTTTGCCCTTCCGCCGGGTAACCTAATTTATGACGGCAGTGAGTAGCCTTCAATCTAAATTTCAATACTTTATTTTTCTTCCACAGTAGGAAAAATGCACTGAAATGTTGTTTTATTTCATTTGTTCAAAGAAAAACAAATGTATTGGGGCTCAAGTGTTTACGTTTGAGACAACAGCTGTAAATTTGTCATCTCTCTATTCCTAACTAAACAAGGGTGGCGCTGTAAAAAAAAAAAAAGAAGGTTGTGCTAACGGTGGGTTAACAGATCAGGTTTGTAGCTGGACGTTAGGTTGGTTGCTGGTTAAATTCCCAGTCCAGCCAGAACTGCATTTAGAAAGCACCAAATGCCTTGGCGTTTTGTTTTGTACATTCTAACTGTGTGAGTTAATGCAACAGATGCACATTCAGCAGTAGTAGTTTATTTCTTGGCTTTTCTTATATAGATTCACACCTAGTTAGAGGATGAGAAACTTATTTTTGATAAACAGACATGAGGGCGAACCCTTAGATTGAAAAAAAAAAATTGACCAGGTTACAGATTTTATTCTGAAAAGTCAGTCTGTGAAAGCATCATATGACAAGGTTGACAGCAGCGACTGAGAGTGGACAGTGCTAATAAAAGGCACGCTAAGGGCGAAGCCACACAGTAGTGCACCAAAAACACACGACTCAGCACAATCACGTTAAAATCCTCCAACCCCGACTGGGTCACTGGGACAGTTTTTAATGAGGAAAATGTGTGAAATCTCCAGCTGGATTAAGGGTGTGGCGTATATTGCTTTTTCTCCCCGTTATTAAAGTAAATTAATTATTTAGCACTTACCCCCGCAACTACTCCCAAGTCATTGCTACACATAGGATGTGGTCAATTTAGCTAGTTAAGGGGTTGGGGGTTTATAAGTATAAGATGCACTAAAACTCCCCGGGAGTCATGGGAGTTACAGTCAGCACAACAATTCCCTGCCATAATTATCTTTATAGGGTGCAGTAATTTATCTGTCTTGCTGACACAATAACACATAGGGAGGTAATGTTGATGACAATGTGGAACGTCGGAGAGAAGTTATGCACTGTAACTCTATAGTCCCCTTGGTGTTAAAGAGCTTTACTCATTTGTTCAAATGGGAGCTGATGATACTTTAAGCAGCAACTTTGCAGTGCGCGATCGCAGCCACCGAATGTGTTGGCCCGCTCTGAGCTTAAAGAAAAAAAAAAAAAAGGCGAGTACAGGAAGGGAAAAAAGGCAGAGTAATTTAACCAAATGTCTCTCTAGAGGATACAAGTACAACAAGAGAGCTCAAGTGAGAGACAACAAGGTGCTAATGTTCCTGAAGATCAGGTTTGAAGTAGTTCACAGTGATATGTCACTGGATGTTTAAAATAGACGCAAAAATGGTGAAGAGGAGAACTGCATGGTGACAACGGGGAGGGCTGCTGTAACTGTTGGACATTCTGTAGGTTGGACCTGGACAGATGCACATGCTACTGGGGAATAAACAAATACTAAAGAGCTGAGGCACCTGTTGGCCAGAGTTTATTTCATTGGCTAATAATTCAGTCCACGACCCTTATATTTAACAACCGTCACTAACTAAAATAAGAACTAAATGGGAATTTATACGAGGGTAAACGAGGCTCTAGCATGTCATTGGTCAGACATGCTAATGGTAAACAACCTCAACCTGCTGCTCTGGATGTTGTAGAGTTTGGGGAATTTTAAAACCCCAAACACAGTATTCCAATATCCATTCATTCATTCAGCAGAACATTGACTTTCTTAAAGTTGATTGAAAATTGACCAAGGAAAAGTGTATTCCAATATCCATTCATTCATTCAGTAGAAAATTGAAAATTGATATTTTTAGTAGCCACAGTGATCCATATGTGCTAATGTATGCTAACTATACAGCAAAACATCCAACACTAATGTCTTAAAATGTTACAGTTTGTTAAGGCTTTGAAGATAAATAAAATGTCTTTATCGTATTCGAACTCTGCAGTGAACTCTGGAGTAAGGCTGAAAACAAAGCTGAATTCCTGTTGGGTTTTAATACAAGGCTTGTCAATTTGTCACGGGTGGAGTTTTTTTCAGTTTACTGCTGTGCTAAAGCAACAGAGTTTTTATATTTTGTTGAGACTTCAGTACATTTTTTGCAGCCACCAAATTGAGATTATTTGTATTAAAACTAAAGGTGGAAGAAAAACTTTGTGCCCATTTTGCAGCAGGAGTCGGGCAATGATGCACTGATTGTAGCTCTGCATCAGTCTTGCTGCTGTCTGTTGGAGCTTTGGCCCTAATAAAAACAACTTCTTATATCCCTGGCCTGGCTTTAACAGATTTAAGACTTGAAGGAGAAGTATTATCACAGGAGAACTGGAAACTGGGAAAAGGTTTTAAAAGCACAAAGCGTTTTTCTCTTCTTCATCATCATCATCTTTATTTTAATGTTTCTGTTGAACATATAAAAAGGTTTAATCAATGTGCACCAGCCACCCATTACTTGTTTCTTTGAGATTTTTCCTGCTCTGATGTTCATTTGTTGAGTGCTCAAATCAGGTTCATTAGCCAAATTATGCTTCCATCAAGCCCCGGGGCACATATCAACAAGCTAGGACCAGGCACCGCTGATGGTTTTATTAATGGAGCTGAATATTTTTAGAGGACCCTTAGTGTAGCATAAGAAGATAAAAAAACAGCTCTAAGAAGCAGAGACGTTGAGTCATGAGGAGAACTGAATATCATTTGCAGTGTTTATAATTGATGGGATTCTGGATATATAATTCAATAAGTAAAATCTTACTTATTGTTTTGGCTGAGAGTGATATTTATTGAGAGAGAACGTAGTAGAGCACAATATAGACCTGACGCTACAGTTCAATTTTGAGTTAATATTCAAACAGAGTTGTCTGGTAGACTCCTGTATATTCACGTTGTACAGTATACTCCCCGCCACTGTCATCAGCGCTGCTGTCATCTTATAGCTCATATACGGTACTGCTGTGAAAAGTCATCGTTTCTATACATACAGATAAAGCAACCGATCCTGACTAGCAGAACGAGCCGTTCCTGGTTCTAATCCTAAAACTCAAAAATGTATGACTTTAAAATGACGTTGAGTTCAACACATGTTGACAAGACAAGCTAACTTAAAGCAAATGCAGCTGTTCTAACTATTATTTATACACACTGTCTAACAAGGTATAATTAGGTGCCTCATAATTTCATTTTAATAATGACATCATTATAATTGGCCAATACTTAATACCTATATATTTATATTTTAAGTATATTTTAAATACACTATAAAAACAAAAACAATATTAGTACCATTATCTTTGATTATTGCGAAGCTGCATTTCCCTCTTGGTATAAGAAGAATAACACGGTTACGACACTTCTGTGTGTTTAGTTTCTAAATGACAAATGGATTAGAAAAAGAAAAAGAAATACACAGGCTACTCCTCAGGAGTTGCGCGGCGTTTATGACATCACACAACATGATTGGTTCAACGGGCACTATTGTATTTTTAAATAATAGATTTCGTTTTAATTTTTTTTCTACATCAATTTCTATTGGATCTCGGCAACGCCGATGCATCAGAAAAACAATATTTTCTCCCACTCCTATTCCCCAATGACATTACAGTAAAACAAATGCAGGGCCATTATCTATTCACAACGCATAAGCGGAGAGCCTTTTAATCCCATTTACTGTAAAAGACATACATACCCCAGAGATGTCTGCCACTCTGTGGATGGGAACCTCCTTCTTGCTGTGCAGGCCTTTCCCGTTCTTGATGGCACTAGAGTCAGGAAAAACCCACAAAAAAGGAAAATTACTCAGCAGCTTGAGCACAATTGCAGCACATCCAGTAAGCACAAGACTTTTGAAGCTGAAAGACCCGGAACAAATAAGAGCCCCTCGAATAACAATAGCAGCAGGGGGAGCTACTGCTGCGTCCAAAAGCAGAGGGTTCCTGTTTCCCCTCTTTCTTATAACCAAATAATCTATAAGTCTGAGATTTAGGAAATCATCATTACGGAGGGATGAGGAGAAACAGAGAGACATGAGTTGCTTTTATTTATTTTTTTAGAGGCAGCTGGGAGTTTAGCGATGATGACTGGTGCTGAAGACAACCGCTGTAAAAAGCCTCAAGGGCCAAATGAGATGAAGATGACCAGGATAACGTCGGCTGCTGAGTGGAATCACGCCACCTCTGGGTCACTGGGATGCACGCACCATCGCTTCTAAGATGGCATGTACATTTATGAAAGCATGTATATGTATATAGTTATATATATGTGTGTGTGTGTGTGTGTGTGTGTGGGCACGTGCACATATAATAGCCAGGAGGAGGTTCCATGGAAGCTGCAGGCCATTGCTCATGTGCAGAGGGAACTAAAAATAAAACTAATGCTACAGAGAGAAACCTCTCATCAACTTTAATAAGACCCCACCAGGGACGGAGGGAGAGAGAGAGAGAGAGAGAGAGAGAGAGAGAAGAGAGTGACCAAAGACGAGATAACCATGGAAGAGAAAGGGCTGGAGAAGACCAAGGCTAGGGAAGGACACTAGGGAACGAATAAGGACAAAATATGTACAGGAAAAAAAAAAGTGAGAAAGATGGAGAAAATGGGAAAGAAGAGCGGGCGAGGAGACAGTGTAGAAGAAGAGACAGCGTTGTGTTTAAAAAAAAAAAAAAAAAAAAAAAAGACAGCAGTGGCTGCATCTGCTCTACCTGTAGCCAGCAGATCTTAATCTATGACAGAGTAATAAAGCAGGCACTAAATCTCTCCACTGCACTTCCATGTAATTATATTCATAGGGTCTGTGTAAAGAGAGCGTCTGATTTAGCATCCAGCAGTGGGGAAGGTAGGAGGTGGGTGACTGTGTGTGTGTGTAGGCATGTATGTTAAGATTAAAAAAAAAGAACCAATGCATGAATTAGTGAATGTGACAGCAAGGACACAATTCCAGGAGAAAATGTACTATAACAGGCTGAGATGTTTTCCTTGTGTCACGTTGAATGTAACAGCAAACGTACGAGCCATTTAGAAGGAAAGAAAAAAAAAAAGCTCAAGGTCAAATATATACTGTCCATTTAGAAGGAAAGAAAAAAAAAAAAACTCAAGGTCAAATATATACTGTATTTTTTTTTTTCTTTTTTCCCCAGCAATAAAAAACAAGGTCATGCACAGTTTAAACTAAATGTTTGCCTAACTTCATGGCTGCGTCGAAAGTGGGTTTGTTCAAAGCGAGGTGCTGGGGCCAGTTGTGGCCCACGTACAGGTTATTTATGGTGAAAGCCAATTAGCATCAGTTCTTAAAAAATGTAAAAACAAAAAGTTTTGTGCATTCATATTAATTGCATTTCTAACTCCCTCCTGAGCTATAATTATGATATTTTTACTATCTACTTTTTGTTATCTTTCTTTTTTCTTTCTGTGCTTTAGCAGCTGTTAGCTTGGTCCAGCCTAACTGTAGTTTAGTTTGGAAGAAGTCAATCATCTTTGTTTCCTAAAATGAGGGTATGCATAGGTAGACATTTTTTTTTCTCATTAATATTTAGTGGATTTCAAACATTGATATATGAATGTATACCGTTCATAAAGTACTGTGAAATAGGTAGGAGTATACATGCACAAATGTATCCATATTTGGTATATGGGTGTGTACTGTATATAAAGCACTGTTTATACCACCTTTCTTCAACAGTTCCAGCACGACTTTGCTGCCTGTGGACCACCTTAAACGTATGCACAATCTATATATATAGGTATATTGAGCTAATTAAAAACTAATTACAAGAAACTTTTTTGCAATAATGCCTGCTTTCTTTAGGTTAATGTGCTTTTTTGTTTGGGTTTTTAGACATTTCTGGCCTTAGCTTTGGCTGTGTTTTAATTATTTAATGGAGTTATATTTACTGATTTCTGCAGTTTATGTTAAGCAGGTTATGCCATCATTATGGCTAACTTCAGTCTACCTTTTTATGACCTTTTAACAACGTTTTTTTTATTAGTTCCTGTTTTTTAAACACAATTTAAAAAATACTAATGTTATAAACAACATAAATTAACCAATTTTAAAGCACACAATCTTAAGCATCAAAGTAGAACCAGTGTGGCCTCAGGTGGTTTCACATAATCCACTCTAACCACAGAAAAAGTTGAACAGATTAAGGGGGACTAAGGACATGCATCAGGATTAACTTTAAAAAATTGTAGGAAATTATATATACAGAGAACAGGGTTTGGTGGTGTGATTATTAAAGGGCCAGGTGTAAAATATTGCATCAGTATCTCTGTGTCTGGTTTCCTCACCGAGCCTCTGCAGCAAGCAGCTCGTCGTAGTGGGAGGAGCGCTGGTCGTCATCCTGTCTGTATCTGATCACCGTCGCGAGGCCTTTGCTGACCAGAGCCTCTGCGATGTTACTGGAGGAAGAGGGAGAAGAAGAGATTACCTTAATAACTACAACAAGCAAACCCTCCCTGCCTCCCTCCTTTCCCCCCCGGCCTCTGAACAAATTCTCAGTGAGCTGGCTCAACAAAAAGAAAATATGGACGTGGAAGATTCCCAGGGTGGCTTTGCTGAAGGACAAAGGTCAGAGATATGTTGACTTTGCACACTTAAACTGCTTCCTCGCTGCTGATGTACAGAAGAAAGGATGAAGGACTGAATGAGGGTATTACTGTACTCACGGGCCACTTCTTAACTTCATCGAGCCTGTATCCTGTTAGCTCAGTGATAGAAATGTGGATTTCACAAATCGATGGAAACATTCCTGCCTGAGCAATTGAGCTGAGCTGCATCAAGTCGGGCAAAGGGCAGGGGTCACCGACTGTATTTGTCGGAGGGCCAGAATTGCTTTAGACAGACACCTCGGGGGCCGAACACTCAAATAAAATGAAATGAAAATCACATTTTTGAATAACATTATTATTTGATGTTGTTGGAATCCAGTCTGGGTGGATTGGATGGGTCGATGGGCCAGATTTAGCCGCGGGCCGCCAGTTGATAACCTCTAGCATAGGTTATCAAACTGTGCCAGGTTAGAAAGTGTTACAGAGAAGTGGACACAGAGATTTTACCATCTGAAACTTGCATTTTGTACATTTACACATATTACACCTATTCTCACAAAGGAAAGGGGCAGAAATATTTAATACCGACACCGTAGGTCGTGAACTACTAGAACTTTGCTACAGGAAACAAAGTGAAATGTGAAGTGAAGGGCTGCGTTGAGTTGACATACAAATGTGAATGGCTGGTAGAGTCACATGATGAGCTTCAGTTTTTCCCATTGCATGTACTTAACTTTTAAAATGACTGCAATGCCTTTCAATACAAGGAGTGGCAGAGGGGGAGGAAAAGCCCCGAACATTTGACCTTTTTCCCCTCATTTTCCATCCCTGAAAAGTTGGTCATTCATTTTCAGGTGTTCCAGGACACTGGCATCTGTGTGATCGTGGTCTTTCTCAGTCCACTTAAACCACTCATCTTCTAAACTCCGGCATGGACACGTTGTTTTCACTAAGCTCCCTCCTGTTCAGTTCTTATCCACTTAGCTTTTTAACTTTCTATCAAAAACTCTAAAAGGGATTTTTTTTTAAACTTCCTGTAAAGTGGACATAATTAGTCCTTGCTCATAGTACTTATTCCACACTAATAAAATATTTTATTTGAGCACTTAAAATATCCTTTTTTAAGTCAAATCTTTTTTTCATGAAAGGGCTTCAATGAGTGAAAATGTAGGAAAATTGTGGATAAAATAAGACAGAGATCGGGTCACAAAAGCTCAAAGACGTCACATCGAACGTCTGTGCCGCCTCGTTTGCTGCTATTACGGGACACTAAGCCATCTGTTATCTGTGGTGGAGTTAGCTGTTATTGGTGAGTTCAGAGGTCAGGTCTTGACCCCTATGGGTAAATGTACACCACGAACAGTGATACTGACAAAGAGGGACCCGGGTTCAAATATGGTTATGTAATGGCGTCTTGGGCTTTAACAGACACAGGCAGAAAGATAACTAAAAAAAGTTTTTTTTAAGACAGAATATTTATTTTCTCGACGTCAGATGTCACGGATGTTTCTTTATCCCGCACTGAATAAATTTTAAACTTTAAGAAGTCGAAACAATGTTTAGATCTGATTAAAACCACATTCCCACTCCTTCAAAGCAGTGTGTGTGCATGGATACATAATTGCTTGCACTTTGAGAAACCTCAGGGAAATTCAAATACAACACAGCGCGCTGAGGTCACACAGTGATAAATGAGAAAATAATGGCTTCTTAAGAATCAACCAGTGACGGTTCCTGTGTTGTTCTGCCTTGAAGCTGCTCACAATTATGTCTGTGATGAAACTAATGACTTCAAACACTCGTAAGGATTCGGTTGAATTAATGTAAAGAAGCGTCAGAAAGCCTGGACTGTATCCACAACAGGACATGAACAGGATTTCAGACGATAAAGACATGAAGTGGACTGAAAGTTCTTACATGCCGCCAATGGTAACTGTAGCACAGGTGCGTTCGGAGAAGGCAGGTATTCCTTCTCCAGGTCCAGTTGCTGCTCTGATGTAGTCCACTGTGACATTGACCTATAGTCAAAAAAACAGAAAAAAAAAAACAATGAGTTCACACTTTTAATCTCCAAAGTGGGTTCAACATGTAAAAGAAAATTTCAATTTCTTTAATTGTTAATATAATTGTTCCTGGACCACAGCATTAAATTAAAACTGTAAATTTCAACATCCACAGAGCAGCACCGACAAAAACACCAACATAATGTATTCCTTTGTTTTTGCCTTAACTGTTTCTGAGAAATTACAATTCAGTTATGTAAGAGGAGCAGATACAACCAAGCATTATCTTCAGCCTACACTCCTCCAGACTCTGAAGATGGATTTTGTGCTTTCTTTCTTTCTTCTGCAACTTTCTTTCTGCGACTGCATCTTATTTCTCTGCATCTTTGTCTCTAAATCCCCTTCTTCTTCTCCTACATCCATCAATCCCATTTCTCCATGTCATCGCTGACCCCATCTTTTCGTCTAAATTAGACAATGCTGCAGCATAAATGTAATCAATAATCCAACAAATAATATTAAGAAGATTCTATTTACCACTGGGTGTATTATAATCACCAGATTCACTTATAAAAAAAGCCATTGTTATAGTTGTGTGATATCACCTGGTCTGAACACAAAACACATTCAAATCCATTCATCCTCAAATAAAAGCCATTTACATTAGAGGAAAAAAAAAATTCTCTTTTACATTTTTTACAAGAGTCGTGGTCACTGTTGTGATCAATGGCTGTGCACAGGCTAGAAACCAGTGATGAATGAGGGAGAAGTGGAGCAATGTAAAAACAGGAACATGTAATAAAAGACAATCGCTGAATGAAAATGAGAGAAGAGCGGAGGACAACAAAACTTTTTAGTGGGAGATTTAAATGCATTAGCTAAGCAGCGAGCAGGACACTGAGCTGTGGAACCACAACACCAGTTCTTCCCCATTATGCCGAGCAATGACAGATTATAAACTTTGACCAAGCGATGTTAGATTAGAGGAGTTCCGAGCCCATTCTCCACGGGCCATCTAACAGATCTCCTGATAAGGCGCGGCTATCTGTAAGAAGCCTCCAGAGAAGAGCAGGGTGGAGGAGGAAGAGCCAGCAGATGGATTAGAAAGGAAAGGAGTGATAAGAACAAGGACGAGGAAAAGGACAGGACAAGAGGAAGACGGAGGTGCTTCTGCCGCCCTGGTGTCAGGAGGAGATATGGGTAATACTGCAGAAGAAACGTGATCACTTTAAACACATTTAGATTTTTTTTTTGTCATATCTTTGTTGATTTGATGTCGACACAACATATGGCTGCACATTTTGTTATTTCTTTTCAAGTGAATTAAGATGGATTGATCCATCTCAGGGCTAAATTAGTAATTTTCTCCTGCTGTCTATCCATTTTTGGCTAACTTTAGCTTCTCTTATAGAGAACCTTCTAAAAAGTTATCACATAAAAGAAATGAAGCAACTTTTTTGGACCTTTCTTGGGGTAACCCTTTAAATTATTTACATATATACATATATATGTTAATATTTACATAAGCATATATATGTACATACATCTAAAGGAATTGTACATATATACACAAATATATACATAAACACAAACATATGTATATATGTTTCAGCTCCCTTTAAGGAAAACTGTTATTCTTTAGAAACTTTAGCCATATCTACGCTACTATTAGGTTACTTCACTGTAGTCCTAATATTTTCCGCCATTTTAATAGCTACATGTACGGCTAACTTTTAAAACAAATATTTAGCTGCTTTCAGGCTACTTGAACTACATTTTGGAGTGGGTCTATCATGTATTCAGATTCTGTTTTTGCTATTTTCATTTAAACTCTATCTTTATCCTATACATTTTTGTACACCTTTTCACTTGGACTCTACGCCCTATATATGGCCCTTCAAAAGACTGGTGAAACGATCCCCCTCAGAACCTTAATGGATGATGGAAGACAAGCACATCATTCAGACAGCCATTCGTCTGAAAAGTGCAGTTGCAATTTTATAAGTAGATTCATCAAAGTTTTATAACCTTGAGAAACCAAAAATTTAAATGCAAGCACTTAAGCAGTTTAAGCAGCTATTCAAACGCTGATAAACGTTATGTAAAACCAAAGATGATGTGTTTGTATGTAACGGAGCATGAAAGGCCTCCCGCTTGCTTAATATTTTAGTTCCTTTTGAGAGGCGGCGTTTAAACAAACAAGCTGTAGTGGCGTGTGACCGACAGTAATCACAACCCAGCACGGACTCGGCTTGAGTGATTTTCTTTTTTTCCGGAGGCGCAGTCAAACTCTGCGTATACTGATAAAGTGTAGGAGGCGCTAATGTTTACAGGGAGTGACACAAGTAGACGGCACCTGCACACTTTAATCTAATCCATTCAGCTTTCACAGGTGATCTGGTGCCATTCTAAAAAGCTGTGCTGCAGATTATTTTGTAATCAAAGAGGACGGTGTTTTTTTGAAGCAAAAAGGACGGTGGAAATGTACACAACTGGAGCTGAGGAACATTTGAACAGAAAGTGTGTGACCAAGACGTGAGACATGCAGACGCTCTGAGGGAGCTGGAAATTAGTCTTTAACAAAAGAAAATGATCATTAAAATTGAGTTTATGAACTGATTGAGAAGGAAATAATTATGAATTTGTATGGCTCAAATCAAAGTGTTTAAACCAGTTTAGGAATGGGATGGGTTTGATTATCATAGATTTTAGTCAGAAGATGAATGACTTCAATAGATGAAGGTTTTCAAGGATCTGACGTCACCTGGTGTCAATAAAACCATGAGACACATTAAAATAATATGTTCTCCAATAGAGTCACTTCTGCACTGAGGGTTCTAAAATATAATGTATTTGTACGTAAACACGTTAGTATGACTATTTGCACCTCTACTGAATGTTCTGTTGTATTCTGTATTGGTGCAGGTAGTTCTTCTTCAACTGCAAAATCAGGGTTCTCAAACTCCCGGCCAGGGACCACTTCCAGTCCATAAACCCACCCACAACTGGCCTGTGACTTGTCCATAGTAATTTTAATATGGGGTAATTTTATTTATTTTACTTTGTTTTTCCAATTGTTAAAATTCTTTAGTTAGCTATTTGGATTTTGTTTTGTTTAGTTTTGAAAACCAAACACTGATGTGGCCTATCAGCATTTTCCCTCAGCTCATTTTATTCTGCTTTACAGAAAAAATTCCTCCATCTTTGGCCTAGAGGTACCTCAACTGATCCTCTACTGACATGAGCCGAGTTTGAAGCAACAAGACTTAAAGCCGAAACAGCTCGGTGTGAAGACGAAGTGAGCAGAGTTAAATATGGAGAAGTAGGAGTGCTGTCGGGATTCCACACAATGGGTTTTGGTGACGCTCTGAGCTGCACACTTGTTCACCGTCTGCCTAAATGCACACACCTCCAGTCTCCAAAATTCCTGCTCACAGTGTTCACAGTGACTGCACACTCCCTCGCGTTTGCCGAGAAGAGAGGAAAGTCGGCGCTAACGGTACGACACGAGCAGCTGCGTAACAGGAGCCACTTTTGAGAATGTAGGATAATCCGAATGTGCTCAACCCTGATAAGTGGCTTAATGCAACGGTTTCCGTTGGACTGTTCTCTTTTCTGCTCAGGCTGAGACCCCGGCGCACAAGAAGCACTACTTATAAAGTTAGCCAAATCGAGCTTTTTGGGATTATGTCACCATGCGAGCGCTGTCGTCCCACTGAGGGAAGGGACATGTATATGAGACAAGACAGAAAAGGGCTGGGATGACAGAGTGAGAGGAGAAAAGAGAAATTGCTTTCGAGCATATTTAGACTGTGGTGACAGTTAAGAGGATTTGTAGGCAGTAAAATAAACATATTGATAGTGAGGCAGCTGTTCTGAATCAAAAACAATTACTTTGTTTTTTAACTTCAATATTTCTTTTCACCGCAGATGTATTTCAGTTTGTTACAGACCTGCGGTGTGTGGACAGTGTGATCTTAAAACGTAGTTACTCGTAGCTGTAAGGCTAAAATCTTAAATTCTATTATTCTAAATTTAATATAATATAAAACAACTTTAATTCCTGTATTTAAGACAGCAGTTATGTTACAAAGACACCAGGTTTATCAAACGAATACATCTTATAAATCACAGGGTAACTGTAGATTAATCACGATTATTCGTCATCTTGATAGAATGATAGCTTCATGCCCTCTAAGAGGAGACGGTCCCTGACTTTGGGAACCATTGACAAATTACAGGACACATGTAACGGATGTTGAGCTAAAGGTTAGTTGTTAACTCTGTTGCACATTTGCCACTAAGTATCAAAAATATTTGAGCCATTTCATGCATCAAAAAAAAAAAAAAAGATTCTTAAAAATGTAGAGCCATAAAAAACTGAATCTTAAGAAATCAAAGACTCCCTTCAATGCTACAATTGTCCCTGAGGCCGAACTTTGGACATGGCTTCTGTAAAGTCTTCCTTCAAAAAGAACAGGCCGAGGACTGCAACAGTTTCTCCCCACATCAGAGGAGAACTGAATGAAGTCTGTGCACGGCCAAAAAAAAAAGAACTGAGGGAATCCTTTGAATATGCAGATTAGATATGCCGTATAAAAGATCAGAAGCAGCCTGCTCATTTTATAGGTATGGAGAATAGAGAGGGTTTTATAGAGAAAAAAAAAAAGCTTTTGACGTAGCTTTATTCACCTAAATCAAAGAGGTGACATTAAGGCTTTGAGCTTGCGCTCAAAATATTGCAACTCATGCTTAGTCACACAGGAAGGTGACTCAGGAGGTTTTTAGGATTCTTTTTTTTTTTTTTTTAAACGAGAATCTCGTCAATGGGGAACATACCCGTAGGTCAATCTGATAACTTAACCTTGAGACCGCGGGAGTATGATTAGCTACAGAGGATTCACAGATACACCTTTGGTGATGAGATGATTAATCAGAAGTCGCATCTCTACAAGTGTATCAAGCAATCGTCCTCTTTCTTTCATGGAAGATCAGATCTTTTAAATCCACCAGGGTCAGGGCCCAATTATCTGGGGGGGTTCAAAAAATCAATTTAAACACATTTCCATTTACTATGTATTCTTCATGCCATCATTGTCAATTGCAAACAATCTGTCACAAGCAGACAACAAGGCAAAAGCTAGCACACTAGCTCCACTGCACCAGGCTGGCATCGAAAGCATTATGCATTCAAGTCAGGACAAAGTTTGATGTGGATTGTGGCCGAAACAGTTTTGAGGTATCTTAGTTTCTCATCAGCTCATCAGTAAGTGAGCAGGAAACTTCTTGCATCTCTCTCCCTCTCTCTCTCCAACTTAAATAGTGAATCTCGTTATTCATGCCGACTTCTGACCTTATTAGCATTTCATACACAATCATATACAATTGTTTTTCCTAGAACATTAAAGGCATCACTAGCTTTACTCAGCCTCCTGAAAAACTGCATAAATCTATATGGAATTATTTAGTCTATAAACATTATACAGATTGAAATGGATGGGTAAGATTCATTAAATAGAACAAATAGCTAAAACAAAGCTAGGTTATCATGAAATATGTAACCAAATCCACATCTCAATTATGCTGATACCAAAGTTAGTTAAAAAGGGAAAACGGTTATTTATTTTAGAATAATCCAATTATTTTGAGTGTTTTTATTTTAGAGGTGAAAGCAACTGTTTCTGCAATAACGCTTGAATATATTTTGTGTGTATACAAAAGAGAAATGATTTCCACATATAACAACAAAATATGAATACATATTAAATAGCACTTTGGCTTAATATAGTTTTTAAAAGTGGTATAAACAGAGCCGCCCGGATGAGGTAGTTGGTGAATCTATAACCATTTGCATTTGCTTGAATCCAAGTCAACAAACAGCTGTCTGCTGACTAAAATTAGAACCTCGAAGGTTAATGTTGTGTTTGCCAATAATGTTCACCCGTTGCGAAGCAGCGATCATTTTGTCCAGAATCCAGCTGCAGGGTGATGCTTTCACAGAGACAGCGAGGCTGGTTTCAGGGCTGTGCACTGCAATTATTGAAAAAAAATGATGCACTGTGACAGAGGCTTTAATTCAGAGCTTTAGCTGTGTGTCTTAGCAACAATAAAAGTAAAGGGAGGGAAGAAGCGATCCACAGCTCTTCCGTTATTGATTTTGCAAACTGAAAAGGTTTTTACGGCTGGCAAATGGGGAAGAGCTCTCCACTTGAACCTAACTCACTTCAAAGAGGCTGCAAGCACACACGTGGGAGAACCAACTTCAATACTAATCAAATGTGGAGGAATACAGGGGTGTATACTAAATTTATAAGTTGAACTTTAAGATCCAGAAGAGATGTGTGAGGCCAGATCTGGAGACTTATGAATCATCTAATGACCTTGTGCGGATCTTACATTTGCTGCTACAAGCGATTCAATCAAATTGGGAAAGTAAAAGGTGAAGCAGTTAGTGTTTATTTTGGACTAATTTAAGCTTAATTAGTTTTTTTTTAATTAGAGGTCACTACATAGTAAAAATGGCCAGTATTAGTATTGTTCGGAAAAAAAAAAGCCCATCCGATTCTAATACCTAAACCCAGGGTCTACATGGGTGTACCATCTTAGTGTACAACGGCTCCAGCACTTGTTAACTGTTTTGAGTGTTCAGACAATAATGTGTACTTTCCCGAAGAAACAAACACACAAAAAAAAAACTATTTGCCTCAGGCTCAGAGAGGCAAGCAGAACTTTCAGCCGAGTTGACTTCTCAAGCTCCCTAGTGTTTAAGAAAACAGTTTTATGAAATCAAACTTTGCATGAAAGTCAGCATGGACTCGTCTTAGTGCTATCGGCTGTGGGGTGGGGGTGTGTGTGTGTGTACGAATATACAGCAAAGCTGATTTGTCATCATTCCATTTACTCCTCAAAAAGTATGACTTAAGGACTTGAACTATAAAAAAGGCTCTCTCTCTCTCTCTCTGTCTCTCTCTCTCTGTCTCTCTCTCTCTGTCTCTCTCTCTCGCTCTCTCTCTCTCTCTCTCTCTCTCTCTGTCTCTCTCTCTCGCTCTCTCTCTCTCTCTCTCTCTCTCCATTAGAATTAACTAATTCAGGGTTCTGAATCTGGATTATTTGTTAGTATGATCAGGTGCCTGTGTTTTTTTCCCTATGACAATAAAGGCATCATTGTTCTCAATTGTATTGTTTGTTTTGTTTTTGTTTTTTTTTTGTGGTTACCAGTCAAAGCTGCAGCACAGGCTTGACTTGCATATTTGAAAAGCTCCACTTTAGATAAAACCACGGGCAATTTTAACTTCGCAATTCTAAATAAGCACCAGGGTTTCAAACACAACAACCACAAATACGTTATCATCATTGTTGGTGTACCTTTTGCAGTATTTTAAAAGCATTTTGTCTCACTATCCCATTACTACTCATTATTCCAGAACACAAACAGCCCAAATATACAGCATTGTCATTATTCTTGCTTCACTTGTCAGGAGGTCATTAAAAAAACATTAATGAAAAAGATTAAAATGGCTGTGACGAGAAGTTGACGCGAGAAAATAAATTCCGCTCTGGTACCGAGTTCCTGGCTTCAGGCTGAGTTAGTGAGCGCTTGTTTCGTGCTGTTCTCCGCCGTCCTGAAAAGCTTTTTCCTTTATCCACCGGTGAACACACGTAAAGTTGCATGACGCGGGAATGCTTTTTCGATCTGTTATTTAACTGCTGTGGTTTAGAGGCATGAAAGCCGCACATTTGCTCGGTACAATCTGGCCCCGACAGAGGAAAACATTCTGAAAAGCACACTGAGAATTGATTTGTGACTGTCTGAGCTCCAAAATCTGATATTTGTGATTCAGCCACAAAACAACATTGTATTTATGAGATAAATTCTGACCGAGGGAGGTCATTTTGTCTGGGTGATTATGCAGAACGCCACATTCTGACATTTTTTCAATCAATTTGGACATTCGACTGGATGTTCTCCAGCATTGTCCCGTAATGATGTCCCTCTGTATCGAATAGGTTTCACAATTAGTTATTTGGAAAAACATTATCGAGGGACAAAAAACAATTAATGGAGGAAAGCGTCGGATGAGCCCGCTAGCAACAGCTGCTTTGTCGCCATGTTCCATCGCTCAACAACAATGGCAAAATAATTTCACAGAGACCCCAAGCAATGAGCTGGCAACTAATAAATATGAAAAAGTTTAACACTTGACACAGGTGGTAACAAATCAGTTCTCACTTGTAGGAAAACTACAAAGTCCATTCCACCTCATTCAACTCAGCTCAAGGGCTTCCTGCACTCTCATGCTAATACCAACGACCTAATTTTGGAGTTCATCTGTTCAAATTAAAAACAATGGGGAGGCAGATGTTCCAGCAGTGGCTTGTATCTGAAGTGTTCTCTGGTTCAGAGCGTGGTGTTCTGCTGGGTCAGATATGTATAAATCATAATGCCCTCCCCGAGGTGTGGAGAACCAGCAGATCAATAGACACAAGAGGGAAAAATCAGCACCGCTTGTTTAAAAGGGTGCAATCAGGCCCATACCAACCCTCAGGGCATCATTGGGAGTACTTGGTATTCACAGGGAGAGGCTGAGAATGTACAGCAAGTGAGGGATTCGTGTTCCACACTATTGTTAAATTAATTAAAAGCTGATTAGAGGGAATCAAGACCATTCATAAACTGGGGCACAGAATGGAGAAAGGTCGTGACACTGCTTCTTACCTTTTTGCCGATGAGCTTCTTCCTCAAGAACTCGCGGGCCTCAAACATGTAGGGGATGTCGTAGAGAGGACGGAAGCGCTTGTCTCTGTCCTTGTTTTTCTCCTGTAAATGAAGGAAAGTAGGGGTTATTGTGGGAGAAAGTCCAGAAGGGGGCTGAGGAAGGAGAGAGATAATGAGAAGAAAAGGAAAGAATAATGTGAAGGATGAAATTATTAATTTCGCACCCTGGAAGGTGAACATAATATAAAATGAAAGATTAATCTGAATATATCTAGTTGAATAAGAAGAAAAAGATGTTTTCATTGAGAAACCTAGTACTATTTGTTAAATATTGAAAAAGAATAAGAAATTGATAACAGTTGGACTGACCTAAGGTTGGAACAGAGAGAAAGAAAGAATTACATAGAGAACTATCAAGGAGTGAACAAATGTGGTTGGAACAGAGAGAAAGAAAGAATTAGATAGAGAACTATCAAAGAGTGAACAAATGTAAAAAAACAAAAAAACAAAACTGTCTTTCCTGATAAAATTAAACATAAAACAAACCAGGCTATATTCTGTACCAGTATAAAATACCAGTTTAAAGAAAAACTAAATTTTTCGACTGGCTCACAGCCAAGATTGGTTTTCTACTGAAGAGAAGAAATCAGAGCAAGGCGTCCAAACTGTTGAGCGGGTATATTGTCCCAAGAAAACTGTAGTAGTGGGTATTCTAGACTTCTATTACTTTTACACACACACGTATACTCATACATATGCATATAGTATATACAATCATATATATATATACATATATACACATACTGTATATACACGCATCCACATATATACACACAGAGTATATACGCATACAAATATATACATACATATATGTATACATACAAATGTACGTGTACATACATACACAGCATATATATGTAAACACATATACACAAACGCATACAAAACAAATACAAGACAGGAGGAGAATTCAGAAGATTTTTGTCTCAGAAATAAATAAATAAACTAAAGTGCATTTCCAAATTAGAGGATAGACTGTTTCTAAACACTGAGTTTACATGTGGACAAACGACGAGAAACTTTGTTCACTGAACATCAGTTCCGCAACGAGGAAAACACCGCCTCAAAACCCGCTGTGAAACTGTAACGTGCGTTCTCGCGCGCGCACACACACCCGCTCAAAACACAAATATCTTTCTTGCTGTCTGCACTGTCGCAGCACACAAAAACTGTGTTAAACAGATGCATTAAGTAGAGCTGACACCGTGTCTGCGTGCATGCGTAGACTGAGACATTGCGGCGTATCACACAACGACCACACAGTTGCATACACAAAAACTTCCCCCAAAACGCTCACCCACTCACTGACAGGAGCGGGCCACAAATAGAATCCATTTGCATTTTCAAAAGGAGGTTATTTGTGTTGCTCCTGGTGGGACAAACACATACACGTACAACATTAACACATATGTATTCACACAAACACACACAGTGACAGGTGTGTTTTTGTAGAGGCAGAATTAAAAAAAAACAGCAGATGACAATGATGCATTGGGAAAATAAACGACAGGCACTAACAGGAGGAGTACGACTATGAATGACAATAGCTGTACACTCTCCTCTCCTGCCCCTCCCACACTCTTGTGTTAACGCCATTATATTCTGTCTTACAAACACATCCCTAACAGTGAACAAACCACACAAAAAAAAAAAAAGAAGTCTGTATTGACTCATCATTACCTCGATAGGTTTGATTCATTTTTAATGCCTCTCCATTTGTGCAGAACTGCCAGGTGTGGTACACAGCTGGGCAGATGGATGTGTCGAGAAGACACATGGGAGACAGAGAGGGTGCGAACATGTGTTTGTATGTTCAAGCAGGTGCTAACGGCTCCATTTAAATCTTAAAGACTTTGCTCACGAGATGAATGGAAGTGGAGGCTCTGGCGGCCAGTGAAGATAATTTTCAGTCTAAGTGCTGTGGCACAGAGGGGCCGGTTGGACCGACTGTGGGAAGAAACCAGCGGAAACTGCCAAAAAAAAAAGCCGCCAACAGATCTAAACCTAAGCAGGAATATAATAACCTTTGAGTTGAATAGCTTCCCATCATTCACTCCTCACCTTCATCCTTCCCCACTTTCACTTGCAGACTCAGCACTGCATGGAGGCTCGGAGGTGAGTTAATCTCACACATGGCCATTTAAAAAAAAAATCCCTAGATTTTTGGCCGAGAGCCCATGTCTTCCATTTTGCATGTGCCGGGGCTTTTTTAAAGAGTCTTACACCCCTATCGAGTCAGTTGCAGTGGGATGATGGGGCTTTTCGAAAGCCCTGCATGTCAGGAATCCTCCATTTTGTGCCTTAGACGTCTACTGCCGGGGATAACTTTTACCCAGCTGACATTAGTTGACGGGGGGGTTCTTCTTTGGGAGCATAATGTATTTTTATCATACCGTGGCATGATTCTGATTGGTCCAGGTCGAACCAAGTGGATAACATGCAAAAGGTAAAGAATGAAGCCACGGTGAGGGGGTGGGGGGGCTTCTCAAACTAATAAGCACTTTTACGGTGGAGAGAGAGAGCCATGTCGCTGAGGTGTAAGAGTGTAAATGTCAGCACTCTACGCCAATTAGGCACACGGAGGTAGAAAGGTAGACCAGACAAAGGGTCCTTAGTTCTCCGTTTCCCAGAAGGCCTGTGGGGGAAAGAATCAGAACCTAGTGGAAGATGGTGAAGGTGAAGGAGTCGGGGAACACGAGAGCATGAAAAGGACATGCTGCAGGAGAAAACGGCAGCAATTGAGGTAGAACACGGAGTCCACCGCATGCTGAGCCGGTGTTCTACTCTGACGTGACCCGGCAGACAACCTTGTCTTTGCTGATACTATCATGTCATTGTGATTCTGACCAGTGAAAAGGTGAGGAGAGTGGGTGGAATGTGTGAAACAAAGGGCTCGCAGTGGTTTTTAAAGGGCAGTCAGCAAAAGCTGGAGCATGGACTCGAATCAATGACACCGATTGATTACAACAAGGGCCAAATATTTTACAATAGGAACAGTTTGCTTTGTGTTATCGAGGGCCACAACACTGGTTTGCTAAAGGTTTTTTGTCAGTAAAGACAAATTTAGAAACAAACCTGAAAAAAAAAAAAGAGTGCGTCATTTTGCATCTGCATTATGGCCGCCCTCATGGTTAAGAGTGCGTCATTTTGCATCTGCATTACGGCCGCCCTCAAGGTCCACTGGTAACTGAAAGATGGTAAAAATGCAGTGATTTTTGTTTAAAGCAGCTGAAGGAGGGTCACCCCAGGTCTCGCTTCTCCACCCAAGTTTTGGGAAAAATGTAAGATTGATGATAAGCTATGCTCAAATATAGACTAAGGAAATGGTGGACATTGATATAACCAAAATAGTGTCAACTTCAGCAGAGCTAGCTGATAAGTTAGCACCTAAACCCTAGACTTTGTTTGTTGATAAAACTGGACGGTGCTCGCCCAGAGGGTTGAGACACTTTAGAATATTTATTATAGGTAGAATACTATTGTGCACCTGTCCAAAATCTGAGGCAGTGTTGTAAATAATTAAGTTGCTCAAGCAGTACCTTGAACACTTACCTTGTGAAGCAAAACAATAAAATTAAATTGCATTAATCTCAAACACAGTAGCTATACACAAGAACACAAATCACTTTTATCAACATTCTAAAACACCACCCCAATTTTATCATAATCTCTCCCAGGTCTATTGAAATTAGTTGATGGACCTCATCCAGACCACAGACCATGTTTTAAGCACAAGCAGTGCTATTAGGGATCATGAAATTACTTCAACAAGAAAAATCTGGGTGTACTTTTTATGTGTAGTTATCAGAATGTTCAAAACGAGTGGCTCTTCTGTCTCAACCCTGAGCCTGTAACAATGGCCTGGTTTCACTGTTTAATGATGGGGTGGTGGAGGGTCTGTCCTTATTGGTATGAAAGCCTGCAACAGTTCAGTCCACATTTCCCATAACAGTCCAGTAATCACCTCTGGCTACTGCAGAGCTGTGACTCTCACTGAAGTCTCTGCTGCATGGCTGCAGGTGGCTGTGCTGCTGGAAATGTGTGAATACCGTTGCTGGAAGCATTAGCAAATTGGAGTTTCAAGAATAAGACAGCGGTGTGCCCTTAAACTATGGATTTCTCTGTACTTAGTATTTAATAAAATAACTGTGTAAAGTGAGCATTCACAAACATTAAATCACAGCAGAGGGAGGGAGACGGTGAGAAGGGGGGGGGGGGGGCGTACGTTTCCTCAAGCAGGAGCAGGAGGGGTGTTGCCAGCTGTAACACGACAATACAAAAATCAGATTACAATTTCAGAATTATTACCCATATGGCAGAATACAAATAAGTAATTACGGAGCTGACTTGAACTGATCTCGCAATAAACCGCAGAGTAATACCAGATTTTGGAATTAAATTACCTGTCGCAACATAAAAACAAACAAGGCAATTGATTCACGGCGAGGTGCTTTGAGACGGCAACATTCGCTGGGACAGATTCGCAGCCAACACTCCCAATGTGTTGTCATTAATTAAACGTCAAATAGCGAGTTGAAAATGTTAAAATGACAGTGTGGACCCTGCACCAGTTTTACTGATTTAGATCTCCAACAGTTTACATTTTCACTCGACCCATGAATCGTTTCCTGAATTAGAAATGCTCCGAGTGGAAGGGTTGTAAAAATGAAGCCTTTTAAAAGTCAGGGCAACAGAAAAAAAGGCTAAAACAAGCAACAAAAAACCCCTCAAGGAATCCCGTTCATTATGTCAGGAGGATGTTCGAAAATGTCAATAGCACATTAATAAAAGGTAGATTCTGTTATGGGTTGGGGCTGTATTTCATCCATGGGACAAAACTCTTCTGTCTTGTGCGAAATCATCTCGTCTCTCCATGTATATTTTTGACAACAGTGGCACGGTATTTCATAAATTATGTTACACTTGCTGTTATTTTATGGCCTTATTTTTATGATGCGGAAGGCAGGGTCGATTACATCGCCATAAAACCGTCTGATAAGGACACGTCACGGTGACAAAACAGTGACACTGCTGAGGAGGACAGGAGCTCACGGTGGAAAAAAATAAACAATAATCAAGGTAAAACTATGACAGTTTTTCTGGAGAAAAGAAACCCGGAAAAAACATACTGATTATCTGTGTCAGGAAAACACGAAAAACCAGTGGAACTAAAAGCAGACCATGTTCAAACATCTGGGAATAGATTCATCTTAGAGCATGACGGGGGAATGCTAATGAACCACAGCACACAGTGAAAGCCATTAAATCTACATTCTTGGGAGTGGAACTACAACAGTTCCTGGGTTGAAGAACAAGCACCAAAATTCTGACTTGTACTAATGCAGTGTTACGTTCCTGAGTTTGGAGGAAATGACAAACAGTAGGACCAGCACTGCAACGCTTCACAGCATTATACCTAATGCAGTGTTGTTTACTAAAAAGACACCCAAGTTGCAGAGAGTACTCAACAGTTGAAAGCAGAGATGATGTCTGTGAAGGGAACACGAGATAACGGTGAACATCCTGCTTCAAACTACATCTGTCTTCAACCCAGAGGCCTCTATTTATAAATGACATCAATGGCATCAAACCAGCCCATAATGTTGTAACCTACATCTATCAAAAGCAACAGATACATTATATTTCGACTTAGCTTCCTCTCCTGCGGCAACAAGCACAGGAAAAAAAAGCCAAGGCTTTGCTTCTTCAACAGTGACAGCCAAGCAGTGCAAATGGAGCCAGGAGATATCCATCCACTGGTGAGGGGACTCTGCCTCGTCTGGGCCACTGGCAGACAAATGAGTCATGGTGATGGAGGTGTGGGAGGAGGAGGGGCAGCTGTCCTGGCCATCTTCGGGAGAAATCTGAGGTCAACGGACGTCACGATGCCAGGATTTAGACACGAGATCGACATTTGGCAAAAGGAGAGATTTTGCAAATGAAACCATTGCAAAAAGAGAGAAGGGGTTTTTTTTCCACTGGACATAAAAATGAATTCCTTTCATTCTGGTTTGGAATTACTTCAGAAGACTACATATGAGAATCCTCGTCAAATATCACGCACTTTGCTTACGGACTTACGATCCCTACTGTGTATACTAGGATGCGGTGGCCTGTTTATATTTAATTACAGACAGAACTGGGGCAGATAATGTATCCTCAATAATAAGCATTCTGTGTGTCTAATAAACATAAGTGTCTCAACTCACTGGGTGGCGCTCAGCTTATCAATAAACAATGTCTGAGGTTATTATAGTCCACTGATTCACCACATCATTAGGGTTAACTACTTGAACAGTTAACCTGTGGTTCATCTCAGCTGAAGTTGGCTTCAGTTTGGCTTAAAAAAAAAAAGAAAAAAAAAAAGCTTTAAGTCACCTTTTTCCACACAAATGTTGGATCTCAAACTATAGCCAACATTGATTAAAAACACAAGTTTTGAAGAGTATTTTAAACAAATTAGGCCATATAAACTATAGCCAACATTGATTAAAAACAACAGTAATTTAAACAAATTAGGCCATAACAACAGTTGTATAAATGCCCGACCGGCATCAACTATTCTTGTCATCAATAAACTGACGTCAAGGCAGTATATAATAGTGTTTGCTAAATGTTACTTGACTGGATAAAGGCACACAGTTTGTAAACAACTTCTGAAACCACGCGAGCAGTTTAGCATTTTTATGTGGCATCAGTGACGCCATGCGATGGTTACGTCCATGTCTACAGGCAGAAAATGGCCTGAAATGCATGTTTGTGTGGTACGGTGTCATTTTTCAATCTGACATTACATCGTCTTACATTACACTACAGATGGCACCACACATTTTTCCTCCATCATATTATACTTTCTTTTCTGATGATCTTGTTGTTGCGCCATCAAAATAAAAAGCAACCATTTGTTCAGCAACATGTCTTGCAGACGTATTAGAGTCAGATGTAACTCCACGCGTATAGAAGGACGCATACATTCACAGATTCTGCCCACATGTTCTGCCAGACGGAGCAAAAACAGGTATATTTACAGAAATGCTAATCAATGTGAAACACTTCTGTCTAAAAATAAAGTAAAAATATGGAGAAAGACTGAAAGAAAGGAAAAGGGTGGGTGGAGAGGGAGAGACGGGAGAGAGATGATTTATAGGAGGCAGCAACAGAGAGATGAAAGATGTACCGTGCGACTAAATCATCCACAAAGTCAACAGACACCCAGAGGTGGACTGCAGAGAGGTGAGGCATTTGGGGACGGGCCGCGTGACCACAGAGATGAGCAGCAGTCATCGGGTTGCCTTATGTAAAAGGGCAGCAAATTGACCTTTGTGTACGGGCTTCACCAGTCTGTCACAAGTGACTGAGTCTTCTAATAAACACTTACAATGACTTTGCACAAGAAAGAGTGGGAGGGGGCCGGGTGCAAACGAACGAGGCGGTAAAACAGTAGTGAAGACAAAAAAAAAAGCAGGAGCAGGAGAAAAAAAAAAACCTCATGCTGAAAATAAATGAAGATATGGCAGAGCTGTAGCATTGAGGGCAGCAAAGGTAAAAACAAAATGAGAGAACAATGGCAAACAAAGAGAGTGCAAGTTGAGAAAATGTGTGCCCTCTGCTCTGCTGCAGTCAGACACCGCTGGTCCACCAATCTGTCATTCTGAGCACAATTAGTATAGTCGAAAGAGAGGCAAGGGGGAGACGTGGCATTCGATGACCAGNNGGGGGGGGAGGGGCAGGGGGCTTTGGCAGGAACTGTCACAGTTCATCAGTGCGCTGGGACATCGCATCTGGCTTCTCTGGCCCCCAATAGTAAACACACACACACAAACATAAAATGGCCCCGTTTGCCAAACACACAGCCAAACATTGTGCAGACACATGA
Organism: Cynoglossus semilaevis; assembly: GCF_000523025.1. Lineage (NCBI taxonomy): Eukaryota > Metazoa > Chordata > Actinopteri > Pleuronectiformes > Cynoglossidae > Cynoglossus > Cynoglossus semilaevis. The sequence continues at coordinate 21,916,662 of NC_024314.1, read as the reverse complement.
AGACAGACGGAGATAGTGATGTCAACTGGCAGCACATTCTTGATTTCCCTTCCTCTGAAGGTTTAACTGTTGGCGAACACGCCGCGGTGTTCACACGCACACACATCTGGAGAAATCAAAATGAACACACACGTGCGCACGCCCAAACGTGCACTTACACAGTTAGTTCACATACTGACGGCAATTTCCAGGATGATTGCTGACACAGGCTAATGCAACGTAACCAAGCATGTCTCTCTCCCTGTGTGCATGTGTGTACACACACTGCTGTACGTACGTGTGTGTGTGCGTGCATGTGTGTGTGTGTGTGTGTCGTGAGCCATGATGTATGTCTTAATGTCTGTCTGCTGCTGTGAGGAAGCAGCCAGATCTCTGGTGACAGTGTTGGCCGACATTACGTCATGGTGTGTGTGGAGCCCCTGGTGGAAGATACTCGGTACCTGCTGCAAACTGTCAGTCACATGAAAGTGCAGGAGCCTGTCCGCATCCCTTGTAAAAATGGAATTTGGGTTATAATATTGTGCAAAAACGTTTAATTTCTAATTGGAAAAACATAGAACCTTCTGTCTAGACTGCAGAAGTGTGTGTTAAGATTTTTATATATATATACACATATACATATGTATGTGTATATATAACATTTAATATATATTATATTATATTATATTAACGCAGATAAGCTTTCAGATTATTAGAGAGATACTTATATGGTAATATCACCTTTATGATTAGCTGAATGAAATAATCAATATCTTGGCTCTGGGTATTTTAATTGAAAAAGAAAGGAAAGAAAACCACACAGTGTAAACAGATTGATTCAACAGTATGACTCACTACTTCACGATTCGTTAGAGTGAAGCTCATCAGAGGAGTGAGCGTCACACAACAGCACACAGAAACTGACAGACAGTTCCTGTTCTATTATTATTACTAGTAGTATTGTTATAACTGCAGACCCAAATGGGGGTGTGGGGGTGAAAGGGTGGAGTAACTACTTTAAAATGGTTTAAGTTGTGGTTTTTTTTAATGATTATTCCGAGGCTGGTCTGGAGTGAGAGTTCAACAAACCTGCAGAATTTAAATGATAGCTCAGTGTTCACTATTGACACTTTAATTTCCTCTTTTCATGCCTCGCAAAATGAATGTAATTGAAAAACAAAGTATATTATTGTTTTATTATTAATATTATTAAGCTTCATTTTGAAAGTATATAGCTACGTTGGTAGTGATATTTATTTTTATTTTTTTTCAATTTTTGCTTTTTCTTCAAGAGATACTTTCATTTATGTTTTAAACATAGACTAAAGGTTTTCCCAGGATAGTGAAGGAATCACTGGCTTTGCCCAGTGGTTTCAAAAGAAGGGGCTGAGGGTATTGCACAGGAAATTTTTCCATTTGTGTCACAGCGGAAAAACCCACACGTTTAAGAATAACAGTTTTCAGGAGCAAGTTCTTTAAATGAAATTCAGTGGCGTTTTGAAGCAACAGCTTTAAATGTGTCAAAAAGGAGGATTTTTAGGTGGTTTGTCTTACAAACAGCAGTGTATAGAGCATTACAGACACATTTTGAGCTCCCCAGTGAGCTACTTGGATTTCTATATAATACATGTACGTTACACGAACAGTAGTATCAGGTACTGCATTTTATCATTATATTCCTACCCGTAGAGTTAACACAGGAGAACAAAGGGACACGTTGAGAGATTACAGCTTCCAGAACAGTTTCTCTAATACAATGAGAAATGCCGTATCTGCTTTTGTAAAGTATTTAAGACAGCCCATGAAATTGAGCTCCCCTCCTTGCCAAAGGTAATAGCTCACTTGCCTAATTCAGCCAGACACTTAGATCTGCTGACAAATTGAGACTGCACATAAAACCCTCCCGCAGGAATATTAAAAGTACATATTTAGTTTAGATAATTAAGAAAAATCCAGAGCTCCTCTGTCAGACGCTGTTCGTCTGCCTTCCCGCATTCCTAATTCCATCTTTGCCATTACAACTCTGCATCGCTGCCATATCGACGACACTCAAAGCTGAGCTGACAGCAATACATGCAGGCGAGCGGCTCTTTTGCCCACAGACAGAAATAAGTAACAAACAAACAACTGCGGTGGCGGCGGCAGCAGCTCGATCAACTGGCCTCATTAAAATAAAACAGGAAACGTAGCCACTGTTTTAGAAGTGACACCATCTCTGACAAAAGACTGGGACTTCAGCAGACTGTGGGATAAAGAAAGGCAGAATGTAATCTGACTCTTGAATCTAAAAATAAAAAGTTGCAATTCAAATGTTTACTTTTACATGACAATTTTAAAGAATTGTCAGTTTCGTTGATAGCATTCTCATTTAGAGTAAAACAAAACATTAACACAAAACACTTTCCTGGGCTGACACACAATAATAGCCTACCTGTTACTGTAACCTAGGAAACAAACATCCTAAAGTGACTCCCCCTGCTGGATGTTGCTTGGACTATCAATTGAACAATATCTGAGGTTAATAAAACCAACAAGTTTAACACCTCATAAGACCAGAGATCCAACCAGCAAACCAATCCCAACTTCTATAAACGGCCGTGCTTACGCCACAAGATCACTGCAACACCCATTCATCCATTATGTAACCTTTAATCCTCTACAGGGTCACGAGGGAGTTGGACCCAGAACCATTCATCACGTGGCCCATTTCATATATACAATCTATGAAACAGTCCATTATACAGAAGAAGAAAAACCTGTGCTCAGACTTTCATGATAGTTGCCACTTGTAAAAGTTTAATGATGCACAAAACAGGTACTGCTGTAGCATCTTGTGGCGACAGAGACCAGAGCTGGAATGAAAGAAGGGAGTACGGAAAAAAACAGAAAAGACAGGGGTGTGAAATCAAAAGTATGAAGAATTTAAGAGACAAGGGGGGAGGGTGGGGGACAGCAGTGAATAAAACAGTCAGACATGAGAAGTGCAGTAAACGTCTGGCAAAAGAGCTCTATAAATAAAACCTGTGCAATTCAAACTACAACAGAGCTCTATAAATAAAACCTGTGCAATCCAAACTACAACAGGAGGAGGAAGTAGAGAGACATAAATGCAGATTTTTTTTTCTTGTTATAAACACAGCAGCTGTGGTTAGAAGCATCTGAAGGGCAAGAGTGCAGGTCAACACTTGGAGCACAGCCCCCCCCTCCTAGAGGAAGAGAAGAGAAGGGACCAAAAGGTTTTAGAGCAGAGACGAGTGCAGACGCAGAGAGAGCAGTATTTTAATGATGCAAGGCACTAACTGCGCCGGGGGAGAGACGGGGATGGGGAGAGGCAGCAGGGAGGTGGGGGAGGGAATAAAAACCCCAAACTAGATCCCAATAAAGAATGAAAGATAAAAAAGTAAACCATAAAGCAAAAAAAATAAAAAATGCAGAGGGGGAGTCAATAAAACAAATGCAATCACACACATGCACACAAAATAAAGGGCTGTTCCAAACAATTTGCAATCCTGTCAGAAACACAACTTCAGCTTGTCTGGGAGCTCTTTGAACAGAGGAACATGACTTGTGTTTAAACAGACATTATAATAATCACAGTGTGTCTCTCTAAATAACAAGGAATGGTCGTCAATGGCAACCGACGTGTTAAATATAATGAAAGAAAAAAAAAAACAAGAAGGAGGGTTGTGTTTGGCTTTGACAAAAAGACAAATCACTGCTTTTATGAGACTGAGAACTTCCTAATTAATGGGAGTGCACAACTTATTTATGAAATGATGGCATTTTCAAGGACTCAGGTACGAAGGGCACTGAAGAATTTAAATCCCACTCTGTCCTTCCCAAAAATGTACCCCTGTTCACCTCTGTCTGAGAGGCAGGAAGGAAGTGGAAATGATTTTATTTTGACCATTTATGATCAGAGGTGAGTGAGAAACAACAGAAAGAACTGAATTGCTGACAGTCGGTAAGGGGTTTCAGGACGCGGACGTCGCCCCTGCTGGCAATAAGTGCAAACATGAGCATGAGAGTATTTCCTCATTCTCTGAGAAAATGAGGATTGTGGAGAAGAAAGGGAGGGAAAAAAGGGAGAGGAAAAAAAAAATCGATCTGCCTCACTCTCTGCAGTGCTGCATCCACTGGGTGTGTGCTAGGGCTTCGCATGTGCATTGTGGCCCCAACTGCAGGGGCGCCACCAAGTGGTTGAAATTATTCTCACAGTCATTTTAACAGAAGACCAATCAATGCTCAGGAAAAAAAACTCTTATTTAAGAGGTAAGAAGGACAAAGAGAATTTTTAAAGTGTTTTCTCAGACAAGCAGACAGACTAATTCATATTTTAAACATAAATATTATATATAAACCCAGCTAATATCAAAGGCTCTGTGTTTTCAAGAAAGGGTTGGTTGTGGCTTTGTTTAGTCTAAATCTGCAAGAAATTTTAAAAAAAGTTTTAAAGCACAAAATTGTTTTACATTTAAAAACAATATTGTCTTCAAATTTAAAAAAAACTACATAGGTTGTCAAGTGGGACTTGATGTCGATGATGCAAATTACTGATGCACTAGTCAGCTAATTAAAAGAATATTGATAGCGCGAGGCACAGATGAAGACTAAATCACAATGAGCTAACAAAATTAAAAACGATGTCCAAAAATGTGTCAGAATATTTAACAATGGAAAAGCTTCAAAACGGGGGTTAAAATTGTCCGAGGATACTAGAAAGCACTGTTGAATGTGCGGGTCTTTGAACCTGTCTACGTTGCTGTGATGGACGTAGCCAAGTCAGCTGGGAGCCTATAACTGTAGTAGTGTAGAGAGGCTGTGAGTGCACACCACAAAGATGGATGAAACAGGGACGAGAACAGCTCCTGCTGGACAGTACTTGTCTCTGTGCTGCCTCTAATTACCTGGCTGCCCACAAGCTTTCCTGCATGTCAACGTTCAATCATCGCCACACAAACACACAGAGACAAACACACACACACACAGAGACAAACACACACACACATATACATCCACTTGCTCTGTGTAAATCTGTTACACAGACACTGCCCACAAACAGTCAGACTGGGTTTGTTTTTACCTCTCCCTCGATCCTGGGGGGGCGAATGCTGGACAGGTGGATGGTCTTGTATTCACCGGAGTTGAGTTTGACGACCATGGCATCGGCGTTTACCACTTGCATCACCTGCAGATGGGGGTAGAGAGGGAGAGAACAGTGTGCTTAATATAAAATCAAGATGGCAGTTTGATTAGGTGAAAACATGGAGATTAAAATGAGAACACGATAAGATGACTGTCGAGGATAAAACAAATAAAATAAAAATCATGTAAATCTTTGGTTACATGTACCCCCCAGGGCTGGAGCAGTGTTGTAGCAAAAGATACTCTCACTGCTTTTTTGGTGAGTAGACAGAGTATAAGAATGATGGGAAGTGAAGGAGCAGGTAAAGGATAAATGGAGAGGAAGAGATCTATTCAAAAGTGTAGGGAGAGTGACAGTGCAGATCCTTTGCTGTCAGAAGACACTGAGAACAAGGTAAGAATGAGCGATCCTTGAGTGACTGAGTGAGTACGCTGGCTGAGTCGTCCCCAGCAGGCAGACACGGTTTGGAGGACGGAGGGAGGACATTTAGCCATCTGGGGGATTGAAACCAACGGGGAGGGAGACAGAGAGCGAGAGGGAGTCAAGAGAAAACCTTTAAAACACAAACACAGTGTTAAAGAGACTGATAGAGCATTACCCAGACCTCTGCCCAACAACTTCCTGGCAGCACTTTGTTATGACGACCTTTACAGGTGTAACCAAAGACACAGAAATTTATGATTGGCATTTAAATGTGCTTAATATCGAAGGCAACCATCACAGCTACAGACGACCAGAAGTTAGCATTGGTTGTCAATTTAGACAAGCATATTAACAAGGCCCAAAACACGTAGAACAGATGTTCCTGACCAAGCTGTTAGTTTTCCCAAAGGTCATCAATGATGGAACCAAATCCTTAAAAAATCTCCAATGGCGTTCTCTGATATGCTTTACAACCAAAGCCTGTCATTTCAACACACATCAGTCTTTGCTACTGTACTATTTATTCAGTTGTTGCTGAATAGGGCTGAAGCTTCGAGGTAATTGGAGTAAATGTGACACAGATGGAACACACATCCAAACCCAGTCTCTTTGTGTAGGTTGAAAAAAAAAAAAATTTGTACTTCTGCCTCCCACATGTAATTTGAACAGCTTTAACCAAACTCACTCAAGCTGGAATTCAGATGTAGGCTGTGCTTGAGCTGAAGTCCTAAAATTCAGAGAAGCAGGCCTGAGCTGTGTTTCAAGGCCTGTGTGGGTGTTCTGTGGCTGAATGTGTGGTTAGAAAACAACATAAAAAAATGAATTCCTTTGTGTATTAAGTTGAGCGTATTCAGTGGTGGCGTAGGACAAACACAAATCCAGGTGTACTGGTCTCCGAGAAGCATTCATTATATTCATGAAAACAAATCAAACTGCCACTGCATTTGCTACCAGAAAAAAAAAAATACAGAAATGAGACCAACCCACGTGCTAAAAAGGCTGCTCAAAACAGCGGTCAAAATATACCATCACATTGTAATCACTAAGCTGAGTGGGTGAGATGCAGGGGGACCAGGAGGTTAGGCTGACAGAGAGGGCTGGATTGGGGTATAATGAGTGAGTGCAAGGGGGACACAAACCTGTACAGTAACAAGGTCATTTTGTGGGCTGCCCAACTAAATAAAGTGCAAGAGAAGAGAATGTGGCAGCGGCTGAAAAAAAAAAATTGGCTCAGCATTTACTGGCTAATTATCAAGTGGAGGAGGCAGGACCAGAGAGGAGAAGGAGGAAGAATCAACACGGGCAGAGACGGAGGCAACTGGAGGCAGAGTGAGCCAGAGAGACGACTGTAAGCTCTCTGCAAATATTACCGCAGCAGAGATGGACAGAAATGTGAAATGGACAGAAAGAGAGAGGGGGGAAAAAGTCTCAGTAAAGTAGCTGCCATTAGGGTTGAGTGAGCAGGCAGAGTAGACAAACCAGGGGCAGAGGCAGCATGACTCAAGGGTCTGATCTGATGCTTCAGAGGTGGGAATCTACTGCCACCCTCTGCCCATGGCTGACATGACATCTGCAGTGGCAAGGATCAGTCACTGCAACACGAGGAGGAGCCAGGCGTCCATCAGGGAATGGATGGATGGGCTGTCAATCAAAACCTCTGAAAAGGTTGGAACCACGTGAGGCAATATGCAGTACCTACTGAGGGCAATGCTACTGCCCACAGTGTACTGAGGTCAGTGAAATACTTAATTTGCATGTTGCTAATGTCATATAGATAGATAGTTAGATAGCACTTTATTAATCCCTCAGGAGTTCCCTTTGGGAAATTTAGGAATCTAAAATATCTATATCTATAAATAAATATCTAAAAGATTTTACATTTGTGGCTACTGTGTATTTACATATTCATATTTCATTCTTTTTCCTTTTGTGTTATATGTTCATATATCATAATGAAAATGAGTGAGTCTTTATCTTTATCTACACATTTCTAATCAGTCTTTAAAAAATGCTGTATCTAAGGTCATTTTAATGTAGTTCTACTTGTCAACATTTAGCTACCATAGGATCAACTAAGTCATTATAAAGATAATTTTAGCCTAATTTTTAAAATAACCATGAGCTACTGGGACAAAATTCAATTGGGTTTAACTTTTAATTAGCTTAAAAAGACCAACTTTTGGTTTACATTTATTTTTAAATGATGTATTTCTCCACACTTCCTCCCCTTGGACCATATTAGAATTAATTTGCCATTAACTGTATTTTTGAGCGAGCATCTAAAAACAAAACCAAAGAGTCTCACAGCAGTTTCTCTGCCACAGAAACACAGATAAGAGTCGTCAACCTGCTGATCCTAAAGTCGAGCATTTTTCAAACTAAGAGTCGTCAACCTGCTGATCCTAAAAAAACTAGACTTTGGAATGATTTGAAGGACTCTTACAAATCAGGTTAAAGGCAGTGATGAGAGGTTGATAAAAATGTTTACACTGTGTCATCTTTTATCCATCACCTCTCAGGTTGAAGGGAAGGAATAGGCGAGGAGGGAGTGAGAAAGGGGGAGGAAGACTATTGGGACCTGGCCTACATCTGCTTCTCTAGTCCCTGTAGAGACAGGAGCAGAGAAGGGTGAGACAGTCAAAAAGGAAGATGCGTCAGCAGGATTGATTTGTGAGGATTGGACCTCCTTTGGCTCTCCACTCTGGCCATCACTCAGGTAATAAGAAGTGAAAGCAGAGTGGACCAAGAGAGGGGAGGAGTGTAGGATGAGGGGACTGATGGATAGATGTGTCCCTGGAAAAGTCAGTGCAGCGCAGCATTATGTGCCTGCAAATGTCACAGGGACGATGATGGGGAGGGAGGGGCAACAACGGGCCGTCCAATATGTACTTAGCTTTAAAATAACTCAACCATTTGCAGGGTCAGCAAGACATTTCCCCAACACGACTGCCAGCCACTTCTTTTTTTAAGGAAAGCTTTTAGAGTCACGTGCTCCTGCTGCCAATCTGAGGCCTTTCACTTCACTGACAACAGCTTTGCATGTATACTTATATTTTAAAAAAAACAATTATTTTCACCTACAGCAAATCACTATACTCTCAATGTAAGTGATCCTTTAAAGGTCTGACAATGCCTTGTTGAAGAGTAACTAACATAAATGGATAATTTTATCATACGTTCTACCTGTAGCGCCGATAAACATTACCCCGAGACATAACAATACACTATTTACAGCAGACGACATTGTCGACAATTAAAGGTTAGCAATTTATTCAAATCTAGAGGTTTGTAGATTTTTATGAGCTGCTGTTTTCTTTGTTGATCTATTTAGACTTAATAAACTGACTGTTGATAGAAGAGTTAGAACTGATGTTTGCTGTTTTAAGTCTGGTCAGAAGTGCATCTGAATATTTGTTAATTAGGGTCAACATATAAAAGGTCATATAAAGGTCAGCACTCCATAAAGAGAAAATATAAAGTATCAGATATCGTACAAATTGACTATCACGCCCAAATAATTGTAATAAATGTCAGTTAAAAATATCATATTGTACATCTCTACGTAGATGACATTGTCATTTTCCCACTAATTCATTGGTGAGGTGAGTGCAAATGAGCAGACCGCCACAGGTGGCAATGTCCTCTCTGGATATTCATGGAAAAAATATTTGTAAAAGGGAAAAGGGAGAGAAGTTGTACAGAGATGAAGAAGTGCATCAAGGTCTAGCTGGGGGGCAACAACAGAGAAGTAATGTACGAACAAGGAATAAAATATCAGAGCGGATAGTCCTGGGAATCTTGATTAGTTTTTTTTTCCCCCTAAAGTCTCACTATACCATTTCAAGCAAAATCATATTTTTTGGCTTCTTTTGTAACACCGTGTCTTTTCTCCTCGGCAGCTTTCATGGCTCTTTTTAATGCGTCGTCATGAATTCGCCGGCAAATGTTCCCCTCACTCCCTACTGCTGGTATCCAACCTGCTTTATATTAAAGGGTTAAGAGAGATCTGAGAGCAGCTCGCGCTGATAATATAAATGTTTTATCCTTTCTCTAGCCTCTTCCCACTGACTCAGGAAAAAATATACATACAGCTTTTTATTTGCACCTCCTTTGTGTTTGTGTGCAGTTCATCAAATTCATTCTGTTAGCAGATTGCCAAAACAAGACCTTTTATGTAACCCTCAGGCCAGCTATGAATTTTTGAAAGCCTTTGAAAAATCAGGGTTTGGGGGAAACAGGTAGACAAGAGACAAACTTTAGGAGTTTAGAACTTTCTTTAAACATTCAGGGGAAAAAATATACTGGCTGAACAAAACAGCTGGTTGGGACTCAGAGGAGAAAATAAAAAATAAAAATCTAACGGTTTAAAGCTGAAGTTTCTTTACGGCGTTAAAGGTTGCGATTGAAAACTATAATATGTCATCTTATTCAGACATTACCGTAATGTATGGAGGAGTCCATCAGGCTTAATTTAAAGTAATGTTTGCTGACAACTCGGAGGTGGGCAGTACAGGTAGTACATCATATTAAGGTCACTTCACTTTCCCACTGAGGCTCTGACCAATAACCTACAGAGCTAATATTTCTGTGCCTCTGCTTCAGTGTACGGCACAATTTGGCCTTAATTTGACTGGGGAGCACTTAAAAAGGTTTTTGTTAAGCATTCTCCCATCTGTACCTTTGGTGAAGGGATTTCTTTTTTCTCCCCCTATTCTTTTTATTTAGTGGGGAAGTCTGCAGATGTGAAAATAAAAGCTGTCAGGAGGATATAAGTCATTAGAAGACTCATAGTGGCTCAGTTTCTGCTGCAGTGATTGGAAAAAATAGGAAGTGCTGCAGCACACATCAAGACGTCGAAGGCAGGGAAACAGCCGGCACTGATGCAGAATCTTATTCACAGCGGATAATGGCCCCAATGTCATGTTGATAGTTTCATAACTTGGTCTTTATAGCTTAGATTTAAGACTTTAAAATAGAGCATGATGACGCGAATGGAGATAAGTGACACCTCTACCAGATTAAGAAGGGATTTATGTTCAGACGACACCTTCGCTGATGGGACACAGCGTATAAAAGACACGACAAAGCCTCACCTTGGCTACAAACTGTCTGTCCTTCTGGTCCAAGTTGGCGGTGGGAGCCACGTAGTCCCTCCAGATGCGGACCTTGCGCTCTTTGGCAGATCTGGCCAAGAACAAAGTCACATCATCATCATCATTTTAAGTGGTAGTGCTCACCATTAGCCAGATATTAGGATACGAGAAACTTTATCACATTACGAAAAATGTAGTCGTTTTGGCTGGAGAAAAAGCTGAAAAATCTCATTAAAGCAAGAATATTCCTACATCAGAGGCCAAAAGTTGCTGCAGTACTGACTGCAGAGAACAGTCACAGCAATATTATAGTGTGAGACAGTTTATCACAAGTGTTGGTGGCAATCTGTCACAAACTCCCCAGCAGTACACTCACATTTTCTCCATTTATTTATTTCATCTTCCATCTAAGATGCGATCTTCAAACCATTTCGACATGTAGTTTTGGTTATCGTCCTGCAAAGTTTAGGCTTTTTAGCAGCTATACATGTAACTACTTTTTTTATATAAATATTAGTAGAATCCGGGCTATTTTAAAGATTAAATAAGATTTTTTTTAAAAAATAATCATTTTTAGTATGGCATTTTAAAGCAATTGTGTTTTAGCTTTTCCAATAATCCTAGAAAGGTGTTTTACCTAACCTCTGGTCTTTGGCCCCAGTATTTTGCTATGGATCGTAATTCTGCCAAATTTTAATAATTTCTTTAGGTAATATCCATATATATATTATTCATATGCAATATAGAATGAGACAATTTCAAAATGTGAATTTTGGACCATATCACCAAACTCCAGTTTCAGGTTTTTTGTAGCTATTATTTTGCTTATACTTTGGCCCAAAAGATTAATATTATATATTTTTTTACATTTCTTTACCTTTCAGCAGCTCGCAGTTTCTCGGCTCCTTGAGTGTAAACGGCCATGGACCAGTCCACGCAGCGGGCGAATCCTTCCTTTAGCAGAAGCTCCGTAATGTTACCATTCTGAGAGAGACAGACGGAAAGACATGAAGAACTGAGAAAACACTGCACTGTTTGGACATTTACCAACTTAATGTTGATCGTCCGCTCTCACTGGATGAAGGATGGTGCCCAGGATGTTCTGGTTGGGGCAGCTCTCCAGGATGATTTGAACGTCTCTCTGCAGAAGTCGGGATTCAGTGAAGAATTTGGCCTCTGCTGCAAATGGTTCTGGTGACTCTGTACCATCTGCTTCTCTCTTAAATGTTGGACACTGGAAAATAACACCGATACACACACGAAAATAAGATATGAATAAGCATCAATAATACTGTATAATCTTTACTCAACCAGCCAATCTGGGTGTTTTTGTACACCTTGCTTTAACGTCTATCTGTATTCTCCATTTCTGTGTGGCGAGGCGCCAGACAGATAAACACAAGAGGCACAAAAAGCAGGCAACAAAAAAAGAACATCTTGAAATGGATGTAATATCTTCAAGTGAGGTGATGAAAAAGATTAGTTATCTGAATGATCCATTGGCAAAGTGGGGCTAAGTGAAGGAGACTGATGGGGAAGTTTAGTCAAAGAGCTATGACACAGCTAGGACTTAAAGAGAAGATTGTATCTGCCGCAGTATTCTACCTGCCATTACTTTTGTCTGGTTTGCCAAACAAAGTAACAGCCGCTGTGAGCTGGAAGAGCACAGAGTGGTGGTTACCTTCACGCCTGACAGCATGACTGTGACCAGGTAGTAGTCGGGAAGCAGCAGGGCGCGAACAACACTGCCGTCACGCACATGCTCAATGATGGCTGCAGGAGAGAAGAACAGAGATTCACAATGAGCGCTGACAAATCAAGATGGAACCATAATAATTAACATCCTAAAGGATCTCCAACCAGCTGAGTAAGGGGCTTATCAACAAAGTTCAGAAGTTTAACACCTCATACGGGTCAAGTGCTTTATCATCAGCCATCACTGCTGAAGTCAGCTTCATTTTGGTAACAGTGGGAATCACAACGTGGTAAATGTTTTAATATACTGTTTCTGGGCTAACATTTAAACGTTGAACTCTTTAACCCATTTAATTCATACATGTATCTCTGCAAACTTTGAAATACAAATTTGGTCAAAGTTTACTTTGTGGAAAATCAAAGCAAACACTTCACGAACAACGATATCTGCAAGTATAGCAAACCCTAAGCTATTTCTTGTGGTTGCTATAGTTTGAGCTAACATTTAGCTATATTAAGACAAATGATTCAATGGCTTTTTGCTCTACCTAAATTGCTGAACATTCTGAAGTATTAAAAAACAAGTTTTTTTTTTGTCAAAAACAGTTTTTATATATGGTAGTTAACCTATATGTTTTTATCAAAACAGTTTTTATATATGGTAGTTAACCTGTATGTTTTTATCAATTTCAAAGACAAAGTTTGTAGGCAAAGAAAATTCTTAAGGTTTAGCATCAATCAACGTCCAACTTGTGTGTGTGTGTGTAATGCGTGTGCATGCACATGAAATAGAACTTATCATTTTGGTCATAATAGCAGATCACAGTACATTTAAAGCCCTTCAGTCGGATCGCTGCCTCTGATTTCCAAACAGCCATGATGGCCTCTCATAAACGGTAAGAACAAGAAATAAAAGAATGAAGAAAAAAAAAAGAAAAAAAAGAGAGAGAGAACACCTTCACTCTATTCGTTTTCCCATTCAATTAAAGAGTAGTGAAATGAGCTGAGCCACCGTTAGCCACACTCATCTGGAAATAAATTGAGAAGCACATTACACCTCGGGTAAGTCAGAGATGAGAGAATGGGGGAATGAACCGGTGGAGGGTATTACACCGTGTGCCATTACAGGCCCTGCAACACAAAGTGAAATCTCCAGCCGAAAATGATGGATTTCTGTCACGGCTTACCAATTTTTTTTTATCTAAGAAAAGAATAGCCTTAAATGACGTTGCTCAGGAACAGGGGTTACCTGAGGAAACCCTCATACTTACCATTGATGGGTTTCTGGTGCAAGGAGTCCACAAAGTTGCGGGGATTTTCTATGGTGTATTTAAGATCGCGGATGGTGTGTGCGCTGCCACCCTCACTCCACAGGCCCTTCTTGGACGACTTGGACTGGTCCTCCAATTCACAGAGTCGGGCCTGCTCTGGACTGGTCACACAAAGAAATCAGATTAATTTTGAGTTCTAAAATTTCTGGCAGTGATAGACAATTAAAATGATATTTTTTTCTTTTTGAACTCAAAACAGAAAAACGAGAACTCTCCTGCTGTCTTTCACACCTTTTACTTTAATTCCTGACAATTTTTGGAAAGAGGAAAGTGCTGCT
>NC_024314.1:21893577-21902370 GCF_000523025.1 Cynoglossus semilaevis | reverse complement strand
TTTTTTCAAAAGCAAATGTGTACTCAGTTAGGCAAACCAGCTAATTTTAAAAATAGTAGGTAAATTGATTTTTTTTAAATGCAATTTCTTTCAATTTGTCAGGAGAGGGTCAAAGAAAAAGTTGTAAATAGGTCAAGATTGTGGGGCTTGACAGTAGTCTGATCCACAAAGGGGGGCGCTATCGGTGTCATATTGAGTGCAAGACCGGAAGAGACAACGCCATCTATAAAACACACGTCTGTTTCCTCCGGTCTAGATCCTTGGTTTTTGCTCAGTATTGCCTGAAGCAGACGTTAGTCTTAAAATTAATCTAAGCAGTTTCTTGCTGACTGAGCAACAACGGTGAAACTTTTCTATAGGAAGCCATCTGTGTTTAAGCTACTTAAAGTTTAAGTGCTGGTCAATAGAGAGGCAGTGTATGTGACAGTAAATATACAATCAATGACAGCAGACACAGAGGAGCCCCAGAGATTCACACACAGACCTCGGTACTCATGCAGAACCAAATTCCCTCGTGAAGGCTGGAGATTGGGAACTTATCTGCATCCCACAGGATAAGCATGCAGAACCAAATTCCCTCGTGAAGGATGGAGATTGGGAATTTATCTGCATCCCACAGTATAAGAAGATTTTTTTCTTCTTTTACATCTACATCAGCAGCTCTCGTGACCAATATTGTCAATATGAAATCAAAACAGATATTGACTGGAAAGGAAATGTATAACTGAGCAAGTCTGCTGGAACAAAGGCTACAGCATGGATTACATACATCTGAGTGTTAGCTAACATTTTACAATCTAGCCAGGGGTCAATCAGTGTGACCTGGACATTACGCCACATTATCATGGACCTTTTGCCCCTGTGTGTCAAAACTTTAACTATCAGGTATATTCTAGTCTTATTTGCTGTAGTTTTGGCTGCTGGCTGTTCCTGTTATAATCCCTGGAGAGGCAATGGCCCCTTAGGAATTATAACTGAAGACATAAATCTTTCAGCTACCAAATCTGGAGTTTGTCACTTTCTGTCTCTCCCCAATCTCCCAGTCATGCTCCAGACTGGTAATTCCCAAAGTGGGGGGCAGGCTCCTGCATCGGGCCAGGAGCTATTGCAGAGGTGCAGCAGAGCAAATTAATTTCTATTTCAATCATTTCTATTGGTTCCACAGTGGAAAAAAAAATCACTGACTTGTAATTTAATTTTCCTTGCTGAATCTGATTTTTTTTTTTAAATTAAGTGTAATTTGAAGAATAACCACATATTCTAAATTTAAACTCTAGATCTTGTAGTCTTGCCCTGAAGATGTCATGTTACCATGGTAAAAACAAGCACATGAATTGGTACAAAATTACATTTACCTCCTAAAAATGTTGGAAAATCAGTAAACACACGACTGACGACATCTCTCCTCTCAACTGGCTACTTTGTGGAGCCAAAATACAATAAGCTCAATATTAAAGAACTTTGTTAAGCCATTTAAACTCCCTGTTGTTTTTGTCTGGTCTTAAGAGGATGTCGAAGAATAAAATAAGCCTGGTCTTAAATGAAGTGACTGGAAGGGTTTCCAATCCTGGTGAGCAGTTAATGCCCACAGAAAGCACTGCTCACCCCCGAGATGTTTACATCAGTCCAACAGCACTTCTTTAGGGCTTCCGGTTAGAAAGACACGACGGGTGGTAATAAAGCACAGCTGGTGTCCATGTTAATACAGCTCCCCTCTGCTGTGATGAGTGGATGTTGGATAAACCAGTCAGTCAACGCTCCTGACTGTGCTTTTAGAATTTGTCAAAACCAAAGGGTAAAAAATCCTGAAATCTGAACATTTTTCTAGCTGTAACCAACTCAGCAAATGGATAGAGGATTTTTTTTTAATATACTCTCACACACACACATATATATATACACACACACACACATACATATATATATATATATATATATACATATATATGTATATATATATATATATATATATATATATGTATATACAATGGGGGAAATAAGTATTGAACGCATTAACTTTTTTGTCATTACATTTATTTCCAAAGATGCAATTCATGTGACATTTCTTCCAGACACTGGTATTAACTCAAATAATCCACACATTAAAAGAAATCACAACATTCAAGTCCATATATAATGAATATGTGGAATTAAGTCCAAGAACACAGGAAAAAAGTATTGAACACACTATCTGAGACTCGTTTAATACTTTGTGGAGAAGCCTTTGTTTGCAATGACAGCTTCCAGAAGCTTCTTGTATGTATTAACTAATCGCCCACACTGCTCAGGTGTGATTTTTGCCCATTCCTCCGTACAGATTGTCTTTAAATCTTGAATATTCTTTGGTGCCCTCTGGTGAACCCTTTTCTTTAGTTCTTTCCACAAATGTTCAATCGGATTTAAGTCAGGTGATTGACTGGGCCATTCTAACACATTGATTTTCTTTTTTTTAAACCATTCGAGAGTCAACTTTGCCGTGTGCTTCGGATCGTTGTCCTGTTGAAAGGTCCAGCCATGTCTCATCTTCATCATCCTGGTGGATGGCAGCAGGTTCTATATATATATATACATATATATATATACATATATATACATATATATATATATATATATATATATATATAATGACAAGAAGGCTGACTGAGCAACAGAGTGAGACACAGGACACACCACAGATGATTGATGAACGTGTCTGTTTCAAGTGCTGCTTAACTCAACACCAAGGACGGCATTTTTTATGACTGATCAGCGAAAGTCAAAGTGAAACTCCAAAGCAAGAACCCATCTGTGGGACGTAAAAATGTAAATCTGCAGCAATTTGCAAGCAGCATCATATTTTATTGATCTGTTACAACTCGTTTTTCACTTCTGAAGAAACATGGATTAAAATGATACTGTCATTTATACTTAAAAACTCCGTAACAAACATTAGTGAAACCAAATAAACGTTATACATGTATCAGTTACTAGACATTTCAGGTGCATCAGTGGTTTAAATGACCACAGATTTTTCCTCATTCTTAATTTTGAGCCTAAAAATGTGTCTAATTTAACAAATATGTTGTATTATCTTACTGTCGACTACTGCCTCTGTACTACAGAGATGTGTTATTTATCTTAAAAATACAGTAAGAACATAAATGACTACATTCTTTTGATTTAACAATAACACTGACACTGCTTTGGCACTAATTGTGTGTTTCTTTCAAACACATTTAAGTACCAGGTTGTTTGGGAAAAATCACTTAAAATGTGGAATAAATTGCTATTTAATCCATTTCTTCAGACCTGGAAAAATTCGCTATTCTGCTCTTGCTTTGGGTACATTATTCATTCTACATGACACTTATTACGTTGATTTATTTTTACCTTGATGTGTTTTAAAAGTTTCAACTTTAAATCAAATCCAAGTTCTTGTATTTCAGGACATTTCAGAGATAAATTAGCACAAAAACTCAACCATGTTTCTGTCTGCACTGGTCAGGATCAGATGGCTGTGCACTTTCCCCAAGTAATTCGTTTCTGAGCACATGTTCAACAGCTCTGTCCAAAAGCCATCACCATCACCATCACCCCCTAATTATTATCACATTATAGTTGGTGTGATCAGTGTAGCCAGTCACAAAAAGCGGTAATATTGTTGGGGGGATAAAAAACTCCTCTGTGAGTAATGTGCTTCCCTTTTGGCTAAACGATGCCCACTTACTCTTAGAGCATCATTTACATTAGCGCTGGTTCAGGGCCATTGCACAGGACCCATGAAATGGGTCATTAGAGAAAATATTCACGTTCATGTCTGTTCATGTTGAGACGTACAAATGTAGCAGCACGAGTCAAATTGCTTACAATGTGTGTAATGTGCAAATACTGCCACTGGGGGGCCTGTGCGGCACTTGTGGTGTCCTACAGCGCCGGGTGTGTTGATGTATTTAAGGGATTGCTGCTTAAGGGCAATGTGGCGGAAAAGGGTTTGAGAGGAAGGTTGCTGCTGCTGCAGCAGCAGGGTAATACTGCCCCCATCTGGCACATGGGGGATTTCACTCAATCTCACACAGTGCGGCAGCTGATGCCATCTGTGCATCTCGCTTCAGATTCACCATTAGTGTATGAAGGGGGAGCTTGAGTAAGTAATAGATTACAGCAAAGTGCTGACAATTTACTTTTTCTACCCATACTGTGAAACCTAGTACGCAGCTGTAGACAAAATAGTGGAAGGGAAAGTAATGGATATCTGTGTCTTCACCTGCAACACCTGTGAGATTTTTACCTCAAATATCCTTTTTAAGCACAATGAAGAGTATTATTTACACATTCCAGAGACATTTAAATACAGACAAAAGTTTTAAATTACTTTTTACACATTCCTATACCGTACATAGGGGGCAGCACCTTTCACTGAGCATAAAAAAAGTTTATTTTAACAAACAGCAACAGAGCACAGAACTTGTATGATTAAAAAAAATCTTACTTGTTTCCTCTAATTCCTTCCCTGCGGACTGTGGCGAGGCCTTCGTTTACCAAGGACTCTGCGATGTTTTCGCCGGTTGTGTCTGAAACAAATGCACAGAGAAGATTATTATTTTCACCTTGCATCAATTGTTTTGTTTTCTTTTTTTTCATTACACTGCAGTTAGAAATACACCAGGTCAGCTGGAGTAAATCAGTTTGTTTTTATATAAACAATTTGCAGCTACATCTTTCTGCAGTGAATGAGCACGCAGATAACAACCTATTAAAATGGAAGGTCAGGCTTTTTTTTTTAAGCACAGAATGAACTCATTACTATTTAAACTATTTTAATGTGAACTCACTATAAGCACGTTTGGAAAAGTTTATTAATGCCATGTCAAATGGATTAATTGTAGTTTAATAAAAACACAGGAGTTTTAAGAGAGTCCAACCGATCCTGCTTCTCATTTAAATGTTCTCTCAGTCATAGGATTTCTTTGCCATTCATATTTATAACTTGTCAGAATTCAAAATTACTTTTTTATTTAACATTATGAAACTCTTTCCGTTTAACCCACTAAGGTGCCACTTTAGTTACTTTAAAAAAACTCTCAGCTATGGGAAGTCCCTGATCTTTTCTCTGAACAGAGTCTAATGAAATGCAAAATTGAAAGACAAATGTTAACAGTATAATACACCACAATGCTCATATTCTGGAATGCAGTTTCTAAAGATATATTTTTCCTATTCAATTATATATCACATGAGCCTAATTTATCACAAGTAAGTAAGAAAAGCAGAATATCATCAGCATAGAAATTATATGAAACAACACTATACTAAAAGGTTTGACAAGAAAAACAAGAAAAATAAACACTGATGGTGTCTGGGACCTTTAGTACCTCCCTGGACACAGTTCATGGTGTTTATCAGTGACAGTGGACTTACCTTTGCCCAGGTAGACTATGCCATACTCTCTGCCTGAAGGGGTCCTGATTTCCACAGTGAAGCACACTTCTTTGCCGATGAGTTTCTTACGCAGGAACTCTCTGGCTTGAAAAGCCCACGGCTGCAAAGCAGAGGGATATTTATGCTCAATTTCTAAAAAGTCAACCTGATTAGTAGTTAAAGTAGCAGCTAATTTTGACAAATCATCTGCGGACGAATTAAACAACTACTACCACATAGCACTGCAATTACGGACGGACTCCATTTCAAGTAGCGGACCTCTCTAAATGTTGAGATTTCTGTTGCTTTTTTTGCAGCAGTCAGACACAGTTATCAGATAAGTAAATTGTACTGAAGCAAAAACAGTTTGTACTAAATGGAGTAATTAAAGAGTGTGATGATCCTGTTAGAAAAAAAAAACCTGCAGTGCTTTTTCATTATGATCCTATCTTTGCCACAGCAATTAACTTTGATCTGTTGCTGGTATTATTTTTATCTAATATTAAAGAGAAACCTAATTGGAAATTTGTTTAATAAAATAAACACCAGGTTTCCATAACCTAGGTCAGTTTTTAGTAGAATAACACCTTTGAAGAGATAGACACTTTCAATATTAACAGTTCAGTCTGCAATCTGTAAATAATTAGTACTGTAATTTAGATACATAAATAAAATAAATAAATAAATACATTTTTTGATGTGGCCCCAATACCAATGTATACATACTACTATATGAAATCTTAACAGACAAGAGAAGACACAGGTCATGTGACAAAAACTCCACTTCAGTGACAACAGTAAAAACAAATATTATCACAACAGAGTGTGTGTGTGTGTGTGTAATGCATGGCTACAGTACTAAGGAGGACCTTGTTCTGCCTTTGACAAACACACAAACATACCAACACAAAGAAAAGGGTCTTACCTCATCAGGGGTGTCCTTGGTGTCAGGCTGGGCCTGGGCAGCCCGACGTGCCATGGCTCCCGCTCTGATATTGCTGAGATTGATCTGACGTTCCGGGGGTGGGCCACCTCTGGGCTGGCCTCGCACTATGATGGCACAGCCTGAAAGGACCTGGAGAGAAACAACAAAAAGCATCAGAAGGAGAACAAAAAAAAAAGCTTTCATACAGAGCATCAGTTACGTCAGCAACTGCTGGACTTTGCCAGTAACATTTTTAGACAGTTTACAAACAGACACTCCCAGGGTACAAGCACTATTTAAGCACTTTCAAGGTCCATTTTAACTTCTCCAGCACCTTGAAGCTTTAGCTATACAAAGTCAGAGACGGAGGCCGATTCTGGGACACTGGGACAATTCACAGCTGAAGACTCAAGACTTGACCTCAGACTCATCCTCAAAAGACTTGAAACTTGACTCGGACTTAAGGTTTGAGACTCTCTCATGAATCTCCATGAAAATCAATGACACTACAATAAATTACACTTCACATTTCTTACAGCAATAGGATGCCAATAGAATGAGTTCAATGAGCGAAGACTAATTTCAATCATTTGAAACTTGACTTGGACCTGGTGCAGAATACTTGACTTCTGGTATTGCTCCTCAAAGACTTGTGACTTGGACCGAGGGATGAAGACTTGACCTGGTATTACTCCCTCAAAGACTTGACTTGGACTTTTTTTTTTACAGGATCTCAAAAAACATTGACTATTGAGCTGGCTAACCTTCTTTAGGCTAACCTCTTTTTCAGCAAATTAGACTAGTCTTAGTAAACATTTAAAAGTAAGCCCATGGTTACTAGCTGAGATTGAACAGAATACAAAATCTGAATGGGGATTTTTTTTAAACATTTTCAAAACTCAATGCAAAAATAAATAAATAAATTGTGCCTTACTCTGCAGGAAGTATTCATATACAGTAAGTTGACTATACAATCAAGGTTGCGCAACAGCCGACAGGTATGGTTGGGTTACCTCGTCTTGGCTTTGACAACCGTGGCATTTATGTGAATCTGAGCAAACACCTTTTATCTGTGGACTCTCCAGTGGGTCAGAAGGGAGCATCACCACCCGCTGTTGATCTAAGATGTGAGGCCTGATAAAGTCTAGCTTCAGATTAGCACCGTTACCTGCTTTGCCTGAGACAGTTCCCCTCAGGGACAGGCCAGGCTGATGGGGTTGATGAAGATTTTTTAAATATGGACTTGTCAGGAAGACAAAACAAATAAGATTAAGAAGTTTAATTTGATTACAAAATGACCACAAATTTGACAACACAGGTTTGTCAGAATGTCATTCTCTTTTCAAAGGCTGATTGAGTTAAGGTGCCAATGTTGAATGTAGCAGATTAAGGAAATTTAGATATACTGATCAGAAAGAAAAAAAAACTTGAGCAATAAGAAAGTCTGCTTTGAGACGATTCAGAAAGAATAAAAAAGTAAGTGTATCGTAATTATGACAATTAGTCCGTTTGAAAAACATCAGTCTCTGGAGAGAAACCTTCACCTGCATATACACCACCAGGGGAGAAAAACCTATGCTAACCTGTTTACATCAGTTGCAAATGTTCTTAAAATAGAACTCCCTCACCTACACTGAGTACATCTGATAATTCACAATTTCAAGTAATGTTGATGTCTGCTTCGCAATCTGTATGTGGTGATGAATCATTTCTGTTCACTTAAGGAAGATTATGACGCTTATGTTGTGTGTCAGAAGTGTTTTGTTTTGGGGGGGTTTACACACAGACTGTAAATAAACAATGGGGATTGCTTAGTGGCTCTAACAAGGTATTGTGAAGTCTCATCATATAAATAAAGTTTTGGGGAAATGTCTGACTAAAAAAAACTACTACTAGGATTAACTACACCTAGCAGTGTTAGCTTTTACTTAAACATTACTTTAAATCTATAAATAAACTGTTAGAGTTTAGATATTAAGACATGTAAATATATTGTAAATTGTGGGAGGAGTAGCATGTTTTATTTAAATATATAAATATAAAATATAAATTTTATTTAAATATATAAAGCATTTCATGCTTTTAAGGTTTCATAACAGACTATGCTTACTTCTAATAAAGTTTTGACACTGGAAGAAAAGTGCAAACAAGATGAAAACCTAGTTTCCTTGAAAGCTAAATTCCATTTAAATGTATGGGCTTGGTCAAGTCTACGAGGGAGAAAGTGAACTATAGGCTAGACACAACCAAAGTGAATAGAAGATTATAGGGGAGCACTGGAGCTTTAGCTACGTGTCAGTTTCCTGTGGTTGCTCTAACCCTAACACACAGCAGTTTCCTGTGGTTGCTCTAACCCTAACCCTAACACACAGTGGGGAAATGCCTAGGTTAAAACGTCTTGAAGCACTTACTTTTTTACTTAAGTTTCAAGCACTTCAAAGTCCGCACTTTGATTAGTTCAAGGTAGAACA
>NC_024314.1:21879086-21893537 GCF_000523025.1 Cynoglossus semilaevis | reverse complement strand
AGAGACCGGGCGAACTTCGCCACTTTGGCTTCAATGCCCTGCATTTACTCGACTGTCACTATAAAAGATTGGTAATTTCGCAATGTGTTTAAAAGTTGACATTCTGACTCAGCAACGCAGTAAATGCAGGAACTTTGCGCACAAGAGATTTAAACCAACTGGATAGTGGATGTTAATTTGTTAGCACCCGTTAGCTGGGAAACTTAACATCTGTTAGGGTCAAAAGCCACCCAGTATCCATGCAACTTAATAGAGTAAGCGTTTATTTTTTAATATTTCACTAACAGTCAACTTTAAAGCTGCGTAAATTCTAGTTGGTTTATAATAATAACTATTATGTAAAACAACAAACATGTACTATTGTCACTGAGCTCATTAGCAGGCTATCAAATTGGCTAATCTGTGTTAGCTGACATAAAACTCCACTCCAATGACCAAATTGTAACTGACATTTCGAAATAATATAATCGTGTTGTGTTTACATGCGTAACCGTTTGGTCTGTGCTGTCTCATAATTTTAATTTAAGTTTGGTGCCAAGATGGAAATACTTTAGCTCTGCTTAGCTGTTAGCCTGCTAGGCTAAATAGCTCCATCCCTCACGTTTTTAAAACTTACCATTTTAACTATTCCTCTCTGCAGATGAGCAGAGGAAACGGGAGCCGCCTGAGCGGTAGCCGAAACAGATGCCATGTCCACTGGTGAAAAATAGAACGCCGTTAGTTCAGGAGGGGGGTAAAGACCAGGTCAGGGAGCCGGGACACTTAAAGTGTGAGTGACTGTTCTACTGAAAGCCAAGAGAGAGAAAAGGGCTGAGCGGCGATCAACACACACGTTATACCGGAAACACACTATGCCATGCGTACACATACACATTCAAACTTTTCCGGGTCTGAGTAGCAGAATGAATGGGAGTGAACGGAGCCGCTCTGTGACCGCGTAAGCAACTTGAAATAACGGCTTCCGGAGCAGGAGGTGCGACACGTCAGCACAGTGTTAAAGCGATACATGCTGCATTCACGGACCACAAGAAAAAAGTTGTTTTGGTTCCCGCTGGAAAGGAACTGGCCTAACAATTCAAAAATACTAATTATCATAGTAATTTTGTCTAAGTAATTCAAAATCCAATTATCACTAATACAAAATAAATATTTTAAACCATATAAACAGCATATTTGGCGTTTTCGGTTGTATTGAAAACTTCTCAATGTATGATTGCTTTACTTTCTCACATACATTTAAGCCTGACAAGGCCAAAAAAGTTAGGAATCCTTGGAATATACAAAATGTAATATTTGTAATGTGTCAGCTGTTAGACAAAAACTTGCTAAATGTCCACAAACAACTTTGTTTTAAAATCCAATAAATTAGTCAAAGTTAGCCTAGTTATTACATAAAGTCAGTTGTTCACAAAAAACAAGAACAAAACTATCCATAAAAAGCATCACAGTCCAGAGAGCAAAGATAAAGTTTAGCTAAACCAAAGGATGTAGACCAAAACAGAATCCTTAACAGCTACTAGTTCAATAAATAGACTATATGTAGCCAAATGATGGGCTATTAAACTGCCCAGGCCCTACTGTATCCAGAATAAGTAGCTAAAAAGCTCCAAATTGCTACAAATTAGCTTAAAACTGAAAGCTAAATGAAAAAGATATGAGCTAGTCCATGACTTTATTTCAGCCAAAGATAGCTTAAAATCAATTTATATAAAAATATGTTGCCAAAAAATCTAAATAAAACTAAGAAAACCAAATAATCTCTCAGTCTTCAAAGAATAAAAACTAGCTATCGTTTAACTGAAATTGAATCCTGATAGTAAAAATATCATAGTGAAAACAGGAAAAAACAAAAGAAGTACAACATTATAGCTGAAAAAATATGCAATTAAGATAAAAAAATAACCGATTTAGGTTTAAAAGTAGCAAAAATATTATTCGTAATTTTACCTCGATAGCAGAAAGGTAATGAAGCAGCTAAACAAAAATTGTGTCCAAAAGTTACAGTAATTATAACAACTGTGCAGAAGACTGTCTCAGACATAAAGTCTATGGAGCTATATAGGAAACAACTGCATTTATACATAAACATTGAAAGCATTCTCACATTGTAATGCGATCAACAGAGACAGGAGATTGATAATCATTGATGGTCCGGTGGAAAAATAAATATTTTTCTTTTCAAGCTGCTTCTCCCACACATGACCGTTAGTGACCGTGTGACTGAGATACAGGGCATTTCCAATGCAGAACACTTATACTCGAGGGACCCAATCCAAGCATTTGTAATAACTTTTAATGTTATTGTGACTCTTTTAATGTCCGGGCATTTAATCCCAAAAGGAGTGATTTGTAATGATTACCATAAACTGTATGTGAAAGAAACCAAGAGCAGAAAAAAAGGGAAAAAATGTAACCGTACAACCCTTACCACTCTGTACATGTACGGTCAATTAAGATAAACTGCAAGTATAACTCTTAACATGTATTTACAGGCCACATCACCAGGTTTTTGGAGAATGAATCATTTCAGAGCCTTAACAGGCCTCATGAGTCTTTATATGTCAGCGATAAATAAAGAAAGGACAAAATACTTCAGAAAGTAGAATCAACATTTTTGTATAACGTAAATGGGTTGTGTTCCAAGTCTTGTAGTCTTTTTAAACCATTTTAACAAAGTGCTTCTGACCAACACAGAATAAGGTTTAGAATTTGTAGTAATATTTTTAAGTTATTTGATGAGTTGATCAGAGCATTGTGTTCCATATATATATGTTTATATATATATATATATATCATAATATCACATATCATACATCACAAATTGTTTTATATTGTATTATTTCAGTATTGAAAATGTTTCCCCTAGTGTTCTTCATCTCAATAATGAATTTGTCACCTTAATTATTTTTTTAATTCCCATGTGTAATATTCTATTTTCTTTGCATTGTTCCAATTTAATTTAATTTTTTTTTTATTTTTTCATAACAAATTAAGGTTAACAATCTGTTCTCAAGAAATATTGGGAAATATATGACGTCATTAAATATCAGACAGGTATTGTTGCGACTTATTTTGTTTTTACTTTTTTATACTTTTATTATTTGTTTTTCCCACATTTTGCCCTTTAAATGTCCTCTGAGGGACAAATAACGTTTAAGAATCTAGAAGTTTTAGAATGACTAGAAAATAATTTGCTTCAAAAATACAATGTAACACAGTTGGCAGCAAAGGTGGCCCATGGTTCTAGGCTGGAACTTACGGCAGGTTCTGGTTAAAGTCGAATGTCGAATATCACGTTCATTTGTCCAGAATACTGGAGAGGGCTGAGTCCAGACTCAGACAGAGACTGAAACGGGGTTTAGTGTCAACAACCAAGTATTTTCTTTTATTCAAGAATTTTTTTGGACAGTTGTCTAGCTATAGATTTTTAGTTTTTTTGCTTTTTCTTTTGCGTCACCGCCCTTTTGCGCAACCGAAATTGAGGTTTACGCAAGATCTCCAAAACAGTAAAAGGAAATAGTAGTTTTTATTCACGTGACCAAATCTAAATTTGACCGCAAAGTTGAAGGGATGAAACATTTAGCGTCCGTTTTTAACATAAATTACAAGTTTCTTAGGTTAAATGCCCTTTTACCGAAGCGCAAAATGTCAGCGTTAGATACTGAAACCTGGAAGTTTCACCAGATACGTTGCGCAGACGACACCTTGTTTTTACCCGGTAAAGAAATAACGGTAAGACACCTTGTTTTTACCCGGTAAAGAAAAAACGGTAATCCCCCACCACCACCAAAAAAAAAATCATAAAGTTCCCCATTCTCACTCGATTATTCGGTTATTTAATAATATAAAACACAGCGAATATTATTCTCTTTTCACAAACCACATGCGTTTTGATGCAAATTTCAAACCCAGTTCAGGATGGAATGAAAAGTCGGGTTAGAAAAGGTGATTTAAGATTCAGAGTGGAACATCCGTCCCGTGCCACGACAAATCCAAGATTGTTTTACCACAGAAGACAAATTCTTCACTAAATCACAAATCCAGGACACAGATAAAATGGTCAAACGCCAACGACACGTGACTCCCTCCCCTCAGCTGTGACAGGAGTCAGGACCAGGTTTGCGCTCATGGAGGCAGCGCCGTTGCGCACACGACAGCTCGGTCTGCGCGCTTTGGACAGGTTTCCACAAGTCTTTTACGCGGCGGATTTGCTCTGAATATTTTTACACCTCTGGACACGACACGACACAGACACACAAGGCACGCACACAATAAAAACATCCACAGACAAAAACTACAGCACACGTGTCGTACATGGATCTTTCCAGCCACAGAAGTCCAGCTCCTCGTGTTTTGGCGAGCCTTGGTGACAATTACGCACCGCGGGCATGTGGCACTCGGTGACGCAGAGAGGCAGAGTAATTCAATTAACCCCCTTTAACGCACTGTACATGTGTTAGATACTATAAACCAACGTCTGCTCTGAAGTCCAGGTTAATAAATACAAAGTGGAGCCCATTATTTGTCCTTAGCCTCCGTTGGCAAGGAGATGCTGGTGTCCAAAAGTGTCTGTCCCCGTCCAAGCTGTCCGATTGTACACAGAGAGAATTATCGTCCTCTAACTCGTGGTTAATGTATAATTCCGACCATATGGCATTTTTTTTAAGATGTGTGCCTTTATTACGGTGCCACTTCGATCTGTGTGTGGACCCAACTAATGATATTCAATTAGTCATTAAACACAGCAAAGGACCAGGCTTGCGCGGCGTGCGGTTTTCACATAGGCTAATATTTGCTCGTCAAATATTTCCCTTCGAAACGTTTACAACGCATTTTTATCTGCTAGCTGCCCAGGGAACATCTGTGTGGGTTATTTTAGCCTCCCTCTTATATGGACACACCGGGGCCCCAATTGGCCCCTTCTGCCTCCATGCGCCCATATACGACGAGGAGCCTTATTTGTTCACGTTTTGAAAGAAAATGTAATAAAGAGAGAGCGGCCCGTCGATGGATTTATGATTTATCAAAAGCACTTTACCATATGGCAGTCGTCATTGGAGCAGATTTCCAAATGTTTGCTTTATGAGAGGAGACCAGAGATCCTTTTAATCCAAAGCACCTCAGCTGGGGACAGGGATGCTCAGGTCACGTGACCACCGGGTCCTCTAAAGCACAACAGTCCTAGAGGGTAATTTATTTATTTATTTTTTTAAAATAAGACCAAAAGCAATACATTTAAGGATTGAAATGCATGAGTTAAACTCTGGAGACATGTTTGTCTGTGGGAGTCTGAGAGCCTGAGGTCCCTGCACAGGAAACCACTTTAAATTCCTAAACTTCTGAGCTGATCCATAAATTGGACCAAAAATATTAAAAATATATATCTATCTACAGAATCAAACACAGTGTACGGTACAGATGCTGGACAAATGAACACCTCCCTCTCTAACAGCCATATTCAAAATGTGGTCTAAGGGCCAAATGTGGCACGGCCATCAGGGGTTTTTGACCTGCAACTTCTAAATAAAATGAACCAGCTTTACTGCCAGTCCAAAACAAAACTTATATAATATTTAACCTCTGTGAAATGTGAGCAATGGACATAATATTCTTGAGCAAAAAAAAAACGTTTTTTAAAAACTTAAACCACTCTAAGGCCCACTTTTAGCCACTTTTATTTTGTAAAATTCAGTTGTTTTATTTTGACCACTTTTAGCCACTTTTATTTTGTAAAATCCAGTTGTTTTAATGTGATATTTTGACAAGGTCAGCTTTTCTGGACAATATTTTAGCTATTTTGTACTGACTATTAGCAAAACATTTAGTCGATTTAAAGTTCAGCCAATATATTTTTAACTTTAAATGATTGGCTTAATTCAACCAATCAGTTTGTACCTTATTTTTTTGGGTTAACATTTAGCTTCACTGTGTCGAATTTTGTATCTAATACATAATACAGTACGCTCCAAATTTCACTCAAATTTGCTAATGTTTTAACTCTTGGTATAATTATATTATATTAATAGTTATTTATAAGATAATATTGTATTTTGTGATTGTAATTTGGGATATAATTTTGTCTAATTTTATGTTATTTTAAAAAACATAATTACAGCCTATCAGATGAGATACTTTTTCAATATGTTTGTCTCATTTACTAGAACTCACAGTGTCACGGTGTTAGTGTTGGTGGACTGAACACCTGGCTCTGCAGCGAGTTCAGTCCAGGTGATGATGACATTTGTGCTCCACGTCATGTTGAGGTGTGCGGACCTATAAATACCTGCTGAGGGGCGTGAGTCCCGTCATTGTTCCTCCCCAGAGGTGACCGGACTTTTAATCTGGAATTCTCACAGGGAATACAGAAATTATTATTCATTTCAAATTTCGCCAAAACTGAGATATGTGCGGAACCAACTCTCATCTGGAAAACACAGGTTTGTCCCGAAGCTCTTTACGCACCGCTTTTTACTCGACTGTACGGCAGCGTGTAGGAAACACAAACAACATGCGGAGTGTTTATCATTGTGTTCAGGTGTTTTTAAAGGCTGCCAGCTATGTAAAAAAAACATATGACACTTTTATGGAAAAAGGTTGTGGACGCGTAAACCAGCTGGGAGGCACGTTCCTAAACGGCAGACCTCTCCCAGAGTCCAAACGGAGAAAGATGATAGAGATGGCCATGGAGGGAGTGCGACCAAGTCAGATTTCCAGGATACTGAGGGTAAATACAATATTAAAGTCACATTTTTAAACTCCGTCCAGTTTTTGGCGGTAAAAACAGTTTGGCCTCCTGGAGCCCAAGACCATCGGAGGGAGCCGACCTCGACTCCTCACCCCGAGGGTCATCTCCACTATAGTCCAGTACAAAAGGGAAAACCCAACGATTTTCGCCTGGGAAATAAGAAAACGTCTCTTGACGATAACAGCGGCGGAAGCTCGGTTGCGCAAAGTCTCCAAAGTGCCCAGCGTAAGTCAAAGTCAAACACTTCAGTTTGCGTGAAAAAAGCCTGTTTTGATTGTCTATGTTTGCATGCTTTAAGGTGTCATCTATAAACCGGGTTTTAAGAAAGATCCACTTGGACCACGGGCCTATGTGTTTGGACGTCAATGCGCACAGCAGCGTGGGGGAAGGTGAGTCAGGGGAGACCCTGATTTACTAGCATCGTATTGTATCGTATTGTCCCATGTCACGTCATGTCACGTCACGTCGTGTATCCTATCGAGTCTCGTTACATCATACATTGCTCCCATGTCACGTCATGTCACGTCACGTTACATCATACATTGTCAGGTGTTGTGTCAAGTCATGTCATGTCATGTATACTGGGGCTCCGGAAAGGGTAGGGTAGGTTTCTAGGGGCCAATAATTAAAAGGGGCCCGTAATAAAATGATATGATACGATTATAGTTCTATATAAAATAGAATCAAATTTCTTCATGTTTTGGGCCCAGTAAAAGTCTTTTCATAAGCCCTTCACGTCACGTCACATCTTGTCATGTGTCATTACTTCATGTCAACATGTTGAATTACGTCATGTCTTATTCTTGATTTTTCATTGACTTGTATTGTACCGTGTGTCAGCCTTGATTACTGTAGCTACTACTGTACGGACACAAACATATACTGACCCTCCTTAGTCCTGAAACACTTCAGGCACAGACTTTTACAAACGTTGCAGAAATGCAATGCAAAGGTCACAATTATTAGCCTTATAGGCTAACGCACAAAGTGTTGAACAGAAAAAATAAATTATACGAATTGTAGAAATAATAATAAAAAAACAACTTTAAGAAAAAAGTTCAACTTTGCAATTCACAAAAAAAAAGTGTACGACCGGAGAGAGACGTTTTATCAATGATCTCAAACAGAACAACTGGCTGAAGCATAAACCACCAGTGACATTTTTGTGGGAATTCCTTATGTCTCTGTATCCAAATCAAATTAATCCAGACCCCCTTAAATACAGCGTGTGTGTTCAGTTAGTGTGTGTGTGTGTGTGTGTGTGTTTTCCACAGATCTCTCCTTCCTGATTGAAGAGGAAGTGAATCACGCGGAGACAGAGAGCAATAAAGACCAGAAACGTGAAGGCGTCCAGCACAGGAACCGCACAGCGTTCACTGCTGAGCAGAGCACAGCATTAGAGCAAGGTGACTTATAAAGTACCGGGCTTTATGTGTGTGTGTGTGTGTGTGTCAAACTAACGCAAAAATGTTGAAGTTTCCCACTCAGACGAGCATAAAATGTACACGTTCCTATTTCCCACATCAGAGTTTTCCCAGAGCCAGTACGCAGACATGTACATGAGAGAGAAGCTGTCGGCCAAGATCAATATCCCCGAGGAAACTATAAAGGTAGACCAAGTGGGTTTTTTTTTTGTTATTTTAGAGTTATTAAGGTCATCTGGAAACCTCACAGTGTATCTCTGACAGGTTTGGTTCTCAAACAGAAGAGCAAAGTGGAGGAGGGAAACCAAACAGAGGAGCAGAACAGGCAGTAAGTGATGGATATTTGAGTGAACTGAACTCCAGGAAGATTCACACCTCACTTTTTTTTTTTTACTTCTTCCTCTTTGTAGCTACAGATGTTCAAAAGCAGAGAGAGTTTGCTCCTGTGAATCGAATCGATCGACACACTTTCACCGCCCAGCAGGTAAAGTAGGAACCAACACACCCGGCAAAGTTTTAGGACGAAAACCCTGATGTGTTTTGTCCAATTTGAATTTTTATGTTTGTTTTTTAGGCATCGAGAGTCTCTTGTCAGGATGCATCGTTTCCCTCTTTCTCTACATGTAACACAGTTACTCAGAGACTGCAAAATGGCTCGATTTCTGCAGATGAAGCAGGTAAAAATATAGCCAAGCCAGCAGGGCCTAATTCAGTACTACTTTAGTGCCCAGAGTACTTTCTAAAAAGTTATACAGTAATGCGGTGAAAGGGTTAGCTAAAAAATATGCTATAGGTAGCACAAGTAATGTGCTACCTATAGCAAAAATAGCTACAAATGACCAAAACGAATAGTTGAATTGAATGTAAAATGGCTACAACTAAGGTTCACCTGGTGGTTAGTTTCAAGTAGCTGTAATAAAATAGCCAAATAAACAGGTAAAAAAATAGCCTAATGTTAGCCAAAATGTAGCCAAAAGTATAACAAAATAGCTATGAATTCTGCTAAAATTAGCTTAAGATAACTGGAACTAAGGTACAGTATAATAAAAGTAGATATAAAATGAGCCAAAATGAGTCTGTTAGCATAGTTTCACCAGATATATAACAATAGCTAACAAAAAGCTACGCAATTAGCTAAGAAGAATCGATGAGAGGAGGAATTTTTTTTAACTTAACAAATGCATTAACATAAATATTGAGCCTTGTAAAATATGGCTCAAATAAATGTATAAATTAAACACATTTGTTGATTTATTTCCAGGTGTCAGGGGTTGCAGACGCCTGACTTCTCCCACAGTGACTCCCTGCTTCCTCCAACAGTCCAACAACATCATGACTCAGAGCAGCGACCCAGCTGCAGTGACTGCAGTGTCCAGACACTCACTCACTTTCCCACTGCCTCACCATCATCATCATCATCTTCCTCATCATCATCATTATCGCCTTACTGACCCCAGACAGTCCCTCCCTTTGATAACAGACACAGACAGAGCAGAGCGACCTGTGAGTCAGTGCTGGAACCAGCAGGGAGTGTCATTAACGTGGAGCCAGTTCCAGACAAATCCGAAGTGTCTGTTTACCCAGCAGCCCTGGAGCCATAATCTACACTAGTACTGGATCAGGACTCAAGGTGTGACTACATTCAACCAGCAGAGGGCGACATAAGATTACTGTTGCGACACTTGTCTGAACGTCCTCATTTAAATGGATAAAAACCTCCGTTTTTAAAAGTGAAGCTACAAAGCTAAAAAAAAGGAGAAGCTAATTAAGGGATATCATTTTTAAAATTTGCCACGAGGATAATTAAACAGTCACATCATTAACTACAAAGTTAGGCAACAGCAAAAACATAAATGGTATAAAACTGAAATGAGGTAACCATTATTTTAGTTAGCTCAGAGATCAGAAGAAAGAAAAAAAAAGAATTTGATTATGTGGCTTTTTATTTGCTAATTAAACTTATATATACAGTAGCTAAGGAGTAGCAAAACAACTGTACTACCAAAAAATATTAAAAATCAGCCAAATTAAAAGAAAAGATGAGTCCAAAATAGTTGGACCTTTTCTATATCTAAGGCTAGCCACGAGTTAGTCGGAAGCATAGCACAAAAAACAGGCTGGACAAACATTCTGAATTTAGCCAAAAGCCAAACATTAGCCAAAGACTTAAAGCTTTATAGCTAAGGTAAGAAAAGCTACATGTTAGCCAAACAAGTCAGGTTGCAAACAGAAATAAATGCTACAGTAGTCCCTAAATTATAGTGGCAAGATCATCCCATCCGAGCCTCAATGTTAGCCTGAATAGGTTTAAAGCTAGCCAAAAGAAAATCTAAAAAAATCCAAATAGTGAATAAAAAGACAAAGAAGCTGCGAAAAGTAAAAGGAAACTTAAGCAGAAAACAAACTCTTAAACACTCAATAGTAGAATAAAGGCACTCATTTCCTCAGTAACTTTCCAGCAGACCCAGTAAATCCCTGACCACTATCAGAGCGCGATGATTTATAGAACCTGCGACTCACATGTGGAGGTGTAATTGACCTATCTGGCGTCTTAGCGGTAAATTCCGACAGGTCATTGTGCCAGAAGGCCACTTCCACACTGCTGACCGAGCTGTTTGCCTCCTGATCCCGCCTTTTACCCCGATGACCAGTTATCGAGAAACTCTGACTCTGACCGCTCTCTCCCCACTGCAGTAAAGGGACATGAAGGAATTCAATGCCTCTGTCCTGTAGCAGCCATAAAAACTGATACTGAGCGCAGCAGACGCTCAGATCGGCGCAGGCCTTTTTGAAGCTATACTTTTATAGATTTTCCCACAGGTCATCTCTGGAAGTAAAGCCTGGAGAGGGAGGTGAAGGTGAAGGGGGGTGAACCACCCTCTACACTTAGACAAACAGAAAGATCAGGACTATAAAAGACCATCCATATATTATCATAGCGGTAACCTCCAATGAGCCGTGAAGCCATGATTTATGTTACAATCCTACTGTATCACTGAACATGTATTCTGTACCACGCAGCATCCTGGTGAAGTTTATCTTAATAAACTATATCAAAGATCACTGATCAAAGATCAACCGGTGTTGATCCTGCAAGTCGTCCGTCCGCACTTTGGCTACTAAACTATTAATCAGCTCATAAATGGGGGCAGTAAATTTCTCTGTCTAGTTTTACTAGCATTACGTTACATTACGTTCACCTTTAAGACACTTTGGTGGTCTTTAGGTCAGCACTGTCAAAAGATGGTCCTGGAGACCACCCATCTTGATGGCAACTTTTATTTATTTAGTTTTTTAGCAATTTGTGACAACTTTATTTGATTATTTCAGCTGTGTTATCTAACTTCAAATTTTCTTTAATTTTCTTTTTTGCAAAGTCTAAGTGGCTAACTATGAGCTGCTTATTTAGCTTTTAATTTAGTATACGTTTAATTAGATTATGTATTAGCTTTGTATTAGCTCAGTTAGCTTTAGTTGCTAATTCCATTACTTTACATTTGCTTAGTTGTTATGAGGTTTTATTTGTGGCTACCCTTTTGCTATGTTTGCTAATTTTATTTTAGCCAGATCATGAGCAAATCTTTGTATGTATTGGTCAGCATAGATTATAATTATATTTTCTTATCCTTAGCTGCTTCTTGGCTTATTTTTTGTTATCTATCGGTAGGCCTGCAGCAATATTTACAATTCTTAATTTTTAACAGTTGTAAACTTTTAGCCCCTTTAGGCTACGTTGGTGCTCTTGACTTGAAAAATCTGTCCTGTCTGCCAGTTCAGGCATGTAGTATGGTCGACTACATGCCTTTTTGTGCCAGACATATGGGTTTAACAAAAGCATTAGCCTGGTGAATTCATTTTATTTTCTATTTTTAGACCACACAGACTTATCATATGTCTTTCTCTACAAAACACTAGTGGTGCAATTATTGCATTAATAAACCCTGTGCGCCGCCTTGTTTTGAGTGGTTACAAAACAAGAGCACTTTTCATTTTTTAGTCACATAATATGACCTCAGCTGCCAAATTCCTGTGGTTAAATAACAATTCGTGAGTGATAAGCAAACAGATTATTCACCACTCCTGTAACGATCATTCAAACTTCAAATTTTATGATCCTTCAAACAAATCACAATTTGATCAAACAGCTCTCCCGCAGCACGGGCAAGCTGTTTAGATCAAACAGCTCTCCCGCAGCACGGGCGAGCTGTTTGATCTTTTTTTTTTACCTTCATTGATTGAAATGATTTTATCCAGTTTATTTTTTTTCATTAATCCAACTGAGTTTGTTCGTTTTATTTTTTAAATGAAGTAGCAAGTACCATATCTGTGCAGCGTGTAACAAAAAGCAGGTTTTTACCTCAATAAGATGAGCTGACACAGACATTCATCTCCCACTGGGAGATTCAAGGATATCTTATCTCATATTAGGCAACCAGGAAAGAAAAAAACCCATCACAGTAGCTGATCCAAGTTCAGCTATGCATCACTTAAGTCTGGACATCTGTTATCCAACTCTTTCTTAAGAAAGGAGGTATTTATCCTTTTTAATTCCCTGATTCCACGAGCGTTATCTGCTGCTTTTAGCCACTTTCGGGGCGTTTCTCACGCCCTCCGAATTGTTGGCCTCACTGATAGAAGAAAATATTGCGTAAACACATTTGAAAGTGTCTTCCCACCGGCGCGATAGAAGAAAATATTGCGTAAACACATTGTCTTCCCACTGGCGCGTTTTCCTGCAAAATCACCCCAGAAAGCGCTGCTAAAAAGACCAGCGGAGGTTGAAAGTTCGACAGTGCGTGATGTCAAGTTGTTTATTAAAATAGGAATAATACAAAAGCTATAAAAACACAGACAAATGTTGTAGATATAAAAATGACTCACTAACACAAAAATAGCAGCTGTTATATTTAAAGTTAACATCATACAGTCACGCAGAAATAAACAGGATGTAAGATATTTACAAAAAATTACAGGTCGTAATTTACACAATGCACAAGTCTTATTTACATTAAGGTAAATATAATATACATAGAGATATAGATATATGTCCATATATCTGTATCTATATATATTGCATAAATTAACAGTTACAACTCCATAAGAGCACATTCGTTAGCGACAGCTGTGATCTGCCAACGTCACTAAGAATATTTTGGTTAAACTCATTGGATCAGTCAGTCGGCCTCAAAGGAAGATTCTCTTTTTGACAAAAAAAAAGTGTTAAATTCAAACTGCTGCATTTACGACTTTCATCATGGCTGTTAGAGGTTTCAAATGAGAAGACATGTCCACAGTAAGACTCTGTTAACAACCACATCAAGACAACAGCACCTGAAGGCACGGTAAGAACGGAAACTATTTTGCTTCCAATTTAACAAAAGTAGCTAAAAGATAACCAAGAGTTAGCCTAGAAATGTCAGGAAAAAGTTGTTGAAACTAAAAAGGGTAGGAAACAACTAAAAAGCCCATAAGAATTTCCAATAGCCAAACTATAGGATGAATTAAAGAGCCATACAGTTGAGCAGAAGATGATAGCCAAGATAGCCAAAATAGCCAGCAGAAAAAAATGACAAGAAGACAATTAGAGGTGTGTTCGGACAAAGTTAAATTGTTACAATATGTGTAGCAAAAGTGCTAAAAATGTTAGCCAGGAACAGAGGTAGATATTAGTCCAGCATCTATCGAAGTGAGCCAGGAAACTAAACAAAGAACAGCACAGACTAGCCTAAATGCAATGAAATGATAGCTAATGAACAACATGTTAGCCTTAAGGCAAATATAAGGCTAAATTAGCGCAGAGAACGATAAAGTAAGCTGCTATTTAGTCCAACAGCTAACTCAATGTTTGCTAGATTGGATAAAATGAACTTTAATAGTCAAATAAGCTGCTATTTAGTCCAACAGCTAACACAATGTTTGCTAGATGGGATAAAATGAACGTTACAGTTAAAGTTAGCAACAAACTAGCATATTAGCCTGGAGAATGGCTACTGAAAAAGATGCAGCTACTTTAAAAATGTATCAAAGTAAGACTGACAACATGTAACAACTGTAAAACCCTAAGGAAAAGGTGCTGTACTGGTTGTAGTGGTTTGTTTTTTATCTGAATGATCTAGACTATGGAATTAAACAAAATTTGTCATCTGTTGTTTATTTTTACAACAAGTTCTCATACACAACACTCATAGTTGTTCATAGTTGTTCTTTTTCAACTATGAGTGCCCACTATTTCAGGGCACTACCTCATGTTACCTGACCAAACATGACCAAATTTATTGTCTT
>NC_024314.1:21807574-21878986 GCF_000523025.1 Cynoglossus semilaevis | reverse complement strand
ACCAAACATGACCAAATTTATTGTCTTTGTGGCATTAACGCGAGTCCAACCTGAAATTATACGTCAATATTACAAACAAAAAGGTATATCAACAACCTCTTCTGTTTGTAAAAAAATAAATATACAAAACTACCTACAGGCTAAAGTCTTTTTAAATATTTATCATAGTCAGAAGCAGGAAGAAGCCAATCTTTCATGACCAAGAGAACCAGAAATATTCTAGATCTATAAGACCCATAAAATCTTACAGCACAGCAGAATCAAAAATTCATAAATTGGCAGCTATGTACATAAGGAGTCACTTTCCATAAAATAAAAAAAAATATATAAAAAAATCAATATATATAATATCCTACTGACCACACACAGCCCACCAGGGGCCACAGTTCCCTCCTAACTGGAGACCAAATAGCCATGTTATTGTTGGCATGGTTATTCTTCTCTCTCATGCTTCAAATATTAGCATAAGATTTTGCTCAGTCCTACTCTTAGACCCTCGCACAGGGAAACTCACAGTCAGAGCTAACTGGGGAAAAGGTAGTCCAGCTACTGAGCTCAATTAGCATCAGATGGTTTGCCAAAGCTGCAGCAGGTAGCTTCTCAAGCAGCAATACGTTGTCTTTAATCTGACGCCAAGTACTGGTTTGACGCCACAAACTATCATCTGTTGGACTTTGGGGTCTCCCAAAGCAGGTTATTGACTTTGGCCTCCCTCAATTTTATTCAAAGAATATAAAACACTGGATTTTCAAATAAAGTATAGTCTTCATGAACAGGTCTCTGATCTTTAAAGAGTTACAGAGCAGATCTTTGACCATTGTCTTCTCAGTCCAGTCTCTGCACCAGGTGTCAAAAATATTGTTAATAAGTTTTTTGTAGTCTATAGACTATAGGTAAGAATTTGGAATATTTTGGTGTAGGCAGCCATCAACAACCAGCCAATAGAACTAGCAAAATTACAAAAGGACGGAAAATGCTGGTCCAATTTCTCTAACAGATAGACACGTTTTTTTCTTAATTTCTGCTTCAGAGTTTTGGCAGTTAATATCATAACGACAGCAAAATATAACTGTCTGGAAGCAAAAAAGAGGCTCTGTAATGGTTTAGGTCTGCATTTCAGCTACCGACAACCGTACATGTTAAGACCAATCGTGCAGTGCAATCTGTGGAGTGCCTACTTAACAAGAGCTCTGAACTCTGAGCAACTCTGCAAATGCCATTAAAATATACTCAATGTAACACTGTCAGTGCTTGACTTCCCCACAGAATCTGAACCGCAACATAAACGAATCTGTCTGGACTAGGGAGTAGGTCAAGAAGAAACCAACATTAAAAGATCGACGTTGGAGAAAAAAGTACCTCAGAATACCTCTCCAAGGTAGCTTGGAAAAGTATTCATACGGATAACACTGAAAGAAATTGCGAAACATCCTGCGGAAAAAACATGTACATGTTATCTGGAAAATTGATCAGCGTCAGTAAATATGAATATGCCAATTGTATTAGGAATATAATAGCTCTGTTGTTTTCTGTCAAGAGAATATTTATGCAAGTAAAAATAAGTTTTACTAAAATGATTCAGCTCTTGTCCCGTTTCCTGGGTAGACCATTGCTAGGGTTGGCCAGTGCAGACCGCTGTATATCTAATAATTGTGACAAATTGACATCTGGGAAGGACAATTCTTCTCTCCGTTCACGTCATTTGGTGTTGCAGTTGGTGTTTTGCAGTCTAGATCGAAACATCTGTTTTCTGTCCGTATTCAAGTATATTCCAGGAGATAATACTGAGTCAAAGGTGTCACCCTCATGTCAAAATACTTTTTGGGTGCCGTCCATATACCCGAGACTGGTTGTAAAGATGTCATTCAGGCTAACAACCAGCATGTGGGAGAAGGAGTGAGATTCCACTCTTTTTATATCCAGTCTTTAATCCCAGAACCTCCTTAAAAAAATGACACGTTCGGCCAATGAAATCCCAAAATAGCCATTTTTCTCCATATGCGTTTCCTCATCTCTCCCTGTGGTCCACACTGGACAGGTCCTGAAACGTAGATCCAACCTATTTAGTGGTTCAGGAAGTGATTGTGACACCACTGTATTTTAGTCACTCTCCACACTGGGGTAAAGTCTGAAGACTTTGTAAATCCACTCAGAGTAAAAGGCAACGTTGACGAAAAGCGCAGGCTGTGACGACGCACATTTTGTCCGTTGGATGCTGACGCCGACGATGACTCTACGCTCATGTTCCTGGCAGACCAATGGGCCACCATTATCTTTCTGCAAGGAAAGGGTAAAGGTTTACATCAGACACACCATACACCACAGGACTTATACTAAATGTAAAGCTGATGCAAAACACTCCAAATCTGGTGGCAATCAGGTGTTAGCAGATTACGACCCAACTGGTACGTTTGTTCATGCTTTAAACATTTGCGTTTGCAACGGTTTGCGCCAGATTTTGAAACATTGGTTGATATAGCTCATACATATTCATACGGCCCAGATTAGTGTGTGATCTGCAGTCTTTCAGTTGGTACACAGAAACCTGCTTAATCCAGTCTGTTAGTGCAGATTAGTGTGTGATCTGCAGTCTTTCGGTTGGTACACAAAACCCTGCTTATTCCTGTCCGTTAGTGTTTTCCAAATTTGTCTGTAGAGACTATAATCAAATTAATATTTAGGGTTGTTTGTTTATTCATAAATCCAACTTTTACTGAAGACATTTAGAATGATTTCTTGAATAAAAAGCAGTCTTGATAAATTGACATATTTTGCACCTTGATCATGTACTTTTCTGCCACATCTGCACAACACTACAGTTCCTCAACCAACTGTTTAATAATAGACACCATTTTGAAATCCTTACATCACATACACCTTCTCCTCTCTTGCCGCCGGCACATATTCGGCTTTCCCCAGCTTTGCCTTTAATCCGTGAGCACATGTTGTTGTCAACCATGGGCATGATTACAGTGTTGAGAGTCTGATCGTGTCCTGTATCTAAACAGAGAAATAAAACAGGCAGCACAGACGTTAATGTTAGTCACAGAAAGCAATTTTGTCTGAATTATTATCATTGGCATGTTAATGGAAGACGGCAGTACTTTTAGTTTCACCCCATCCATACATGGAGCAGTTGGTGCCTTCAGGGATGTGACAGTCTTTCACTGGCAGATGAATCGTAAAGGCCCCCTCTGACACGGGCGCGGCACTACAAAAAAAAACAAAAAACAGAGTCAAACAGCGCCTCCAGCAGTGTAATCACATCAACCACTGGAAACAGGCACATCAAAACTTTTACAACAAGAACAGACTTTAAATCATTACATATTCGAGAGAGAAGTGTACCTCCTGAACATGAAAATAAAAATGTATCCAAAACATGTCTAAAAAAAAAATACCAAAAAGGCAAAAACACTAAAGTACATACTTTAGCATAAAACAGAGAAGAGCGACTGCTTAACAAGAAAGAGCTGAAATATACAAACAACTTAGCTAATTTATACAAAAAATGAGGCAAAAGATGTAACGTTGGTCCTATAAGTACTTAAGAGAAGAGAAGGAAATGGCCAAGAATAGCTCCAAGCTAACTGCTAAACAGCTTAAATAGCAAAAAGTTACCAAGTTAGAAAGTCTGTTTCACTAAATTATCACTTTTACCCAGAAAAACCATTCTCACTACCCCACAAATTTTGCCCAAATGTAATATGTAAAAACATATTACATTTGTCAACACCAGCAATAGAGACATGCCAGTTTGAATTAGCATGTTAGCATCCCTAGCTAAAACATAGATGGATTTTAATGCTTCTTGCCAAAGAAAGCAATGAAAGCAGAAGAAAAGAAAACATCCTAAAAATTGCAAAATTACACGCTACAAGTTAGCCAAAAAATGTCAATAGCTTATATAAAAAATAGCTTAAAAAATGTATTTTCTTAATTTATTTTCCCAAATGTTGCCATTTTGAAAAACAGATAAAAAGCTAGTTTGTTGCAACTCAGCAGAGATACAAAAATTACCAAAATACCTATACACACAAATATATACTTGAAAAACACAAGGGGGCAAAAAAGTTAGTCAAATATACCAAAAAATCCCAAAATTAGGACCGGAAATATGTCTTTAAAAAAAAACCCAACAAGATCTGTCTAGGGGCCTTTGAAATATATTTCAAAAAAAAAGGACGAAGACTAAGCCTCATGAAAAATATAAAATATAAAATTCAACAAATATGATTTGCTTCTGGGAGTCCGGAGGTTAGAGAACTGATCTGGAGGCAGATGTCTGTGTGGAAAACACAGAATGTTCTAATGAACTAATAAAGTAATTACAGCAATATTAAAACGTGGTGTTGCCATTTGTCTTGTTTTCAGTGAACACGTCACTGTAAATGAGCTTTGTACTGACCATAAATTGGAAACAACAAGGTCATGTTGAAACAGTTAAAAACTTTTTTTTGAACACATTTATTTTTTCATTTCTGCACTTTGACTGATTTAAATACAATTTAATTTTTTGCAAACTCTGGGCCTCAGCATGAGTCAGTGTGCCACGGAGATGGAATCAATCAAAGAAAATCAACACAATAACATTGTGAAAATCAACACAGTCCTGACCGTGGTGGGGAAGATGAAAATCAATCCCTCATGCACAGCATGGCACATGTTGTTTCCTAATATTAAAATCCCCACCGTCTGTGGAAACGTCTGAACACTTACTCTGCCAGCTTCAACATCACCAGGTTGGATCCTTCGGGGCCGCATATCAGGCGGGAGATGCGTAATCTCGGGTGGTTTGAGGACTCGTTGAGGTGCTTGAGACCGACCTGGACGCTGTAATCCCTGAGATCTGGAACACTGAGGACCACAAGGAGCGGTTTAGGAAGGATTTTCAAGGAGCTTTGTTACATTATCCCCCCAAAAAACCCAGGACAAATTCCAAACCTTTAATGCAAAAACCCTACTGCCCTACTGCAGTACACAGAGCATATCTCAAAGTTAAAGCCAAAAGCCGCTGATCTGCACCATATGTCATCCATCTACTACTGTGCATTACAGCAGAGATAAAGAGGTTTTTACCAAAGCCTCTGCTGCAGATGACAGAGACACAACATGGAGAGAACATAAATGTGTCTGACAACTGCTAACATTTGACATGTCCGGTCCAAGCTAGCCCAGGTCAATGAACAGGATCTGGGCCGCCATCCTCACTTTAAGCAGTCTGTTTGAGAGGTTTGTCTCACGTCAGGTTGCCAACTTTTTCTTCAGGTTTGCCACTTTCCTCCCCATTCATTAGCTAACTTTAGTCCCACTTTAAGCTAACTCACAGACCTCTTTATTTACACCGCCAAATGCATTCACTATTTGAATAAGGTTATTTTTGCTACACTTCTAGCCAAACATGAATGATTTTTATTGCCATTTTTTCATTGAACCTTTAGTTAACTATTCTACATTGTTGTATTGTATGCTTGCATTATATGGTATAATGCTAACTTGACACAATTTTTTCAAATCAATCAAATCGATCGTATGTATTACTTAGACTTATTTCACGCACTAACACAAACAGTAAGACAGTGATTTGGAAAGGAAGCCACAGTGTGTTTACCAGGAAGTGAAGCACTGTTGGTCTGTTAAAACCCAGTCTTCTCTGATCAGTGAGCCTCCACACAAATGAACCCTCCTAAAAAAAACAAATAGAAAAGTCACCTTTATATACATACATGACACCAAAGAGTAAGAAAAAACAAACAAACAAGCGTTAATCAGACTTACTCTCTCTGGATGCTCACAACCCAACTGCCATCTGCACCTCTCACTTGATGCCCCCCAACTATCCTGGTGCTAATGTGCACAAAGCATGAAATCTTCGGTCTGGGTTGAGCTGAAAGAGAAGACATTTTTTTAAGACAGTGAGTTAGATGGACATTTTGTTTGAATTTCAAGCAAAGAACATTGAGTAAGACTTCAAAAGTGAACCATAAAATGCGATTGAATTAGTCAGGTAGGCAAAAGCAGAAGGTTTCCATATCTTGTGGCAACAGGAAAAAAGGTGGAGTTACAGAAATAAAAAAAAAAAGAGGAACGGGGAGCACCACACTATGACTTACTTTGGTTGAGTTGAGCTACTGTAGATGATTCACCTGATAAACAAGAAAGAAAAAAAAAAACATGTTAAGACAGCAGTGGGAATAAATCAGACCCTAAATTTACACAAACAACAAAGAAAAACCCTCAAACCTCAAAGACACATTTCATCACTTTGTTAAGAAATGGCTTTAAAAGGTCAAAATCTGAACTATTGGGGACAATATCAGTTAGCAACCGCAGGGGGAAAAAAAAAAGGACCTCAAAACTTCACTCAGTACATGTTTTAGATTACGGCAATTACTGCGCAGCCATTCAAAAGAGGCTCTTCAATGGAGCCCGATTAAAACCAGCCATCTTCGCAAATAAAAGGATGTCAGCGCAGACCTGCATCTGTTTGCCGTTTGAGCAAATGCGAGCAAATATCATGTTTTCCCTGCCAGTTGGACCCAACCACAGCTAACACATTACGTAAGCCACCAACCGAGCTGTGTAAAACAATAACGGTGCCGCGGAGGGAGTCGACAATAGCCGCTAAGCCTTATGAGATTTTATTGTACATCAGCACTGTCTCTTCCCATACACTCAGCACTGATGTATGATCCTGTGTTGTGCAGTCCAATATGTCCTATACATGGGACATTAAAGGAGTCATGGCAGCAGATCAGTACCACATTGGCCCGGGCCCAATGTCCACCCACTGTGAAAATATTAGGAGCTCGTAGGACTCACTCTCTTTGGCTTTAAGCTCTTGATGCACAGATTCGGCAGACTTTGCCAACGTGAATTACCTAAAGTTCATCGCACGTGGCTCTACAAACAGAA
The DNA here is from genome assembly GCF_000523025.1 of Cynoglossus semilaevis. NCBI lineage: Eukaryota > Metazoa > Chordata > Actinopteri > Pleuronectiformes > Cynoglossidae > Cynoglossus > Cynoglossus semilaevis. The sequence goes on along the minus strand of NC_024314.1, from coordinate 21,872,071 downwards.
CAACAATGTAACGGTGAAAAAAAAAAATACTAGTCAAGACTAACATTTGAAATACTACAATAATATATCTTCTTTTCATCTACATAACAGTGACAGGCAGAACAAATCAATACTCTACACTAGGTGGCAGCAGATGGTCAAAAAAACAATAAAAAGAGAGACCGTTAAAGAACTTTGTGTCTTTCTTCAATACCTGTGAGTATATCAGGGTTGTGTTCAACTAAACAGGCCAGGGTTTAATACTGAGTGAGTAAATAATTTGAATGCAGAAGACCATTATATTGCAATACATATGAGATTTATCTAATGTGAAATATGTGCCTTGGGTCAAAAAGGTTGGGGAACAGTGAGAACAACAGTGAGAGGAAAAAGACATACGACTGTGGGGAGACACAGGAGAACACAGCTCTGAAAGTCCTACATTTTAGGACATATCCTGAACTGAAGCGTCTCATTACCAGACATTTTGAGTGGCTAACCAACAGAATATAAAACAATGAATGTTTTTCCTTCCTCAACACCTATTTCGATTTAAACATACTCGGAGTCTGAAGTTTGTAGCAAACAAACAGGTATTGGTCAGTCCGTGCAGAGTTACAGTACACTGACATATTCACTGATAGTTTTTCCATTTCTGCTTTGAGTGAGACATGTGTCGGGAACTGCTAGCACTTCTAGACACCACGTCTCCAGACACACAAAAGATGCATTGTGGGTTGCATGTTGCTAGGTTCCAAAGAGTATTGCGTTCTTGATCTACCATTTGAAGGAATTTCTGACTGCTTGCCAATTGATTACTGATTACTTGCTATTCACTCCATGTTTCTGAATTGACCAATGAGGAAGTGTCTGGGTTGCATCTGGCCTATGGGTCCCTGTCTGTCCTTATCTGTGCTCTGTTCCCTAGGGGAACAGAGCACAGATGGGACAGGGACATACAATTACAAAGGACCAAACTCAGCAAATCTCCCACATGTTTTGGTTTCTTCAAAGTGACAGTCATGTGTGTTAAGTGGTGTCTCACTTTTAATTATACCATGACCCCTTGCTGCTACTCACACTCAGTTATTTAGCAGCTGATGGCTATTATTTTGGTGAGGGCTGAAGGGTAGTGGGGGAAGACCAAGAGTCAAGACTGATCTTGAAGAACTACTTTGAGACCTAAACATGGGAATTTGCTTTGATGTTTAGACACAGTAATTTGTTTACCATTTACCGGGAGATTTGTTTTCTTTTCCAGACGTCCTGGTTTACCTGGCCTACTGTCAATTGACCTAGTAAAAATGTCACATAAACAGTGAAACAACGCAGACTGACCCGGGACCCAGTGGATACCCGTCCTCTGCCAACGACACTGGTATTTAAAACAATTAAAACCATTGAATCAAAAGCCTGTTCCACCTGTCTGGATGGTGCAAACAAAATGGATCCAGTTGTGAGTGCAGCACTGATTAAAAGACACACATCCTGTGTTTTGGATTTAAATATCTCAGTGGAAATTAAGCACACACCAGGAAACCTGGTTTTAACAACACGTCCAAACAACATTTTATATATGCTGCAGTCTGTTTTTCTTTCAACCAAACAAACACACAGTAATTTCCACAAGACGTTTCCACCTTCACATTCAGGAAAGATGTCTTTGTTCCTTTTGACAGAAACAATTCAAAATGGATGACAATATTGTAAAAAGAAAATACTTTAAAACACATGTTATCTTTAAGTTTTAGGCAGTGTAGCAGAAGGAATGTTCTGAACCCACTTCAAGAACAACCAGTGACTCCTCTTGCACTCAAATGATTTAAAAGCAACATAAGTAGCATGAACTAAAACTTTGGGAACATTTGAAGTAACACCATAAGGCAAAAAGAACAATGTTCTATTTAGTAAACTAAAAACATTTCAACTCTACCTGGAATGGCATAAAACAAAAGCACAGAGCAGTAAATATGGGTAGCATTAGCATTAGCCGCTAACCATTTGCTCCACTACAGATTTCCAAGGTGTTGATTCTACCTCAAAATGAGTCCTGGGTATTTTGGAACATGTTTTAAATATGCGACTTTAGTCTCTGTCACCACTTACTTCGTTACCTCACGAGACGAATGAAGGGCATTACAGTTTAGACCCAAGTGTAGCATTAGCAGCATATGGTATGGTTTTAGCCTGGCTAAAACACCTAACGCTGTCCTGAAACGACATTATCGTGTGTGTTCTGCCTTTAAAAAAGACCTATTATGTACAGACTATTAATACATGACGTTAATAGATTTGGCAGCAGCTTATATGACAGCCTAATAAAAAAATACTGTTATGGAGACGTATGTAGACAGATGTAAATGAGTTGATTACAATCTGATGCTTGTAGATTGAAATTCAAGCAGCGGTTTAATCAAATGTCTGTCGCTGTTTTTTTTTTTTATTCCACTAAACCGTGCATGTAAACATACTGACATTGACACTGGCAGTACGAGCTGCTTTGCTAAGAAAAATACTATGTGCTAACAGTCTGCTAATGTTTATTGCTAGCATTCCCCCGGATTTATGTGACGTTACACATTCACGGAGACATTTAAGGTTATTGGAGCCACCACTCACAGCGCTTCAGTTTGCAGTAGTCCCAGGCCAAGCGACTGTTTGGGTTGGTGTAGCACCAGGGGCCGTGCTTGTCCCGGTCTGGGTTCCGGCAGTAGTTCTTCTCCAGCCCTACATGGGATACTGTGGAGTGAGAATCCTCACTGTAAAACACATAAATATACAGATTTTCATTTTGCGTTTGTGATGTTACACACACAATCCTTCAGTTCTGTCACTGCCTCAAAACTCTGGCTTTTCTACAGTGCAATGAATCTGTCTGTGCTGAGCCTATCAGCAGAAGGAAACGCAAATTTCTTGGCAAGTTCTCATGGGAGTATGAAGGTATGTGCTCTAAGCGTTTAGCAGCAGCTCAAACCTGTAGGAGCCTCATTCTCAGACAACAAACTCACATTGGGCTTTGGCTTTCTTTGGAGCGTTGAGCTAAATTGTTACTAAAGTTCACAGAGTTATCCACAGAAAGTCGGGCTGGGCTGCATTCAACAATTTGTCAGGAGGTGAAGATGAATCCTCTTCCCGGGAGAATGTTAAACAAGCTGTGGCTCTCTGCCGTGTTTTCCTGGGATAACCCTTAACCTTGAGCAGGACAGACTCGCAGGCTGCAGTCCACGCCAGGGAGCTGATTGGCTTTGATCTAGTCTCCAAAGAAAGCACTTCCTGGGGTCATGGGTCAGTTCTGGAACATGTCTGTTCTGTCTGTGCCATTTTGGCTTTTAAAATTCCTATAAATTAACTAATTTCAAGTGGATGATTTCAGTAAAAAAAAAACAACAAAACAACCCGCTGACTATTCTCAGATTTGTTATTGTTTTTTTCTTCAAATTTTATATAAATCTGACTTTTTCAATCAAGCATAGCAGTTTATTGAGCAGAACTTGAAGTACATGATGATTTTCTTTTACAAAAAAAGCCAGAATTCTAACTTTTTACATTGTGAAAAAAATAAAAATAAAAATATGTTAATTATTTTTCATATGGCTGTAGCCAAATTTGTAATAAAAACTGAAATTCTTACATCAACCTCAAGAGTTTAGCTTTTTTTTAATATATAATATTTTTAAATATATAGAATATATTAATATTAATATAACACTAATAATTTAATATAATATTAATATTTAAAATACACTATATTAATATTATTTTTAATATATTGTGACAGTTTTCCCCTCAGAAATTCAAACGGTGTAATCTTAGTTCAATTCCCTATTCTGAGAAGATACCAATGTTGATAAAACAATCTTGGAGTTCTCAGAAATGTGGCGCCAATTTGCCTCTGTAGTCTACTTGTCTGTAGGATGAAAAATAATTGGAACACATTTTGACCCCAGAGGAACCCTAGATTTCCTCTGGCCGTTTGTTTTTATTGCTTAGCTTCATTTAAATGAGAGGGATCGTCAACAAACACATAGCAACTGAGCCGGAGAAACAAGTTGGCCTCCAAAGTTTCAGGGCCGAAATCCGTTTTAGCGTGAGAGAAATTTTTCATGAGCAGATGAAATGAGCTTGTTACCTGTTTATGTGAAGTGACCAGTTTGCACAGGGAATCCCGGAGCGAGTTATGGACAGCGTGCCTCTGTACGTCTCTCCTTTGTCTTCGTAACACTCTAAAGAGAAAACAGGAATTGAGTTATTTTCGACCACCGTGCACAATATTCCCGGGAGGGTGATGATTTACTGAATCCATCAACTTCCCAAACACCTACATGAAGAACATGAGTGGGCACACTAAAATATGCAGACAAGAAGGGATTTTGGACGTGTGTTTCGCCTTGTGGTTTGGATCGATCTGACGTCGAGGGGCCCTGCCTAACTGGTAGTTCTCAAGTGTAATAGAAATTTAAACCAGACTATGACATTTCTGAAAACAGGATCAGAGGACGGCCAACAGTTACTGACAGGCCACTTTATGACATGTGTGGTCTTTTGAAATATAAAGCAGGGAATTATGGGATATGACAGACTCCGACTATTGACAAAAGTCTGGCGTTTTGATCTTCTGTGATCCAGAATTCATTGACTTCGCTACCCTGCCAAATGGTCCAGTCCTGTGGGAAAAATATAGAAAGTGTCTGTGTAATTCACTCTGCGAAAACATCAAATGCTCCTTTCAAGCACCTGTAGTCCAACATTTCAATCACAGAATTTCACCAACTGACTTGCATGGTAATTTATAGATTATTCGCCACGCTCTTGAGGTTTGGCACCTAGAAAGGGCCTTGGCAGCCTGAGAGGAATATTCTGACATTTTAAGGAAACACACACACACATGTGCTCTCGAATTGAGAGTTAGACGGAAACATTAATGTTAAACTCATGCATTAAATATATGCCAGCTGTAAAGAATAACTTGGTTTAGCCTAAAGAGAGGGGAACAGTTAACATCACTCTGTTTAAGACAGAAAATCTGCTTTGGATCACCTCTAATGTGCTGTAATTTTAACGTCACATCTTTATATGTCTGCTAAATTTATAACCTTTGAGTGTTTTATACAGGATTAAAATGGGATGAAAACTTTCATCTGGGTATAAGTTTGAAATAACTGGGCTTTATTCCCTTTTTATCATGACATATCCAAGTACTTTTCAAACCCCCAACAGCTTAGCTAGCAACTCCCTAACTTTTTTTTTTTAATGGTTATTATTTAAAGCTACCTCTATGTTTAAGAAAAAAAAAATCCAGGTATATTTTACAGCTGTAACAGATTGGTTTTAATTTATTATTGAATTTTATTAAAGCTAACTTCTTAGTGTTGTTTTTTTGGGGCTAACGTTTTCGCATCAAGGCAAAAGGATTAGCAGGTTTTCAAGTGTCACAGTTAAAACTTTTAGCTTTATTCTGGCCTTAGCCGTGTGTGTGTGTGTGTTGTCGTTGATTAATTTGACAACACTAAACACTAATTTGAGGAGGTTTTTAATTTAAGATTTTTACCCGTTTTTTGGCTGTCCTCAGCATCACACCGGGGGATGTGAGTGCAGTTGGCAATCCTTTGATTCGGGTCCGTGGTGAAGCACCATGGGTAATCTTCCCCATTGGGATTACGGCAGTAGTTCTCCCGCAGGTCTCTGTAACACACACACAAACTACAATTGAAATGATGGAGCCCATCGGACGTGGTTTTGACACATTATCATTTTATTTTTGTTTTTCGAAGGTCCTCGTTGTGGCCCCCTCTGCAGGACACACGAACTCGACGCTACTCACTTGCATCTGAAGTTTTGTGGCAGGAAGGAATGGTTATGGGGGAACTGAGAATCCCAGCGCTGACATGTCACTCCCTCTGGAGTCACATTCATCGTGCCACGGTAATCTGTGCCCGTCCCCTGGAAACAGGATGTTGTTACATTGACATCTGTGTCCTCGCTGGATGTGGATTCTGGCAGAAGAAAAAGAAAGAAAAAAAAAAACAGAAAAACTAACACTGAGTGTATAGTGTAAGAATGATAGTGTAAGAATTTTGCAAAAAAGGGAAGATAGATTCAAAAACTACAGCCAAGGAGGAAGGAGGGAGAGTTGGAGGGAGATAATAATCCCCAGAAGAATGTGTCATGTTTAACCCAGAGACAGATGATCAAAAACAGTAGCACCCCCACCCCACCACTCCACCTCCCCCCCACTGCTCTCTACAGCGATACGAAGCTTTATGTGTATCCATAACACCAGTGCCAGCATTCCTGAATGGAACAACATCTACAACACGCAGTTTCACAGCTAAGAAGTAGCGCACGCTGTCGACAAAACCTGACATATTCGTGACAGTGTCTCTGTCACCGTTTCATTATTCGAATCTTGTTTATTACAAACCCCCGACCGCAGATATCACATCCAGCCGGGTGCAACTTTATCCACTGGAAAACTATTCCAAACATACTCAGATGGAATTCTGCTTTTCGATGAAACTGGAAAAGCAGCGCACGGGGAGCGTGTTCGCCCCATCGGATTTCTGTCTCTGTTTCTTTAGCCTTTGACAAATGAGATTGGAGAAGATGGAGGAGGAAAGTGGATGTTTTGAGGCAGAAACTGGAAGGAGGCGGGTGGAAGAGAGGGATTCTTTGGCTTGATGTAATGCATGCCAGTGTCTGTGTGTGAACTGCGCAGCACAGGTCAGTGGTTTTTATCTTTCTGAGGGCAGGCATTGGAGGGATACACACATCTGGACAAATGCAGATCCTCCGCCCTGCTGTAAATCATAACATGTACTGTAAAGTACGAGTGTGTGTGTGTGTGTGTGTGTGTCTGATAGAGACAAAGAGAGATGCTCTGTGTTTGTTGTGCAGGTCATGGAGATTTCTTTTTGGAACGTTGTTACATAGGAAGTAAAAAAAAAAAAGAATAATTCCCAAAGTGCAACCTCTTTTTGTCATCTAGACTGTGGATTGTTTTTGCATGTTTTTTTTTTTTATCTGTTTGTGGCCATCAGTGAAGCCCTGGAAAGACAGGAAGTGCTCCACAGGGTTTGGAAGACACTCTGAATGAATGGATGAAAGATTATTTGAAGATAGTGAAGATACAAATAAGCAAAGTTTTTTGAATAACTTTATGGAATCAGTGCCAGAGTCTTCTGGGCAGTTAATTTGTTTAATTTTTTCCACAAAATATTCAAGTACTTTTTAGTGCTTTTAAAAGTCATTTTCAAACGTTTCATAACAGTTCATAACAGCACTGCTAGCATCTCAGCTAACCGCTTAGCATTTGTTTTTGTATATTTAAATGTTTTTGTAAAAGCAATAACTTATTTTGGGTTAGTAACCTATGCTAACAATAACATTAGGAATACACACAGGTAGAGATTAAAAATGAAATGGCAGGCCACAAACAATCGTCATACTTATAACAAAAACGGTTGAAAAAGAAAAGGCAGTTCTAGCTAGCATGTTTCCTGATCACATTAACTGATCATTACTTTTTTGCTCCATCTTAAATTCCAGCTCTTCTTATTTACAGTGTGCAATCGTCATAAACAAAATCGGTCAAAACCTTTTACTTGCTTTAGAAATGAAGTTAATTTATCCCCTAAACTTAGACTTAGAATGAACTCACGTCATCTCCTTAAGAATATTTTTAACTATATTTTTAACTTGCCTAGCGTCAGCCTTGTGGCGTTGGTACTTTGTCCAGTTCTCATGTACAGCGAATAGTTCCCACACAAAAATGCTGGCAGTAAATCAAGCAGCTCTCTCACAATTCATTTTTCCAGTTAGTGACACTTTACATTTCATTATGTCCCTTCTGGGCATTTTCAGTTGGCTATTTCATTGATCAGACAACACTCTGACAAGTCGTGCAGCGATCAAACGGCCTTTCTTGACAGGCCGTTCCATCATTTGTTGGTTTGAAGGCATGAAAAGTGTTGATCTTGGTGAGGTTCGTGTCCCACTGTCCTGTTTTACATGCATTAATCAGGACTTTCCCCCCTCTTATCCGTCTCTTGTCCCTCCTTGTCTCCACATGTTGTATATGTCATGATTTTAAAGAACAAACCACTAAAGTGACTATTAGGGGTTTCCAGTGGCCAAGCGAGACATCTCGGTATAGTAGCCTCCATTGTATTCCTCTACTTTATAGCTTCTTCTCATCTGTGAGCGGTCTGAACAAAACACTTCTCGTCCTTTGAAGTCCCTCTCTCCCATTTAAAAACAACCTATTTACTGTCTCTGATTGAGGTAGAGGGATTTGAACCGCCACACATGAGGCACCACATGAAACGTCCATCCAAGTAAACAAATGTCCTATGAGACTCGGCAGGAGACAGGGGAAGCTTTTTTAACTCAACCGACCGCATGAACCCCCAAACCACAGAAGTCCTGCGTGGAGCAAACCCTCTGACGCAGTTAAATCAATGGCTGTTTGTATGAAACCACCAGCTGTCTTTTCTAACACCGAGCAAGGGACTCCCAATGCTACGGCTACTTTAGAATAACATAATGGATTCTAAGTATGTCACATGCCCCGAGCAGCGAGTTCTGAAACGATAAAGGCTCCTCCATCCCTGCTTTCCTTTCTAAAAGGAAAGAGAACTTTCAGCATTTAACAAAAAGTCGTCAAGCTGACGCTATCTTCATTTGAACGGTGTATAAATGTCAATAAAACTAAGCATAAAATCAATAGGATATTGAACTTTGATTATCACATGCTGTTGAACAGAAAGTGAGCAGAGCTTCTACACCAACAGCTCAACACCAATACAGGTATTGGCACCCATAGTTTTCCCAATACAGAAGTCAAAACATAGCTCAGTGATAAACATTTCAGCAGTGCATCGTATATTCGCTGTTAGCAAGTAAATGAAACAGTCTTCTTGCATGGAAAATATGACCAAAAATGGTGTAAAAAGCTCCATATTCCAGTGACAAGATTTTTCCAAAACCTCAAACATACATCTCTTCCACCTTGGAGTGACTACTCGACATACGATCCTACTGTATCTGCTACTGCTACTTAACTAGTCTGGCACAGAGCGTTAGCCTTTAGCAGACAACTGACCACAGCTCACATGTTATTGTACTCTTAAACAGTCCTCTCGGGCAGATACAGTCAATGCGATTCCAAATCATTGGAAAAGAGGGATATTTTTGGTTGAACGGTTCCTGCAGAGCTGAACACATGCTACATTCCATTGTAGTATTTCTTGACAACTATTAACTTCTCAATGTCTGCATATTAGGAATGTGATACTCGTTCATTTCAGCGCACAGCTCCAGCAGACACCCAAACAGAGACGAGGAAACGGTCCAAGTACAACTGTGTATGCATGATCTGGAGGAGAGTGACAGGCGCTGGAAGGTAATTACAAGCGCAGACGGTATATACAATGCATAGGACCTACCACACAAGCTGATGTTGCAGTACTCCCATGGAGTTTTGGGATCTATTGTGTAACACCAAGGGCGGGGACGGTTATCTGGGTTCCTGCAGTAGTTGTCTTTTAAGTCTTTGTCCCGATATCTGGGAGAGTAAAAGTTAGAGTTAAAGTTAGAAATGTTCCTAAAAGTTACCATTGTCAACAAGTACCTTCCATAGTATGGCTCAAATACAACAATGTTTTCTGGTTCTTCAGTAAAAGGCTGCAGATATTTTGGCTACTGATTCGACAAGATAAATTCATACGGTAATTGCTGAATCAAATACTGTCCATGGCCCACTGCTAAACCAGCCCACTTTGCTGTCAGGCTAACATCTATTTAGACAGGTTCTTGAACAGCAACCCAGCCCACTTTGCCAAACTTCCCAAATGGCCAATGGAAAGTAAACAGTTTTGAGGATGTAGTTTGGACAAACTTGCTTGAACTTGGACATGTTGTGGTTTGATTTTGAATGAGACGTGGGTTACATTCTGAGCCAGCTTTGGTTGAAGTTTGTGAGCCACATTCCGCACACATGGTGCTGACTCATTTAGACCTCTACATTCAGTACTCTGACGGTGCTGTTTGTGTGAAATGTCAATGTGTGGTTCTTGATTTTGCTGCTCACTTTTTGGGCTGGAACCGATGTTTGTGCGGCCTCACTGAGTCCCATCGCTGGCACTCCTTGCCACTTTCCGTATAATCCACTTTTCCTCTATAATCCTCCCCGTTGCACTTCATACACACTTCTGTTAACACACACACACATGAACAAACACAAACATTGTGATCATCATAAACTAAATGAATGAAAGTGGCCTGAGTTCAGTCTAGGGATGGTTTTAATGGCCTTACCTTCAGAACACTGTGGAATGCCACACTTCTCAGTTCGGACGTTGGGGTCAGTGGTGAAGCACCACGGACCACCTGATTCGTTGTCAGGATTCCGACAGAAGTTCTCCCTGAGGTCTTGTGTTGGGTGTCTCTCAGGATCATACCTACAAGGGAGCAGACAGACTTTCACTGAACATGTAAACCGATACCACGGGGACTAATTGCACACTTGGCTGCTCTGGTAATATATACAGTGTCGTACCTGCATGTTAGTGCTCTCAGTAGCAAAGCAAATAAATTCCTCCATGAGGAGGTAACGTTCATGCTAAGAATTTGATATGTGACCAGGTTACATTTTAAAAGTCCTGGGATGGCTCGTTGGAGCGATCGTATGCAAACTAAGTCAGCCGTACGCTTCTCATTTCCAGGTTTGCACCTTTCGGGCGATCACCTTACTAATGCCTGTCGTGGCCCAGAGCCGTCATGTGTGAAGCAGCCAGACTCCGTCACAGCACGGTGAGTAGCAACAACACGGAGCAATGCTACGAGCCACTTGACGCAGCCCAAGCAGGTCATTTACTGGCTGCCCTTTGAACACACGTTTAAACCTAATCCCCCTCCGTCAGCCGCCACATTGAGTCAGTGTGAAAAAGCTAACGTAAGGCAGCGGGGAAGAGAACAAAAAAATAAAAAGAAAGAAGAGAAAAACCTGGGCTAAACCAAACATGTGGGGTTTGCAACAATGAGGAACAGCAAGAGAGCCTTGTGCTAAATAGACAGTGTGTGAAATGTGTCTTCTGTCAGGGCGGGATGATGAAAAGCTGGCATGTCAACACCTCCTGATCCGTGTCGACCACATTCCCCCTCCCACCCAGTGAGACAGTGAGGAGAGGAGGAGGAAAGATGTGTATGGTGAAGTGTCTGGTTCAGGAGAAGGGGAGCGAAAATCGATGGAGTGAAAAAAGAAATGTGGGAAATTAGCGTTTAACTGATGAAAAGACAGAGGACCAGAGGAAAAAGAGCGTCCTAACGTCCTTCAATTGGCTTGCTGTTCCTTTTGCTTTACTCCCCTCTGTGCCCTGGGCTTTGTACAAAGCTTCAACACAAATGCACAATAGCATTAAACCCAGGAGTGGAACAAATCTCAGACATCCAACCAGAGCCAATGGAAGACACAGAGAGAGAGAGAGTTTTTAAAGGAGATGGATGGAGAAAATCTTCCAACCGCAGTGTAATTCCTACAAGTGTCAAGATATAACAAGGTTAAGTCTAACACTGACATTGCACTTATGCGTTTAACTAAAAACAAAACACTCCTCCCTCTGCCAGGGCAGCACGTGCCAAAACTCACATCTGTTGTGTGTAACTCTTAACCTTCATTTATTTCCATTGTATTACAGTATCCCTAATTCATTATTGGAAGTTACAAGGTTCCTCGCGTCACAAAAGGAGCATCTGGTCGAGGGTCCGTAAAAGGCCGTGGCATGGGAACAAGTTGAGCATAATGATGTTGTGCTAACAGATGTTGGCCAGTTATTCATCTCGGTGCCAAAGTCTGTTCCCATTGGAGGGCAGGCAGACACACTGAACACATGCTCTGCTCCCTGAACATACTGGCTGGATTTTTGGATAAGGCAAGGATGAAATCTAGACCCGAAGTAACTGCTGTGAAAAAATGTCCAGCAACATGCACCTGGTGGACACGGAGCGAGCGCGGCCATGCTTCAGCGTGACGGGGTCCAAAAGGAATAAAGAATCCAGAGATAAAAGGAGATTCTGCGAATCTCTTCTGGAGGTGCCGTGCGACAGCTAACATCTGAGAGCTGCAAAAGTGTCCCGTCTTGTTAGAGGTTTGATGAAGAGATCAAGAGCGTTCTAACTTCTTTAACTTAGCTCTAAGTTTAAAGCTGCAGTTTGGAGGTTTTCTTGATCCAAAAGTACCTCAAAGGTCTCTCGCATCAGTATGGCATGAGTAATCAATGACACATCGTCTTGTCTTTGAGTAATGGGAGCCTCAAGGTCGTCCAAACTACCTCATAATTCACCTTTAAACAGTTTAGTGCAACACAAACGCCAGAACTTTTATTCTTTCTGATGAGTGGGATTAACTGACCGTTAGTGGAAACATCCGTGTTAATGGCTTGTTTATATTATCATGATATATATATTAGATGTCTGTCTGCATCTCGCAAGTGTGTGGGGGTTTTTTTCTTAGTAATATATCCACCAGGGGGAAGAGTAAGTCCTGGCTGACTTGGCTATGATCTAGTATTCAACATTGTTGAGTTAAGGTTTGATACTTACAGTAATGCTAATGTCCCCCTAATGACCCTAGGGGCCCAATGCTAAGGGTTTGCTAAGTCAGTGCTAAGAGTTAGCAAAAACAATGCCAGATATTCCCTTTCTTGCAGAACTTTGGCCCAAATTGGACTTTTTGAAAGTACAATCCTGAATCTGTTCTGTATAGATGACATCATCGTCTGAGCATAGAAGCTAACAGTACAACTGCAGAATTAAAAAAAAAAAATCAACTGATAAGGGGTTACTCAATGGTACTGTACAGTGGATGCCCTTCCTGAACTAATCTCGTGGGACTTTTAATAAGGGCAATGCTACAGAAAAACTGAATGGTATTAAAAAAGAATGGCAACAAAAAAAAATCTTTCGAAAATTAATACATTTGATAACCTATGAGGCTGTTTTAAATAGCGGTCTGTGTGCAGTTTCAGCACAGTCACATGCAATGGCATGGTTTTCAAAGCGATAGAATTTCACATTTGCTTTTTTGCTGCTGTCCTCCTGACTGAACTGGTTGCCACACTTTTGGCGGAAGCATTTTTAGTTTGTTCTGATGAGGAATCTTTCAGATGATATGCAGTGATGCAGATCAAATGAAGCCCAAACAAACCTAGTATCTCTGCAAAAACATCAGTTTCTAATCCAAATGTTGAACTTTCCGCAACAGCAGCTGCACTGGCGTGTGTCTGCAGCAGACCTCCCGGTGGAACAGAGTCTTTGAAGTTATCTATTATTATTAATGCAAATAGCAGTGTTTGACTTCTTTCTTCTTGGCCAGGCATCAGTACACAGGTTTTTACAGCCTTGTTTTAACATTGTCAACAAGTGAAAGTCTTACTTCCTGGTAGAGAACCTCCTGAGAAATCAGCCCTGACCCACGACGATCGCTGAAGCATTAAAATAAAGTTACCTGAAACTCCAATTGGCCCCTGGTTTGTTACAGTGGTAATTATCGGTGAGTCAGTCGTATGTAAGGTAAAACAACTGCGGCACTGGTGTTTGATGAGGCTCGGTGACATTACACCGACCCTATGGTACAAACTACCTTATTTTCCTGAGTATAAGTCGCAATAGCTAGGTAGAGTGCCCTCTAGTGGCTGTCAGTATGAAAAAACAAACGTGAAATTATATATTTTAATATACACATCTGACCTCAGTATAAGTAGCAAATCCAGCCAAAGGACGAATGAAAAAAAGTGTGACTTATAGTCCGGAAATACGGTATACGCAAAGATTTCCCTTCTTTTATGAGACCTTTAATCCTTATATTTCAATTGAAAAATGCAGGTGACATCATGCACAAAATGATTTGTTCCATGATTTGGTGAAAAAGACAAGCAGAACACAGGCCAAGGAGGCTAAAATGGTAATGTTCTGCTCCCTGCACATGTCAATAATCACTGATGTTCTTCATTTGGTTGGACCCTCTGGAAGTATTTTCTGATGGAATGAGGACTTTGACTTAGAACCACCTGAACTTTGAAGCACATGTTCTCATGAGAACAAGACTGTATTTCTGACACACACCTAAATTATTAGAAGAATGCCGTTCCCACTGTTTAACAGTGGTGACTGTGTCATCCTCCTGAGATGTTTTCCCCACTCCTAGAACAGGAGTTTTTGACAGTATGGTGGAAAATACACAAAGGTGAGCCAAAATGTTAGAGATAAATGAAAAAAAAAAGTCATTATGAAAATAACAAGGCTAACTCCCTACATGTCGTGTCAACACTTCTTCAAGGGATGTTACCATCAGAGAATTCTGGGAGATGTCTTTCACACCAGGTCAAATGGACTTAGAGCCAGATCTCTCTAATGTTCTTTCAGTTTTGGGAAAGGACAACAAAAATGAACAAGGTCCAATTTTTTTTTCTTTTGGAAAGCTTCAAGAATTTTATAAGGTTTTTAGTTTTTAGGGTTGCAAAAACATGATCAACACTTTAAAAAGCTGCGAAAATAAAATGCCTAAGAGACATGTCTTGACATGCTTTAGTGATTAACACCTTTGAAGTTACGTAAGAGTTAGACTTTTTGACCAGTGACCTAGTATTTTGAAAGAATTTGACAGATAATTATGGTTTTTAAATTTTAAAATTGCCTGGACAAGAGGTCGGCAACCTTTGATTTATGAGCTTTCTTTGTGTACTGTCGATTTACATTGAGTTTTATTTGCAGTTAAACTAATAAAAACGGCTCTTTTACTGTTGAAGGTTCAAGACCTCTGACATAGACCATACATCCATACATTTACATATGGTAAGGTTCAAGACCTCTGACATAGACCATGCATCCTTTTACATATGAAGGTTTCTACCATAGAGAACACACTCTCTCTCATACACACACACACTTCAGATGTCATCACTTTGTCTGGCAAAACTCAGCGCATCATTTGAACAAAATACTGTAGCTATATCACAGCGCACATCTTTAATTAATAATATTTTATGTTCAAAAGATCTCAATTTATTGTCTCTATTTTACTGTACAGTTTATTAGCAGCTTTTTTCTACTCAGTGATTTTCTCTTTCCTTTTAGTGGCTGCAACATGTCAGTTTCCCCAGTGAGAGAGAAATTAAGTATAATCTAATGTAATCAAATCTACTTTAATACAACCTAATAAAATCCAATCTAATGTAATCCAATTTAACATAATCTAAAATAATGTAATTCAATCTAACATAATCCAATTTTTTTTAATTCAATGTAATCCAATATAACATAATCCAACCTAATGTAATCTAATGTAATCTTATCTAATCTAAGTAATTCACATTTTGGTAAACCAATCTAACATAATCCAGACTTTTGTTATCCAACCTAATTGAATCCAATCTAACGTAATCAATTTTTTATTCCAATGTAATCCACTATAACATAATCCAATCTAATGTAATCCAATGTAATGTAATCCAAGATAATGTAATCCAATGAAATCCAATCTAATGTAATTCAACCCAACATAATCCTAATGTAATCTAATCCAATCTAATCTAATCCATTCAAATCTGAAAAGAATATGCCTGTGTCACTTTATAAGTCAGAGTGAGTAAAGACATGAAATGTGCTGTGTTGAGTCACTGCTCTTCCAACACAGACCGGCTGCTATAATCAAACCGTGCTGTGAATGTAACACATACTCTAACATACGAATGGGTTCTATTTATTTTACATACAGCATGTGCCATCGTAGATAGAAACAGCTCTAATTAAACATTCCTGGTGTCACTGCTGTACGCAGTGCAAAGCCGACATGTTCAGAGAGATGGTGTAGACTCCGTATATCAACTCTTTGTCCAATAAAGATTGACCGAAGACCCCTGGCGTGAACTACTGCCCCAGAAAAGAGGGCAGAAAACAGGGCTCGGGCTTCAGCAGCCTGCACCAACAGGATGCAGCCGAGTGCTTCTCTCTGGGAGACGAGTGAAGTTGTGTTTCCGCTCAGTGTATCTGTGGCTTTGTTCGCTCAGCTGGACTACAGACAGAACATGACTTCAGTCCATAAATCTCTGCTCTCTCTCTCCCTCTCCCTCCATCTTCCTTCTGTACTTCTTCAAACTCGTCATTATTCTGTCTGTGGACCCCCCCCTCACCCCCTCTCTCCAGTGCACGTTACAGCACTCAACATATCTGGTAATTAATAAGTATTACTAATGAGCTGCTGGCACAGAACCACAGAACCACGTCCCTCTGTTCCAGCAGTGGAAAAACACACAGATCTTTTACACCTGATGACCTGTAGTGCCACAAAAAAGAGGGGGCTCACAGGGGAGGACATCCCCGCATGTGTTGAAAGAAATCTGACTTAACTCTGGATAAACGTTCAACCGTCCCACAGCCTCCTCCTCCACCTCCTCCACCTCCTCCTACCTCTCCTTCCCTTAACCCCTGAGGTGCAAGGGGATGATTTGAACATCAGTAAATCAGCTGCCGGGGCCTGTTCTATATCAGAGACAGAGAAATAAAGAAGGAGCATCCACAGGAAGCCGGTGGAGGCCCAAGGATTTGGGATGCTGGCTTTGATTGCTGCAGTAATGCGGCCAGAGGGAAACGAATAATTAACACCTCCTCGTTTTCATACCACAGTCCAGGGCAGGTACGGCCAACAGCTGCCCAGGGGCCTGTGGTGGTCCAGATAGCGCTTGCCTTTTTGACCCCAACATCTTTGGTAATGTGCAACCCTCAGATCTGCCTCGTGATACGTTAGTTAAATTGTAGCTTTTTTTTTTATCTAACTGTCGACATCTGTGGTATTATTTCAGTATATTTTGAGACTAAGTTTTTACCTGACTTTAGACCCGTCGACTGGACCAACTTTTTGCCTTTTATTTCTTTATATTTTTGCCCAAATTACCTTTTAGCATATTTTAACCTATACTTTGTTTGAAGGGTTTTTCTTTGGCCTTTTCAATTTAACATTTCTGGTCACAGTTAAATTATTATTTTGACACCTTTGCCATCTCTCTCAAACTTTTGCCTGTTCTGTGTTCTCAAACAGCTCCATTAAAGTGAACTTTGCGAAGTTTCTTTTTACAGTAACTTTTAACTCCTTTTGCTTTATTTTGTTGACTAAAATTTTACTCATTTTCAATAAGTGTAAGTCCTAAAATACCTGTTAGCTAACCTTAGTGTTTTAGTTGACTTTTAGCCATTATTGCTATACATTTGGCTAATTTTCTTTTCTTTGTCCATTGTCTGGGGTCAAATTTTAACCCAAACCTTACACCTTTCTTTGTATTTTTTTTTATCTAGATTTTAGCCATTGCAGAATATATCTTCACATATTGTCGGCTAACCTGAGATAATACTGAAGCGTCTAAATGTCCTTTAGTGAAACAAGGCCAAACCTTTGGGAGTAATTTGGTTTTAGAGAATCACTCCTCCATCTTTCTGTCCATTTCTTGGCCATTAATGATAGGATTATTTTCTTCCCTTAATTTCTCTTCGTCTTCCAGTTCGGTAATGACGTATAAAGAATCTCCAGAACTAAGTAGGACAAATAGCACCTAATATGACACTTAAATGCAGTACTGCAGTTGCTCCTCAAGTATTCCCACTTCATCAGAATGTAAACCAATTCTGGAATTGTTCAATTGTGACAGTTTTATAGACGAGCTCTCATTAAAATACACTTTTCAAGTTAGAGCGGAGGCCACCGACCTGTGTTCATTGATGTTATTATCTGCCCAGGCCTGGCATGTGATGTTAGACTTGGTCCAGGACCTCCTTCCTCTGTAGTCCAGAGTGTCGCTGATACACTCCCGTATATAATCTAAGAAAAGGAAGGAAAAAAAACAAAACAAAACATTAAAAGTGTTTGATATCTTCCATTCATGTTTGGACTCGAACACAAACAGTTCCCGTCTACTCTGCCCGTGCCAATTTACACAGCTTTTCATAAATTCAAACATTGACAGACTCAAGGCCTTGACCACCTGCATGTTATTTTCCATGTATGGTCAATATGACTTTTAACAGCTCGCCTCCTGCTCTGCATGTTGTTCTCCAAAACAGACTCCCCTAAGTTCATTAGATGTCACCGCGGGGCGAGATTTACGTATATTTGGCAGTACATTCTAAAGTACCAGATTCCACATCCTGTGCTCGAGGAGGCGTTTACGCTCCGAACGACTGTAAACAATGATTTTTCTTTTTGTTTACACCCCGCTTGAATCCGAGGCATGTTTATTCATGCGACTGAGCCCGGTTGGAGTGATTACACAGCAACAGGGTGCGGAGCTCAGCCCGATTTTTTTTTTTATTGTGACAACACCAGAAAACGCAGAACCTGCAATCACGGACGGACTAGCTGCACTTGAAGGTTCTCATGAGAAAAACAACACACTTATTGAGTTCAGGAGAATCACCTTTTTTTTCATACAGAGTAAAGTTGACGTTGGCCTGCTTCTTCACGCCACGGGTGAAACGGTCGAAGGGAAGTAAGTGGCATTTCCTGTTGTGCCTGTGGAAGTTGAAGGCCCTGCAAAAAAATGTTACGGGAAATAGTTAGGAGATGACTCCTGATAAAGTGGATAAACAGCCAAAATATGTAAATACCGCGAGGAGAGGAGATGTGGGAGGCCATTAAAAATGTCAAGAGGAGGGTGAGGGGGTGGAGAAATGTTTGTCTTTCTCTCACCTGCAGCTGAAGTTTCTCTTCACTTTGCACTTGCGAGCGCAGTGCTCCTGCGATCGGCTCTTTAGTACCACGGGACTCTGAGGACAGTCTGTGCAGACCAGCATGCGTTTCTCTGTCTTCTCGTATCTCTGTAACATCTGATGACTTTTTTTACAGTAGCCTGCCAAAGGACAAGGACAGTAAACGTCAGTAAACTAGAATTAGAAGCATTAGAATTAAATGTTTAAGCACAGATGCTCAAAAAAAGACTTCTGTTAACGTTAGACAGAAACAGCGCATCGTCATCAACATATGTTTGAACATAACATGACTCAATTACCAGAATACATATAACTGTCCTGTTGAAATGACCTCTAACAATCCTTAATTATCTTTCTTGGCACATTAAACATTTCATTTCAGAAAAAAAAAATGTTTCAACATTTCAAAAAAAGTCAAAGCGGACTATAAGTTGCAATTTTTTTCCATCTTTGGCTGGGTTTGCGACTTACACTCAGGTGTAACTTATATATTAACATATACAATTTCACGTTTGTTATTTTCAAGCTATATATATTAACATATACAATTTCACGTTCACGTCAAAGTGGGATAACCTTTAATGATGATATATTTTGTTTAAACATTTTTGTTTAATTGGACATTTCTGGGACTTCCAGTTATATATGCTACTATAGTTGACTTGGGTTAATACGCACTATGATTTTACTTATTAACGGCTATGTTTTTTTTTAAAGAAGGGATATTACAGGTTTGTTTCCAGCACTATTAATAAATGATTATTTTAAATATTTAAACTTGGCCTCTCTTAACCAAAATAAAAAAAACTTTGGACATGCCAAATGTACGACCTTGTTCACTAGGGTCCTAAAATCCTACAGACTTAAACATATTTGGACTAAAAATATGTGTTTGTTTTTTTGGCACGTGGGAATAAAGGAAAGCATTTCACTGCGAGATGTTTTGTGAGATGTTTGATGAAAGCATCCTTCATCTCCAGTTTGCTTGAGGCTTGTTGGCTTGTTCAAATCTGCAAACATCCCACAGCTCCTGACAGAAGTTCTCCGCAGGTTCCAGCTGTTTTAGCCATACTGAGGTGAAGGACTGGTTTATGTACCAGTAAAAGTTAGAGAAACGAGTCCTGGCGCTCGTGCGTTAACTCAGAGTTGTAGCAGTCTGAGAAATGCAAAGTGGGTGCTGAACTCTAGAGTGAAGCCAAGGAAACGAAGTCGTCTGTCCAATAGACAGACATTCTGCAGTGCTGCATATCTCACTCATCACATCTCACATTTATTCTACTGATTTCACAAAAGTGTCAAATTCCGTTTAGTCTATTTTTGCTAAACTGTTTTAATCATCTTCTTGGCCAACTCGATGCTAATTCTAAGTTTGATTTAGTTCTCTTTTTCTAAGACATGTCTACAATTTTTTTCCTATTTTATTAGCTTAGTGCAAGGGCTGATATTTTAGCTTTAGCATGGCAGCTAACCGCAAATCTTTCTTGGCTACCTTTCTGGAAATGAGCTAACTTTAGCAGTGTCTAGCTACACTCTTAAAAAATGCTATTTTGTATACTACTGGCCAACATTCAGCTACTTTGGGAGTAAACATTGCCTAAAATTAGCTGTTTTTGCCGCATTTTAGCTAGCCACTACAGCAGTTACTAAACAGCAAAAATTTCAGCAGTGCTAACAACATTATCTATTTAAGTTCCTCTCTGAGATTTTAATTTTTCTTTAGCCTTTAATTCACTTTAAGTGAAGTA
This sequence comes from Cynoglossus semilaevis, assembly GCF_000523025.1. Lineage (NCBI taxonomy): Eukaryota > Metazoa > Chordata > Actinopteri > Pleuronectiformes > Cynoglossidae > Cynoglossus > Cynoglossus semilaevis. The sequence continues at coordinate 21,851,597 of NC_024314.1, read as the reverse complement.
CTGGCTAACTTTTAGTTCCCTTTTCATGTCTTTTTGGCCAACTTAAGGCAATTTCCAGACTCCGGTTTAGATTCCTCTTTTTCCCTTGTGTCATCTGACTCGGGATGAACCAGGGCGACATTTATTTTCTTCTCATTTCCAACAATAAGACTGACTTTATGTTTTTGTAATAAACTAAATAAGATAGAAGCCATGTTACTGCTTTCTTGGAAATGTAGTTGTTTCCACAGAGTAAAACTTTTTATGCGTCTGCTTTATGTACAGTTCCTGAGCCATTGGCATCTGTAGAAAAGTGCAAAACTGTCAAGGTGCAAATGGACGTGGTATAAGTCATTCTTGATTCATTTTTAAGCCTTTGTTGAGGAGTATTTCTTTTTTTGGGGGGGCCGAGGGGAGCGCTGGGAGGTACATCAAAAGAGAATTATATCGTAGCGTTTAATGTATGAGAGAAGCAAGTGGGTTCAAAAGCAGGACAAAACCATTATTTACATCTAAATCCTCCTGTGATACAAATCATTCATATTACCAACTGGAATAAGTTAAAAGCCCATCCTTCAGCCGAGACGTGGGGTGAACGCTGAGTTTCGGAGGGCCACGGCCAGACACTTCACACCCACTTTGAGATTAGTTACAATAGATTTCCGTTTATAATTAGCAGCAAGTGCGAAATAAATCACGCCGGGAAATCTGAAGCTACTGGGTTACAGCACCGCGCCGCCGTGCCAAGATCCGACACAAGGCGCTGTGTGTGTACTTAAGATACTGTAAACTGCGGAGCAGTTTGGAGGCTCCTCCTGGTCAAAAATGTTTTTTTGGGGAGGACATGTTATTAATGTTTGGGCTGGAGTGGACCACATCTGGCACTCATCACCATGTTGTTCCAGCCCTGATGTCTGGCCAGGCAGCTCAATTAGATTTCACTTAGTCTCTTCCTCTCATCACAGTCGGACCGTGCTGCTATCTCCAAAAAACCTCCAGAGCTGGGGATCGTGATAGAAGGTGCTCCTCATTGGATGGGAATGAGAAATGTGACATTTAATGAGCACAGGCAGGAACCAGCAGAGGACCAGATATGAGCCAGAGACGTGGAGAGGTGAGGACTCCGGAGTCTCCTCAGGCACTTCCACTCTGGCACTCAAAGGAGAAAATCTCCTAATTGTCTGCTGGATAAGTGGTTGAGTTACAAACTGTCAAAGCAACGCATCATTGAAAATGTAAAGTGTGTAGGGACACACATAAAACATCCAGTGTTACATTTTTACAGGGTCATTAGGAGTGAATGATGGTGAGTTCATCTGCTGCAGTGCTGCCCCCTGTCTGTATTTTTTAGCAAATGGTTGGGACATTTTAAGAGCTGGATTTTCCTATGTTTATTTTTTTCCCCCCACAATTGTTACTATTTTGACTGACGTCGAAGTGCATTGACTTGTACTGTGTATTTCTATGGTTTGCCTGTTTTATTTTTGACGATATTTGACTTTTGTTTCATCATATGTGTAAACTTTTTAATCAAATTCGTGGTGAACTTTTTGCTTTTTTTGCTGGTTATTGATACATTTTAGTTCTTGCGTTAAAATGAAATATATTTGATCCGCCAGGAAACAAACACAGCATACTTTGCAAATCTCCAGTAGGTGGCAGCAATGACACTTCAAGGATGCCCTTTGCTTCTATTTAAAAGTAGATGCAAAGATTTAATAGAGGGCACTGTCAGCTTATAGCCTAACAATGTCTATGGCATTGGGATGTGATTTTTCATTACACGGTTGTCGGTTTGAAACCCGGTCGCAGAGAACAAAAGTTGTGTTGTCTATCAATATTCACACTGTGACCGATCTGTACAGTGACGACAAGACTCCTAACACACAAACCACAAATATAAAAAACATATGACCTTCAAATGACCTTAATCACGTGGCTCAAAATACACAGGAGGTTTAACTGAAATGACTCAAACATACAACAACCAGTGGTCAGTAGTCAAGTGTCTGTGAGGCGACACTGCCTTCCCTCACACTATTGCGGCTGCCTTTTATTTGTTGCACTGACCTCTATTGAGTTACACCGCCGCCCCCTGCTGGTCAATTAAAAAAAACTGAATTCACATTTTCATCCTGAAAACCTCAGCTATTACAGAAGTGGAAAACATCCTTAAATGATTTATCATCCATTGGTTTTACGTATGTTTGGAAAATGTTTTTAATTTTAAATGTTCACAAGATTCGTCAGAATAAGTGTAAGTCGTGTATGAGACGAAGGACAGGGATGTAGCAGTTTGAAAAATGCAGACATTACGTCTGTTTGAGAGAGCGCACAATGTGGAAGTGAAGCAGCCAGATGTTCCTCCACCTCACTCCATGTACACACACACACGTGCACGGCGCACGTGCACGCACATACGCAAACACCTTTACTACCCCTCTCTGGAGGAACAAACGCATGTAAATACAGACTCAGTCTCCAGCTTTGGCGCATTTGGACTCGGTCGTGTGTGCGCCCTGAGGCGCGCCATAACTTTACAACATTACAACACTACACTCCGTGCATTCTCACAGTTACTATCCTGGTTTTAACTGACATTACTGACATGAACATCACCCAAACAAACAGTTTAGGTGATGTTAAACAGTAACGACAAAGCAGTTGAACTTCAAACCATGCGCTTTTGGCGCCACGCCACACTTGGCACCTCCAGAGGGCCAGGACGACACGGTGTGGATTCGTTTGGTGTCGTTGCATAAAACAATTTTAAAGCATTAAAAAACATACGTTACGAGCACGTGGAACGTTGCCCAATGGTTATGCTGAAGTGTCAGCCTCGGTGGCCCACATGGACAGATAATGGAAACGCTCGTGTAATATACTGTATATTCAACCGGAAGTCACAGTGTGAGCCTTTAGGTTCGTTAACACTGTATGGTTTCCACAGAGAAAACAGCCCTGAGCGGAGTCAATTACACAATTCTAAAAATAATTACTCGCACAAATCAAGTGCAGCGGCTTGATGCAGGATGGAACTTGTGACAGAAAGTTACGTATCACCGTACTTCAATTCAAAACTCATTTTTACATAAAAAGAAATCATTAAAACTTTATTTTTTAAAAATCAGATTTCATTTCAATTATTTATTTCAACGATATATTTACAAATTTAGCAAACAAGAAAAAAAAAACCCAACTGTGACAATTATCCAGTCTGATATTAAAATGTACCAAACTGTATAGTTAAGTCTAATTTGGATGAATCCTACTCACCTGTGTCCAGGACACTGACCACAGCACAGAGCAGAGCCTGGTAAATCCATACGTTTGTCCTCATGGTTAGAGTGTGCCGCAGCTTGGATGCAGGTAAATAAAATAAGAATATTAAAAATCCGGGTGCGTGTAGTGACAGAGTCGGTGTCTGTGTGGAAGTGAAGTCCCGGTTGTGGCTGATGAGCAGAGCGAGACTCGTCCTCTTCACTTCAGATGCCACTTTTCCAAGAAAACCGCACGTCCTCGGTTCAACCCCCTTTTACTAGACTTCACTCTGTCAGCGGCTCTCCCCACTGCCGTCAAGCTAACTGTGGCCCGAATACGTCAAACTTCCGGTTTGACAAAATAACAGCGGATGTAACTGGTGATATAGTTTTACGGGCTTGTGACGAATTTAAAAAATAAAAAATAAAACAGTAAACAAAAGAAAAAAATGTTGGGTTATTTTGCTTCTATTGAATAAATGCAACAGATATTAATGTTTGTGCTAAAAAAAAAGTACTTGAACGTTTTAACAAAGCAACTACAGTTCACTTAAAGGGTAAAGTATACATACAACAATGGAGGTAACTAGTGGTGTCAATGTATTTTCTTTTTTCCATCAAGAAATAAAACGTATTTCCATTTAAAAAAAATTTAAAATATGATTTCTTTTTTGTCATTTTTTTTAGAATAAAAATAGAACAACTAGATGTGTATTCTGGTGTCTTGAATTGGTTAGATTTTTTTTTTTTTTTTTTGAAAAATAGGACAACTAGAAGTGTATGCTTATGTCTTGAATTGTTTAGGAAAGGAAAGTTTGTAATTAGACATGTAACCAAGAATAATAAACAAAACACAAATAAAAATATAGATTATAACTAAACACACGAGTATGTGGCAGCAATTATTTTGAAGGACGCAAGCTGTAAAAAAAAAAGAAGAAAAAATGTATATAAACTCACATGTATATCTGCAGCTTTTCCTTCTGTTTTCACAGGGAAGCCCAACAAATCCTTTATTCCGGAGGCCACGGGCAGCTACGTTCGTATTGACCCAAACTCAAAGGAATTAGCATATTTCTCAGCTATAGGAATGTAGATTTAAATGAGATTAAACCGGTCACCCAGCCAGAATAATCCAACAAGGGAAGAATAAGCCAAATAGTGGCTTGTTTGTTCATTCCCACCTCGTCCCCCTCCATTGATGGAAGCTTAATAATGAATATCAAAGTAGCTGTGTGCTTTTATTTTGAAAGACTGCAGCCCTGACTTAAAAAAAATAGTAGTAGCATGTTTGAAGAAGACAGTGGTTATCAAGGGGGTTTATGGGCTGTAAAGAAGGACTTTGTCAATCTTTAAAAAGTCATTTATAGTTCAGCTATAAATAGTTAAGGCCTGGAAAACTGGCTGTTAACGCTCCAAGGCTTTTAAAACATGTGCTTTTACACATTTCCAGTTGGTGACAGCACCATGAATGAAGTAACACTGTTTTATACCTTGGTTATGTTTGCTGGTCATCACCGGAGCCAGAACCTCCGTCTCTCTCTCCCCTCACTCCTCCACTCACTTAATCACTCACTCACTCACTCACTTTGGCTTGGCTGAACGAGGCAGATGGGATTCTTTATATTGAGGGCCAAAGAGCTGGGAGGAAAGTAGTGATTGCATCCTCAGTGGACCAGCCAGTTGCAAAACACCAAGTCCAGGTCCAGACCCGGTGCAGAAACATAAATCATAACCAAAAGCGAGCTGAAAATAGCCATCGAAAGGGTCCTCAAGCGAGGAGCTGTAACTGCGCTACTTCTTGATGAGACTGATCTGCTGCCAGGCGCGTCGGCCGACACGCAGCGCTCTGTGTTAGGACAGAGCTGTCAGTGGTAACATGCACATTAAGTATTTTTAGTATTTTCCTGTAACCTTTTTGTAACTAAAGTGTCCAGTGATGTTAGTGATCAAACCGAGGCGCTTGACTGGAGTTGAATAATCGTGCCGCGGTGCCACATGTGAAACCACATCACTGCTCTTTAGGCAGTGGAGAGGCTCGACAGGGTCACATGTTCTCATGAAAGACTAGTCCTGAAAAAAAATTGAAAACATCCAATGAAGGGCCCCGGGGAAATAAGTTTGTGCTGCTTTTCAAACATTCCTCCAGAGACGAGAAATATGGAGGGCAGAACAGTGCCAGGCGTCTATTAATGGTCAATTCCAATGCCATGTTACAGAGAAGTCACATGTACACAACGACTGCTTGGAAAGAATCGAGGTTTCCCAAACTAAATCAAGGGGTCAAGACCAAAAAATGTGGAAAATGAATAAGGTTCAACTCTTATTCTGCTCATACTTGTGAGAAAAGTACGACTGGTAAATGGATCCGAACTGTATGTCTATATTCTAAAGTTAAAAAAAAAAAAAAAATTCTGCATTCTCCCTAAATGCGGTTGGTAGTTTGGGGGTGAGTGCTGTGTGACATATATTATGTACTACTGGGTGTAATTACTAAAAATGACAAGCAATAGCAACAATGGAGTTTGACCCAACTTGTAGCAATTTTGTAACGTTAATGGCAGAAGCTTTAGCATTAGCTAAACCCATTCAATTTATTAGAATATGTTATTAGGTGTTTTATATAAATATAAAATTAGAAATATACAAAAATATATAAAAATATATATCTATTTTACATGTACACACACACACATTTATATACGTATATATGCATATTTACATTTACATATGACTATCATGAAAGTAAAAGAAGCTTTTATCAACCAGGCTGATCAAATGCCATGATTGGCCCCGGGCCCAGAATACTGGCCAATCACAACATTTGAACAGACCGGCTGGAACAGGTTTTGTGTGAACAGAAATGTCTTTCATACTGTTTATTTTTTATGGCCCATCATCAGGATTAATGAATTATAGTTCGAGGGCATGGCTTGGCTCGGTTTCTGTTTCTTTTTGTAATTTACAGTATGTTAACGAAGCTGTTTGAGAAGTATCTTTTAGCTAGCTGTGGTAGCATTCAGTCACTTCTAGGATAACTTTGTTATATTTAGACTTATTTTTCTATTTATTGCATCGAAGGAGAAGCAATTGTCGCTCAATTAGTTTACCTTATTTTCACCAATCTGGTCAATGTTACAGCTTGTTAATTTTATAACTCTCGTAATCACGTTTTCTTTTAGCCAATTTCCACACTTGTAATTTCTTATACTTTTTTTCTAGCATTTTTTTTGGGTTAATATTTAATTTTGTCTAATTAATTCTAAGCTAACTTCTAGCTACCATTCATGCTAACTCAATCAAGTCTTTCTTATTCCATATTGACCTTAGCAGAGTTCTACTGGGGACCCAGATTAAGTCAATGTGTGGGCCAGATTTCAGCCTGGTTCCCTATATTACCCACAGTATGGTACTACTGGAACAAACTACAGTAGTGTAGTCGTTATTAGAGAACCGTTAGAGTGACCGTTTGAGTTTTTAAAGTACCATAAAGGTAGAAAGTTCACTATTAATGAAATTTTAAGCACCACAGATGAAGTATACGTTCCTACCGGGACGGCGTAACATATGAAAAGTGTGTATGTAAGGGGCAGCTGGAAGTGATCCAATTTAGGTACCAGCGTCCAGGACTTTTGTTGGGCCCTAACCCTTATTTGACAGGAAATCCACACTTGAGCCGTTAACGGGGCGGCTGACTTAAAGCCCTCCTGAGAGCGGCAGCAGCAGGGGGAAGAAATGGTTTGAGGTAAAATGCCAGACACACAAGCCTCACTCATTAAGACGTGTGGAGGTCATTTAACTTTTCTTTTTGTACCTTTGCCTCCCTTTGGTCTGCACACGTGTGCGGACGTGTGTGTGTGTGTTTGCCCGGAGAAGTACCAGCAGGTGTAAAAGAGTGTGTGTGAGCGTTAGGGGGGCTGCAAACAGGAGGCTCTCTGCCTTGGCAGCAGGCACCATGCACCTTACACACACACACACACACACACACACACACACACACCACATCTCGGCCGCAACGTCAATCAGTGTCAGCGAAAAGAAGAAATCCAGACTCCTAAAAACGTGTCTCAGAGCACATTTTTGTCGATTGGTCCCTTTTGAACTGCAGCTACAGACCTGGTCCCAAGTGCGTCACAAGCGTCAGGTAAAAAAGTTATGTTTGACAGCTGATCATGAGCTGGGGGTGCGGAGGGATGGGGGAGCGGGGAGGGGGATCAAGGAAGTGGGAGAGCTCGCGCAAAGAGCGACCAAAGCAATGGGAGTATTAATTTCCAGGATTTATGTGTTCACTCACAGCCTCGGGCCGACTTGTTACCGACTCCAAACTGTCATTCACTCCCTACAGTAGAGAACAATGGTAGGACATGGGAAGTTTGGGAGTGCTGTGATGTCTAACAAAACAGACAAAGAACTTCACTTAAATATAAAGCTTAAGATGTAATCAGAATGACTGCCGAGTCTCGCAGCGGCTAATCACACGCTACCACGTCCAATCAGATATTAGAGGTATTTTAAGAGGTAATGTGTGATCACTTGTTACAAATTCCAGCAGTGGCGTCTCGTCCCCGAGGCTGCCGAGCGCTAATGTTTAGCGATTGTGAGCTGACTCTGCTTCTGATAATTGAGCCTGGGTCTGGTCACGTTTTTTCACAGGTACAGTAACAGCGATCGAGTGATGAAGAAATGGGAAATGAATGTGCTTTTATTGAGAAACTCCGTCTATGGGCAGAGATAATAAAGGAAGGAGTTAGTAGAAAAAGTTGTAGCAAAAAATGTATCAAAATTTTGTAAATAAAAAAAAATTACGATAAATTATTCAAAATATGTGAAAGTTTGCCAGATGTTAGCTCAGCTATTAGCTCCGAGTAAAAAACTGGCAGGACAAATCAGAAAGCAATTTTAATAAAAAAAAAAGCAGCTCAGCCTGCATGTGCCCTACACCAGATATGGGTCACTGCATACCAGACGCCACAACCAATTACCCTAGAGGGGCTCAGAATACTTTCTGTATTTGATTTTTGGGCAAGATCAAATCTGTAATTTGTAATCTGTAATTTAAGTCGAAGAAAGATGATGGTTTTAAATGGTACATTCAGAGGGTCCTCGGTGTACGACGTCCTCGTCTTACGTCGTTTCGCCGTTACATCACCATCTCCCATAAATTTGTTAAGAAAGTCTTGTTTCATCATTCCGACATACGACGTTAAAACAAGTTACGCATGGGAACTAGTTGGCAAATGGAGTGGACTAATACTTCGTTACGCTGATGACGTCTTTGTTTACAAGGGAAAAGGCTGAAGTATAATGATAATATACATAAATTATATAATCTGGAAAAGTTTGGCGGGCCGGATTAAAACGCTGAACGGGCCGCATCCGGCCCTCGGGCCTCAGTTTGCCCATGCCTGTTCTAGATTATGATGTGTTTCATTACTGTGTTCGCGAGTTCTAATCTACGGTGAAAATCGAGGTAAGTCCGACTGTAGGAACGTCACGGACACCTATATTGAACCCATCGTGAAACAGCAGCACCAGGGGAGGATTCAAACCGGCAATCCTCCAAACACAAGCCTGATTGTTTGGCTACAGGTTGCACTAAACATTAAACATCCAACCGTCCAACTCCTCTGTTGGTGTCTCCTTATGTCCCACACTCTGCCAGAAGGTGTTCCGACCCATACAGTACTGCATTCAGCCCTAAGGATGAGGTAAAGTTTTTTAAAAGACAACTTTAAATCCAATGCGACGGCTGCCAGTGTTTGGCATTTATCTTCAGCTCTGTCCACCCAACCCTCCTTTTTGGCATTCCATTTCTCTTTTATCCTCGTGCCCACATCAACACTCAGTGGTTCCAGGGCCCGCTGAGCCGCGGAAAAAGAGGTGTGGACAGTTCAAACGAAAAGAGTACACAAAGCTAGTAATTCTCACCATCATCGGGCATCAGTGGGACCTGGGAGGGAGGCTGCTCCTCTGAAATACCTCCACCTCCCAGGGCCAGAGGCTGTCAGCACACGCAGAACAAACAGAATTTCCTGGTGTGCGTCTCCAGCTGGCCGTGCCGCGTCTTTAATTAACGACATCACCAGAGGTTGAACATATTTCAAATGGCAGAAGTGCAATTTCTAACAAGTAATAAAGGCAATTTTAACAGTAGAAAGGTCTGAGTAGAAACAGAAGGTGGGGTGCATCAAACACACACACACACACACACACACACACGTATCTCATTTACCAAATACAGTGGAGCCCCGAGATACGACTCTAATCCGTTCCACAACAGCACTCGTATCTCGATTACATTTTCTCCATTAAAAACAACTAAAAACCAATAATTTGTTCCAGCTCCTCAGAAATATACTATTCATTAATTAAATTAACCCCCATCTTAACATCAAAAAACATAGATATAAACAAATATTTTGATAACATAAAAAATAATAGAGAAAACCTTTTATATTATTGTTATAAAAATGGGTAAAATAACCAAGTGAACGACAGTGAGCGAGACAGCGCCACCGAGTGTCGGGGCCACTAAGAGTAGATCCTTTTATATTATTTTTAAAAAAATGGGTAAAAAACCCAAGGAACCGCCAGTGAGCGAGACAGCGCAACCGAGTGTCGGGGCCACTAAGAGTAGGAGAAGGACTGGGAGTGAGGACTGGATTTAGATGAGAGAGAGAGAGAGAGAGACAGAGGGACAGAGGGACAGAGAGAATTAAAGCGATGGCTAAAATAACCAAACGAGGGACGAGGGCGATACAGCGCAACCGAGTGTCGGGGGGCACTTTTTCAAATTCGGGTGGAAAAATTGAGCTGGGTTGAGCACTTATAACTGGACTCGTATTTTCTTGTATCAGGAGCAAAAACTTACAATAGTTGCAGACTCGTAACATGGAATACTCGTATTTTGGAACGCACGTATCTCGGGCGTTCACTGTATATCATTTTCAATAATCATTTGCAGTCTCTCTGTCTGTCTGACCAGGCTGGTCTCTGTTACCCGAGTGTGTACTGAGTGTGTACTGTGTGTGTTTCTATCTTATCTCCGTTGCTTGACATCATTTAGCTGCAGTCACTTCATCAGGGCCCAGGTGTCCACTCGTTGACCTACAGCTCTGACCATCAACAGCTCTGACCGACTACAACACTTCAACCCAAACCCTCTAATTACTTTACACACCAGCTGCCAATGCGTCGACCCCACTGCCCCTCCCCCCCCACCCCCCACTTTCCAATGCTTTCCACCAGTTTCTCCTGCACATGAAGAGCCCTAATCACTGCAGCGACCCCCCCCCCTTTCTCACCTTTGACCTCACCAACACTAGAATAACAACCTTCATACCAACCTCCTCCAAGCCTCCCGACACCCTTGGCCAAACCCCACCCCACAAAAAAAAAAATGAGGTGGCCGCTTTTCCTCTCATGGATGACAGATGAGGGGTCGGAGGTTGTCAGACCGCCTTGCTAGTTTCTCCTTTCTGCCTACGGCGGGATGAAACGGGAGGATGTCCGCTCCTTCTGGGAGTCGCAGAGGGAAAAGTTTTAGCGATTGAACGTACGGTGACATAGACAAATTAACGTCAGGAAACCGGGCACAGGAGCTCCCAGAGAGGAGGGGGAGATTTTCAGGGCAGGGGAGTGTAGGGGGGTGGGCTGAGATGAAAAGTAGAGCCTGTTGGACAGACTTCAAGAGAAGAAAAGAGCTTCAATGGTAGGAGAGGTGAAGGGTGAGACTGAGAGACATTTGCAAAAGAGACATGGCCGCAGCTGAGGGACTGCTACAGAGACGTTCACTTTTCTCATCAGGACGCTGGAGTGAGGGGTGGCGCAACAAGACAGTGAGCAGTCGGCAGAGTCAGGTGACCGACAGAAGAAACAAACGCAAAAGAAAACAAACGAGGAGGATGGATAATGCAGCACTTGCTGTGGGGAAAGGCTGCAGCGAGACTTTTCTTCTTTTTTTTTTTCTTCCCCTCTCCGCTGCAATAAAAGCAGAGCTGCAGTCCAATGAATCAAGGCGTTGGGGGCTTTCCTCTCTCTGTTGTGTGTTATGTCCACTGCTAATGGCCAGCAGATGTGGAGGTATTTCACAAGTGTGGCTTTGGAAAACATTCCCGCACATAAATCCAATTAGGTCGGACCCTGCACACGAGCCAGCAGAGTGAGCGGAGTGAGGCACTTCTTCGGACCGCCCAAACTCTGCTCAGACACAGTTGACTTAAATAATCACATTTGAGTCAACGGCAGAGGAAGGTGTAGATTTAGTAATGGTTAAAAAGTCCTTCTAAGCCTTCGTAAACCGATGTTCTAATTCAGGGTTTCAGACTGTTTGGGTTTGTCTGGTGGGCGGCGCTGCCGTCGCCTTTGGCAGCGGTGTCGGCTGAGACACAGGTGGTCCGCACCAGGGTTAGTACAAGGGTTACTACAAACTGTTTAATAAACGTACTGTTTCTCCGGTGAAATTCAATAAATAAAAAATCACAGCAGAGTTGTATTACGACAGTCTTCGTCACTGATTTTCTATTTTTTTTCTCGAGTGCCACATTTCCAAAGAACAATCAAATGGTGAGCCACTTCTACCACATCACTGTGTAATTCAATATATTTATTGGTGTTTGCTCCAAAAACCTTTGATGCTGCTGGAAATTGCCTCATGTGGTGAGAACAAGTTATAAAAACAAATCTGACCTTTTGAACTTCCCTCTGCTCGTGTTATTTGACCGGTAAATATATGTACACATATATGTATATAAAGCAAATATACATGTATATGTATACATATATATGTATATACAGTATATATACATATATGTACTATGTATATATATGTATGTTCCCATCTACAACTGTAAGAGCAAAATTAAATGATTACTGAAATTTAGTTATGGGCTGGATTTGACGGCTTCATGGGTCAGAAGCAGCCCACGGGCCGGGAGTTTGAGACCCAACAACTCATTTTCTACATCAACTTGATGTTATCTAGTCATAATAAAAACCAAAAAGAATAGATCATTTATTTTTATATGCAAATATAAGTATTGTAGAACAAAATTTGAAATATATTTTTAGTAGGTAATTGATGAAAAGAAAAAAAAAATCCAAGGAATCATTTGAGTTTCAAAAGGGTCGGTTCTTTTCAGGAAGCTGAGTCACGAGAACCGACTCTCTCAAAAGAGCCGCAACTCCTTACTGCACTGTTGTATTCCAAACAGTGCGGCGAACATGTGGTACGGTTCCACATTTGTCAGATTTCCCCTCTTTAAAACATCATTAATTGAGATGTTGATGTTTGTGTGGTTCCAGTGTTGAGTTTACATTCAAACACATGCGTGCCACCAATTGAGCTGCATGTGGCGGCAAGACGGTATCAGTGTATCAGGAGATGAAACGATGTTCTCTCTGCTCAGATCTATTACTTTCTGGCAAGTTTCAAAACAACAGCCGCCATCCTCCTGGTGTCACTTAGCTCATGCTGGGACTGGTCCACAGAGAGCTCTCGGGCCGTACCTGGGATCCTGATGAGGAATACATATTCTGGTGTATGTGTGTGTGTGTGTGTGTGTTTGATAAACAGCTTATAGGCTGTTTGTGTTGAAGAAGTTATTGGAATCGTGTCGCGACAGGTCTTTAAATGTCCTCACTGGCACACAAATGCAGCTTTACTGTGGTTTGGCATCAACTGGATTATTTGCAAGTGTCAGGAAGCATGTGAGGCAGTTATGTTGTGATGAGAACCGACACTTCAGAAAAAGCTGGGGGCAAAAACGGGACTTTTTTTTTTTTTTGAAAGAGTAAAAATAACTCAAAGGAGTTGAAACTCTTGGACACATGGTACTAAACATTAATTTGTAATTGTTTTTCATTAAAAAGTCCAGATTCACAACTGGGGGTCGGCCATTGTTTTGTCTTCAATCGTAGATTTCAAAACAACAACGAAACATGAATATAAATGCAAACACATCCATCAAAGGCATCCATTTAGCGCAAAACTGTTGCCTTTGAACAGTTAATTAAATGCAGGGCATTAACTCCGGAACATTTTAGCTCTGAGGGCAATATTGGTCTGGGAAGGCAACAGAAAATTAAATGAAACTAAGTTATCCCAGAAGGAGCCAAACAGTGAGTATCAATTAGAGAAAAAGCAAAAGCAGCTGACGATTTGTCAGAAAGTCAAGAAAATTTCATTAAAGTCGATCCTGAAGGAAATGAAAGGTGGAGGAAAAACAAAGGAAGTTAAGGAGTCAAAAGTTAGCCAATAGGTGGCACAAATATTCTAAAAAAAAAAGAAAAAGGAAAAAAAGAACAAGATATGCAAAATGACCATGACAAAAAGTAGCTAGGCTAGCTTTGGTGGAGATGCCATTGATTAAAAGGGCTTTAGTTTCTCTTTCTTAAAATAAATAAATAAAGCCAGTCAGTTTCACTACCGCTACGTGTTTTGGTTCAGTTAGCGGGAATATTAGCATGGCTTCTTTATTGGAACTAGTATCAGAGATAATAGAATGATAAAAAAAATGAATGTTAGCTAATAATATTCAATTGTGTCTGCTAAAACCACATAAAACTATGATTACAGCTAATTATTAGCCTAGATTTAGCTGAGTGTTAGCATCTGGAGAGCCACAAAAAAGTCCCAAAACTGATTAAAAAAATTCTCAATGTTTTTAGATTCTGTTTGGGTTGGTTACTGGTCCCGATGGCAAACATGACTTGTTTAAAAACACAGACCAGAGCAGCGTTCCACGCACATTTCCTCTAAATTCCTCTGACATCACTTCTCTGGTAACGCGCTGTAATTAAGCTCAGAGTCTGAACGGCTGAGTCATTACTGAGACAACACGGACGCAGTGACACTGTCATTTCATGTACCTCAAATTATGTAGTGGGGGAGTAATGGCTCCGAAAAATAATAAATTAGATTTGGTCACGAGCTGTCGTTTCCAATCGACTCTAAATAAACACTGATTATAACAGGCGGTCATTGAATATTTCTAAAGTTAGACTGATGGCCCGGCTCATGTCTGTCTGCGGCTGAAATCCCCAGAACGGCAGCAGCTGCTCAGGCTCTGAATATTTGGAGGTTTTCATCATCTTCCTCCAAGTGTGCATGACCTCTCCTCGTCTTGTCTCACACAGACACTTTCGTGCGTCAATACTTTGATACGAAACAGTAAAGACTGCAAAAAAAAAAAAAAAAAAAAAGATAAAGGAAAAGTTTGATGCGGCGAGTTTGCAGAACGGTCAACCTTCTTCTGAGGGTCGTGATGAAATCCAGCAAAGGCAGAAGAAGAGGAGAAGAAGAAGAAACACATTGTGTTCACACCATGGTCGCTACATGCTGCTGCTGCTACATGCTGCTGCTGCTACATGCTGCTGCTGCTACATGTTCGTCTGGCACCTCATTCACCGACTAAATGGCTGCACGTGTGCACGGACAAGTCCAGGTACGACGCCTGCGTTTGTGCGGGCGTGAACGCACACCTCGCCACACGCTCACACACCCACTAATCTGTGGGCTTTAGTGGCACAGCGGGAGAGCAGTGGTCTTGTGTGGCTTTATTAAGCGAGGTGGGGCAGGGGGGAGAGGTGAGATGGTCAAGTAAGCGCTGGATGGAAGGATGGCGAGAGGGAGAGTCGGAGGGGGAGAAAGAGAGGGGACAGAACGGGGGGATGGGGGAGTCCCACCAGGTGCTAATAGATTTCCTGCAGCTTTGAAACGTTCGCCTGTGCCGGACCCCTGGAATGGAGTCGGGTTTCATCTGTGGCAAATTACCCCGGACCCGGGATTGACCTCCATTCAACACACGGCACAGACACACGTTCTGACACACACTTGCCAAACAGGACACCAAATGTTAGTCTCCTGCCCCTGGTGGCATCCTAGCGCCACAAACCTGTAAGAACGCTGAGAAGAAGAAGAATCAGAAACACTGAACACAACTGTAAACAGACCAAAAAAAAAACTCCCAAAAAAACCCAACAATAACCACAGTCTGACTCTGCCCTTGGCTCAAAACACTTAACATTCATCAGGATTAAGTTTTCATCAAATGACTCAGTGCACCTGGGTTTTTTATAAGCTTTCGCTCCCAACCGCCTCGGGGATTACGCAAGACCTGGGCGAGAACATTCATTTCTCCATCGTCTCCATGTTCCCTATTGACTGAGCAACAATTTGATGTGTCACACTTTCACTCTGCGCTTGTTGAAAGGCGAACGTTGTACAGTACAGTGTTTGGGACAGGACTTGGGACTGAGCCCGTGGAGCCGTCTATCTTCATATTCTTCTTCTATTGACTCATTTGTTTCCCCCCAAGTTTGCAGTGCTGGGTGGGGACTGGAGGGGTGCAGCCAATCACAGCAGTTTTAGACTCTGGACAGTTCTTTGAAAAAAATCAATAACCCTAAACTAGGCTTTGCTAATTGCCGACTGTAGGCTAGTGTGGCTAGCACCTTTCACACCTGATGTTCTGTGGAGAAAACATTTAAAATCCATACAAAATGACTTGGAATCGAACCTTTGATAATCTTGCTCTACCCACACGTTTTATTTTATTTTAAATCAGTAGTGCTGATCCATTAGTCCATAAGAAAAAAAAAACCGCAGAACAAAAACACTAAAGTTTTAACGTAAATTAAGACATCAAAATATACTATTAAATTCAAGGAATTGTTTTTTATAAAAAATAAAAAATATATTTTTCTAAACCAGGTAAAATAATATGGATGGTGCAACTCTCTTTGTTTAGTAGCTTTTTGCTAATGCAGATTTGGAAGCAGAGCTATACTACGCATAGCAAAATAAAAAGTTGGCATAAAACTAATAATAAGTCAATCAATTCTTTTTTAGAGTACGATTACTTGCTGTGTTGTCCTCACCAACCTTAGCAGTTAGCTAGCAGTTAGCTAGTTAAACAAATTCAGCCCAAACAGACAGCACAGGAAGAGAACTCTTGACGTCTGACCAACACATGCAGCAAAGCTACATTCACTGCAGCAGGGTTAGCGTAGCTTTCCATGAAAGGAAGCAGCGAGTGTTGTTTGACTCTCTCACACAAAACTGCGGTTTACTTCTCCTTCCAACAGGGCCACGAGTCGGGTATTTAACCTCCCATAAAATTTTAACTATCCCTTTAAGTGACAAGAGATATAATGTGCTAATTAGCTACTTTCAGAGCTAATGGAGTGAGCCAGCGCTGGCTGTTTCCCCAGGCTTTGACCTCCGTGTGCTAAAAGCGCTAATTGTTTTGGTGGCGTGATTATGTGGGGGGGGGGGGGGGGGGGGGCTCCAGCAGCGGGAAGGAGGAGTGGGGGGGGTTCTTAATGTCGAAAGAGATGGGTGATAAATAAAAGTGAAAAAATAAAAGGGAAATGTTTCCTTGTTTAAGTGGAAAAACATCTGCTTCTCCACGGAACATTCCGTATCATTTTAAAAGTCCATTTTCACCATGGCCACACAGAGGAACAGTGATTGGTGCTCCTGCCTTACGATGAGAACATCCACATTTCATTTCCTGCTGGGATTTAGGAGTTTGCTGATTGAAGTTTTTTTTTTTTTAATTATTAGTATTTTTATTAGCGCTTTTCTGCGATTATTATTCACACTAAACACAACATCGGTGAGAATGGCCCTGTGATGGACAGGTGAGCTATCCGGGGTGTAACCCCGCCCTCACCTGACCACTGCTGGGATTGGCTCCACCTGCTGCCACATCAGTAGTCCACGTGGTCTTTCACTGGACGGCCTTCTCGACACACTTCCTGTTTATCCCATTAGCCTCGACGTTACCCACACCAGAGACGCGGTTCTGTAAATGAGTCATACGGTTCTACTGTCTGCAGTGAAGGCAGGCTGATGGATCTACAAGGTGTGTTTGTCTGTTTCAGGCCTTATTATGGTATGTACGTGTGTGGGCTGCCGAGACTGAGATCCAGCTGCAGGTTTATCAACAGTAGGGACTTGGCGTGTCAGGAGCTCCTTAGGAGAAGGAGTTCTGTTCTTGAGCCAGACCTTGGTTCTTAATCACGGCTATTGTTCTTCACAGTCCAACTGCCGATCAGACACCTGGGCTTCACAGGGAAGGAAATAACTCACACTCCACTCGCCCCGGGTCTGCGTTATACAACATCCCATTAGCTCCACCCATCTGACGGCGTGCGTCCCACTGTGACTCGTCATCGTAGGCTAGTCATTGTTTGTGACTCGGCGCAGGAGTTGCGTTGTGTTGAGCAGATTCAGCTGACCGAACACAGACAAAACTATTTTTCTTTTTTTACCGTGTACTCAGATGTCACGGCTGACTCACTGGTTTACTGCGTTGTAAGCAAATTACTCTTATCTCAAAGTAATCCTCATTTCCTTTGAGGATTTTGGAACATATTGTTTTAATTTCTGCAGGTTTTTGGTGTCTTTTAGATTTTTGGCTCCAAATAAAGAGTTTTGGCTGGTAAGCTGCATCTAACAACACAAGTCTGGCCCGAGGACCACTTTTGTCACTTTTACAGATTTAACGAGACCCGTAATTTTCTTTTTTTTAAACGGGCCACCATCAGGGAAACAACTAAATAAAAAACAAGGAACTAGCCAGAGCTAGCTTTTTTTGTGGCTAGTTATATTAATCTTATTGCTAATTTTGGTTAAAAAATGTGGGTTAAACCTTATGCTAATTTTTGCTACAGTAAGCATCATCTGAAATAGCCTTTCTTGCTAGGTTTTGGCTAGCTGTGATTTTTTTTAAAATGTTAATAAAGATTAGCTCCTTTTAGTTAGCTGTCAGACTTTTTACCTTTTTTGCTAGCCAAGCCTGGTTCTGAGCTAGCTTAGTCATTCCTGGGCGAACCTTTAGTTTGTTTAAGTAAATCATTTAAGTAAACTATTTATTTCACAGCAAAATAATAACATTGGCTAACTAAGCTTATATTCCTTTTATTTACCTAAGGTGAAATAAAAAATAATAATAAAAACAGTTTTATGCTACTCTGCTTTCCTATACATTTGAGAATGTACAAATCTATAACTACTTATTGTTTGGCATATGTATTTGTTTAGTTGAATGGTAATTTAGCTTGAGGGTTCGTATCAAATGAAATGGTTTTTCAAGCATTCTTTCGACAGTGTTTTCTTTCTGGCAAAAATATAGCATTTTGTGAACATTTATTCATTCTGATTGCTTTAAATTAATTTTTTATAATTCCTGTCTAAATTATTATTATTATTTTACAAAAAGTGTTTATTCTGACTGATGACTGGTGAATTTCTTTTTATAAATGACCATTTTAACAGCACTTCGTGTCGTGTTTGTTTGTTTGACAGGTGGTCACAGATTCAGCAGCTGCTCCGTGGGTGTTTTCGAAGTTAACCCCTCACGTCCACCTTTAAAAACAGTTTGGGCGCTCCTGCAATCAGCGCTTCTAATATTTCAGTTTGTCACCATCAGTCTTTAAGATTAGGCAGACAAACTGTTTCCTTTTCCTTTCTGAAGCCCCGTCCTTTAAAGCCAGAGTTTTGACAGCCCGCTCCTCTTTCACCTCCTGTAAATCTCTCCAAGTGCTCCTCTTGTTTTCTCTTCTGCTCTGCTCTCCCCTGAGATAAGGTCCACTCATATTTCCAGTCAAGGACAGCTGATACAGAACCCTGGGTGATACCGGTGATTCAAAAACCACATCAAACCTCTGGTACTGGTCACTGCCTGATGAGAGAGGTGGGCCGTCCCACATCTGCCCGGGGTATTTTTCTGTTTTCCCGATACAGTCCAGGGCCTTCCACGTTCAACTCACTTTCTCCTCAGCCAACAGTGCAGATGAAAAGGATCGGTGCCTGTGCTGCCAGACTGCAGCAATTACAACGGAGTCAGTGCACGAATGAGCCGCAGATGAGTCACAGAGTGCACGCAGATTCTAACAGGGTTCAGAGGTGGTGCGGAGACAACGGAGCAGGTGGAGAATGTTTGTCACTCAGGTTGTTTACAGAAAACAGAGAGAAAGTCTTTGACTCTGTTCTGGCCATTAGTCAGAAATGCTTGTTTTTCCACAAAGAGTCAGGAGATTAGGGATGATTAGATCAGTGTTTCCCAACATCATTTGAGCCAAGGCACAATTTTTTACATTGGAAAAATACCAACGCGCTCAACCAAAAAAAAAAAAAAAAAAAGATTCACAAAAAAGTATATGTAATGAAATATAATGATAGTTTCCATTTACACACAATCCTCTCAGTATTTAACCCATTTAGTTAAACGCCATGCTGATATGCTCACAGGAATTAAAGAAAGTAACAGCGTCTTTCTTTTTCTAGTTTTATGGCCATTTGCTGCCACCTAATGGAATAGTATTTATTGGTTTGCCTGTCATTGTCACATGGACAAACAGAGTATTTGCAGTACATAAATGAAAGTATTTTCAAACCATGTTTCAGACCCACAAGGTGAAATTGGATAATTTTCCACGGTACACCTGACGTTTTCTCCTACGGCCGTGTAAGTATCCAAAAGGTTACCGCTTCAAAAATGAAAGTAAAAAAGTGCTGTTCTCGCAATCAGAGCATCGTCGGCATAGAGATGAAAGCACTATTAACACACGCTGACTGAACACAAAACAAACGCAGTGAAGGAAAACAGCCTCGCCAATATATAAGTCTCACATCTCGCTGAGATATTCTCGCTTTTCCTCCAAGAATCCACAATGAGACACTTAAACAATTCTTTTGCCTTTTTTTGTTTTTTTTTTTAAGTCAACTGGAATTTTAAGCAGTCATCCAGGCGGTTTGTGCGACCACAAGTTAATACGAACATTTTGTCCAGAAATGCTTATGTGTGTTTGGAATCGCTACAAGTTATCTCAGACATTGGTGTTTACACAGCAATTATTCGAATTAAAGCGTAGTGTCTGATTGCACGGAGGAAAACAACGATTAGCCAATCAGGATGACGAGGATCTAAAATCTGTTTTTTATTTCCTTTGTTTCAGACCAATAATCATTTCGGTCAAAATAATGATTAGAAAAGTGTTATGTCCCAGACATTCTATGCATTGTGAGAAGTGCAGCCTTCATACACACACACACACACACACACATTTATCCTATGACATTGTTTATAATAATCAGCATGTGTGGCCCCCGGGGCATCATGTGAGTTCACTCAAAGGGAGCCTCAGACCAGACCACCACCACTTTAAACGCATTTGGTCTGCACCTGGATATTTTTAAAGACGGACTTTAGCTCTTGACAAAATGGATCAAATTGCCCGATCAACACGGAGAGACGCGCGCGAGGCTCATCAGGTTTCTTTTTCTTTCTTTTTCTTTCTTTTTTTTTTATCATAGTCTTCACAGTCAAAGCTCCAACCGTTGGACGCAGGCCATGGGTGGTTCTTTTACTGACGGCTTTCCTTTGTGTTTGTGTTTAATTGCTTCTGTTGTAGAAACACGAACGTGACAATAAAGGGAAACTATTGCGATTTACACCAAATCTCTTAATCACAGACATCATCTTATGAAAGCGAAGAGATTCCATCACTAAGTCGGATAATTACATTCATTTTGATGAAAGCATTAGTGGTTTGGAGGTAAATAAAATGATCACTCTCATCATCCTAATATGATTTCTAGCAAAAAAACTTAAAGGATGCGAATGGTTTCATACCGTCGACTGCTGTTGACCCTCAGGCTGCAGACGTTGGGAATATGAGTGGAAATTCACGAGGGAAGAACTCGATACGCCAAACATTTCAATCTCAGCCTCCCCTGAAACCAGATCACATGAAGTCTTATTAGTATCACTAGATATTTCTGACAGCTCCGGTGATTGGGTTCAGATCCGGTGCCAAAGATATGACATTTTGAAGTATTTTAAAAGTAAACGTCAGGGTATTAACTTCAGTCAGAGCAGGGTGGTTACACATGACACCGCTGTTACACAGCAGAGCTGAGAGCAGGCATGTCCGCGGGCAGCCGCAGGTTGCACTTGGACGGATTT
The DNA here is from genome assembly GCF_000523025.1 of Cynoglossus semilaevis. Lineage (NCBI taxonomy): Eukaryota > Metazoa > Chordata > Actinopteri > Pleuronectiformes > Cynoglossidae > Cynoglossus > Cynoglossus semilaevis. Next base: position 21,830,383 of record NC_024314.1, on the reverse strand, counting down.
TATGTGACTGTGTTCTGATATTTTACATTCATTTATTTCCCACGGTCTGCCATCAGAATGGGATGCACACTGAAAACTTTTGGTTTTCAAATGTGGTTCCCAAGGATGGGGGCGGGCCCCTTTTGGGGAATGTGAAATAATTGCTGTAGGGGTCCAGCAGGTCGTATTAATAAATTACATTTTTGAGGGATCCATTTTGATGAATTACAGTGTTTGAAATAAAGTTGAGTGGATTTTTGAAGATGTCAACGTGGGTGAAGTTCAACAAAAGTCAGTTACTAAAGGGCGGTGCTGCAGAGAAGGTTTTGGGAATTTAATATGTTTGACATATTACAATATTAAACTAAATTCAATTACACACAGCGGTACTTTGCACTGATATGGTGTGAAAATGCTGAGGCTAAGATCCAGAAAATGCAAATGAGGCAGAAAGATAAAAAGAGGCTGTTTTTTAAAATGTGAAAAGTCCAAAAAATATAAACATTGAAAAGAAAGGGTGGAAATATGTATCAAAATGTGAATAATAAATAATATTAATAAATCTTAAAAATAAACATTACAAACAATTTTGAAAATGGAAACTGGAAATTGTATACAGATATATACTTAAATTAGAAATGGTAAATGTACTAGTTTTTATTTATTTTTATCTAATTATTTGTCATTATTTGGGTTTTTTTAAAGTTTACAGTTAAGAAAAACCACTTGTACTTCATGTAATTTAATGTCCAAAATGTAACAACCAAAAACATATCATTTTCATGTAATTTAATGTCCAAAATGTAAGAACCAAAAACATTTAAATCAATGTTTTTGGTTGTTACAAATCATCAAAAATTGTTAAATCAACAACCAATCTCATATAGCAATGTGATTGAGCAACCAAAAAAAGTCAACTCACAGTTCAACTGCAGAGCAGCCATCTTGGTTTGGAGTTTGCTGCCTTGTAATTCCAACTTGAGACAATTCGGCCACAGAATACAAAGACGTCTGAACTGAATGACCTCGTCTGCTAAAGATTTAGTTCCACACGATTACATTTGACTTATCTTTGGTTTAATTCTGCTGGGGTTTTTTTTTTGTCTTTTTCTTATTGCTCTCATTTTCCCTTTGTTTGACTTGACTTCCATCTCCAGGTCAACAGGTGTGTTTCATTTGACAAGTCCCGCCCCTGGTCTGCAGCATGACCAATCAGAATAAAGATTCCTGGAGAGCACAGTTGGCTGAAAAAAAACATTTTGGTTCCCTTGGCTAGATCATAGGACCCCCCCCTTACCACCACCACTGTTATTATTATGTTTTGACCCTTCAGCAGATGGCGCTCAAGGAACCCACATGGCCTACATTGAGAGCAAACACTTATTAGGAAAAAAAATATCTTATCTGACTGACTTTGAACGTGGTTAAGCTATATGTTTTTGTTCCAAAAAGGTTCGTGCAAAGACGCTGGACATATATCAATTTTTCCATTAAATTTAAATGGAGTCCATTTACTTATTTGAACAACAACGCAGTACCACACATAGAGCCAAGATAGAACCTGATTTTGGCAAAAAGCAATGAGGGTCAGCATGAGGTCTGTGTCCTGAGGCAGGCCCGATCTTTTCCTGTTGTAACACCAGCGTAGAATTGAACTGGAGAACACAGTAGAACACAGTAGAACACAGTAGAACACAGTAGAACACATATCTACTTCATCTAAGCCAGGAAAGAATGTTAGAGTATAGGCTTTCCTGGGCCCTGAGGGCTGCTCATGCATAAACATGTATCAGTGAGTGCTCTCAGAGCCTAAAGGTTCATTTTTGGTTTACAAATTCCGGTAGCGCCACCTCTGTTGGCTTAGGAAAGTCTCTTTAACAAAAACAAATGGGCCGCTCTAATGATAGGGCTGTAAATACTTAGCAGTATAATTGCGTACATAACAAACCTCTCCAACTCACTTGAGTTGGTTTACTGCTGGGACTCCGGGCAAGATATCAATCAGTGACAAAAGGACACAAGCCCACAGACCAAGGATAACAATCAGAAACACAACAAGAGCGACCCCAGCTGCATCTACACCCACCGGCTCGTCTCGTTGCCAGACGTAAATGCTGGAGCCGGCAGCAGGAAATCCACGGCACGCTGTTGACATGGCAGCTCATCCATGACAGAGCAGGAATAACACTCTTGGAGAGGAAGAGCATGGAGGAGGGGAAATATTGGGTGGAGTCCATAAGAGACAAGGCGCCGTCACCGTGAACGAATAAATCTGTCACAGAATAATTCCCTCAAACGGAGAGAATGTGGTGAAATGGGATTAAACAGTCGCAGAATAAACCATGACGACTTTGAACGAAGTCAAACCTGGGCTGAAAATACTGAACTACTGGACTGAATGTTATAAGTGAGAGTACTTTATGTACTACGAAGTATGTAGTGTTTGTTGAAAAGAAAAAAAAATCTGAAACTAAATAATTAGGAGCCGGTTCTCATAGACTATTGTGGAAAAAGTATCTTTTTTACTTTACTTTAGCTAAATGTGAATCCGGTTCTCATAGACTATTGTGGAAAAAAGCTAAATGTGAACTTGCTGTGACCAATCCTCTACGACAGGCATGGGCAAACTAAGGGCCAGGGGCCGGATGTGGCCCGTTCAACTTTTTAATCTGGCCCGTCAAACCTTTCCAAATTATATATTTATATTATCACTCTACTTCTGCCTTTTCACTGTAATACCCATGTTTTCCCAATAGATGGCGTAGAAAATGATAAAAGCATTTCAGCATGTTAGCCTTTATGCACGACTTTTACATGTCATTCTTAGTTCACACCAACGCTCCCTCTATCTGCTCCAGACCCCGCCCCCCTGTTCAATGTGTGGACACATGACCACTTTATTATGGACAGGAAGTGAAATTACAGTCACAGGTTTTCTGAGATTAAGTTATGTTGACGGGAGACTTGATTTCTGGTAAATGCCTGAACACAACCACGTTAAAAAAATTCTAATGCCGTTTACCAAAAATGTCACTTTTATGAGTGGCGCTACCCCTGGAGCTAAGATTAGCGGTGGCGTTTTCAGCCGTGTCCCTTTCACATTATTGGTCTCTGTGCAGTCATTCTCCAGCTGTTTCTCCAACAATACCGGCCATTTTATTAAAACAAATATTAAAAGACATTGTAATTGGTCTTATTTCAAATGCTCCGAAGCACCTGTCCCCGCAGATTTCAGATTTCTGCTCCAGCAGAGTACCCTACAGGGCCGGGCTGAGATTTAACGTCCATAATAAAGAGTAAAACGAGCCTGTGTTTTGTCTTTGGGGGGCAGACGGGGGTAAAGTGGCTTAAAGAATCTGGACATGACCGCAGCTGGTTTCAGGTTCGAGTGCAAAGCGGTGGCGCACTAACGAGACAGTCACTTACTATTTGATCAACACGCAACAGGGAAAACAGGAATTACCAGGAATTTATGAGCAGAGGCCGACGGCAGGTCGTGCTTAATGGACGCGTCCTGGTGCCAAATCCAATGAAGTCGAGTGATGTGGGCTGGACCGTCTCCTCTGTCCTTTCTTTTTCCTGGACATTGTTGACTTTGGCCCCCATGCGCTGGTTCGTGAAGTTGGCTAGACGCTGGGAGAGCATACTGCTGGTGCTTCCTTCTCATTCTCACACACATTCGGATGAGAAAATGTGTGCTGCTGGCAACGGGACAAACGTTTGTGGCTGAAATGTGATCCACCGCAGTGGTAGGAAAAGGAAAGTGATATTCTGTAAGTGAAGAAAAACATCAGTAAGAACACAAAAAGCCTCCAGATAACAATCATAAACTTTAATTCCGATAGAGCTTATCTGCACATGAATAAACACATTTTCCCTTCCCAGGATTATAAACACGATTTTTTTTTCCATAGTGAAGAGAACAACATGTGTATTTTTTTTTTTTTTTACATAACAGATTCTGAAAAATCAAGTTTCTCTAGAGTGAAACATTGTCAAGCACAATCAAGGGAAACGGACTGAGAGGCCGACCAAAAAGGGCCCAAGTCTGGATGGATGGATGGTGGACGCCTGTGTCAAGAGTCTGCCGTAAAAACCGCGGACAGGAACCGCATACGAGCAACGGACGTAGTCACCAGGAGGGTGGAGATAACCTACGTCCATTTCTTACGTACGATGTATGAGAAAAAACCAGCTGACAGACAGGCCTGCCAACTGTCTGCCACAAGGTGGCAGCACACATAAAATATCACCCACACACAAGCAATTCATATGAACCAGAGAGAGAGAGAGAGAAAGAGAGAGAGAGAGAGCACCGACAGAATCAGAAACACTTTGTATTACGTTACGAGTCAAACTTTTTTTTTTTTTTTGGAGGCGACAGCATCTGAGCGAAGCATTTTAGGGTCTGTTTACCTTAAAAGAAAAAAACAAAAAAAAGAGAGAAGCTGAAGGTTGAATCAGATGAGGATTCAATTGTGAGAAGAAAGAAAAAGTAAAGCTGTCTTTCTTTGAATTAGATTGTTAATGATTAATCACAATTAACCATAATTGTGATTAATCACGATTAATCGAGGCAAGTCGACATTTCCAAACATGACAACGAAAACAAATACTGCACAGTGGTGAAACGGCTCGAACTATCGCTGAGGCAGCTTTTATTCAAAGCTTTGAAGCCTTAAATAAAACAAGTACTGAAGTATGTAGTACTTCTAATATCAAGGATTTGGAAATATTAATATATCAATTTTGACTTTTTATCTGTTTCAACTATTTAGGTTTTCATATACAGAATATATGTATGTGTGTTTATTGTACACTGTATATACTGTATACAGTTTATGCATACTTTTTTTTCACTCTTCACGTTCTAACTTTTCACTTCGTTAGTTTAAGACTTTCTTCTTTCTTTTTTCTTCCTTTCGTCATTAATACGACATTTGATGTAATATTATAATCATGAATCATCACCTTATATTAAAATTGGACCATACTATCTAAGTTAATGGTGGTCCAAAGTGGTGGGGCGGGCCCCTGCCTGGCATGGGGAGCTATCACTGCGGGGCACGGTGGGTTGAGTTCAATGAGAATTTGCGTAGGAATTATTGTTTGAAATGATGAATGGTGCAGTTCTGAAGCAAACGTGTATCAACAACAGTCCTGTCTGCAAAAGGGGAGAGGCAGAAAAATCAGATGAATCACAGCCCGATGTCCATGCTGAGCAGACGCCGTGTCCCCCAGAGAAAGGCAGTAGAAGCTGATCAGTCCCACTATACACAACATTATACACTTGGCAACACCACACACAACAGCAGGAGCAGGCGGGCATTTCTCTGTTTCACAAACTGTCTACAACCATGCAGCACAGCCACAAGAGTTCATGGGGCGACAGACTTGCCCTGGTACCGTTGCATAAAGTTTTATAGTGGGATAGTGTTTTTTTTTTTTAAGACAGTCCATCATGGCACTTGCGATATTCTTGCATGTTAGTTGAGTGTGAAAGAAGCTTAAGGAGCGCTGTTAGTGTCACCATGTCGTATTGGCTGATAGATTATAGGTAGAGATGAAGACACTTTGATCTCTAACTTTGATCACTTTAAAACAGACACTGATGACGAACATGGAACTCTGCAGGGAAATGAAAGTGATCCCACCAGACTGTGGAATTCAAATGATTAACAAATGCTCTGCGTGATGTCTGAGCAATTACGAAATTAAAACGAGTCAGCGGCGGGTATAAATGTCTGTGGTAATGGCTCGCACTTCATTTTAATTACAGGCCTGTTACTTTCCCACAGGATTTGAAATTTGTTGTAAACACGTGTCAAGTTTTTATGTTAATAAGCGCTTCAGAAGAGACGCCTTGCTTTTGCCTGTAAGTGGCGTTCTGTACGATTTCCGCAAAACCCGCTAATTGAGGCATTTAGAACTCGACGCAGATGACTATCTTTTTTCTGGTGAATTATACAGATGTCATCTGATCTGATTTGACAATGTGTATTGTTAAGTTGTCACTATGCAAATACAGTAAATAAGATTCCGATTGTAGCGTATTATCGCTTGTTGACGTTAAAGGTGCTAAATATGTTTAGCTAGGATGGTATAAAAGTGACATTTTCTGAAGCCAGGATTTGTGGCACGTTCAAATGATTCACATGTGGATAAGAGAAGACGAACAAGGTGACGCAATGCCTTGTGTCATTATTTCTATCGCACTATGATTGAGGAATTTGATTTTCTTTAATTCTGTGTGACATCTAGTCACTGTGTCCTTTACTAAGAGCAGACACTGATCTGATTTGACAATGTGTATTGTTCTGTGTCCTTTACTAAGAGCAGACGCTCCTGTCATGAAGAAATACTAGAAAAAATTGCAAGATTAAGTTGAGTGTCATTAGCAATGAGCAATAAGCAGTGGAAGATCTTTGTGTCTTTCTTCTATTCCTGCCATTATTATTTACCGTGTTCCACTAAACAGGGCCGGTAAGAAAGTTTTGAGTAAATTGAAATTGTGTTAAATGGTGTGCTGCAGGATTTTTCCGATGCAAAATAGGTGTCATGGTTAAAAAAAAAGTTTGGAAAACGCAGATTTAGAGTGATGTGAAGAAAGAAAAAAAAATCCCAATGAAACAACAGGTTTTTTGACACATCTTTGGGGTGTTTCATGTTTATGCAATGGAGATGAGCACTGGCCCAAGGAATCATCCTTGTAGATGTTGAACCACAAACAGTGCAAATAGCAGAGGATCATGGGAACCAGAGAGCAAATCACGCCAACCCTGTACAGCATGCCAGGGACAAACCTCTACTTCTTGGGTTTATCACATGGACTGAAACCTCACTCGTGTTTTGTTTGCCTTTAAACCATTGCAATCACAATACATGGCAGCAGAGCCTTCATCCTTCACACTATTCTTCTTGAGAACAAGCGCTACTATCGATCACAACAATACGACTTGTGCCTGCAGGTGCTACAGCCCTGATCCTACTGTATACAGTGGTATTTGAGTCTACATAACCTCGAAATTAAAAATCAGAATACATCAGTAGGTAGTGCAGTTGTCTTTTAATCCAAGCGTTTAGGAGTTTAGTCTTGGTGAAAAATGACAAAAAACTTGTCCGCCAACCCGTTTCTGCCGGCCTCAGCTGTCAACAGACTCATGACAAACCTGGAGCGTAAAGCACTTGGAGTACAGTCATCAGGGCTAAAAAGGTACAGACTGTCAATTACCGTTTACCTGAAGACATTGTCATACCAAAAACAAAAAAACAGGTGGCGCGCACTAGAAGGTTCACAGCCAGCATTTGTGGTTGAAGATCAAGAGAACTGATGTTGAGCCAATGTCAGAGGATCCTCAGAATTTTAGACAAGGACAATGACTGGTTTCCTCAGCTAGAACGTCACACTGTAGAGATAAAGATCAGCTGCAGAATGAACTGCTGTGCAGACAACAGTCTTTCAAATAAATAAATTAAAAAAAAAAAAAACTGACAGCAGCGAACACAAGCCAATCAGCTTCAACAAACTCTTCTATAATCCATGGCCAAAAAACACACACAGTAGCATGCTGCCCCGACGCTTCAGTCAAACCACAATAATTAAGTCAATATAAATAAAATACTACACTTCGACCCATTTCATGTTGCAAAGCTCAACGGGTTTGTCTCAGTCACACAGTCCACATGGCACTAGAGATTTTGTCCACTGAGCACAAGGAGGGCACCTGCCAGCTTTGTCCTGATTGGTTGACGTGGGATATGGCAGCAAAGATTTCTCTGGAGAACATCCAACACCGACACTAAGAAAATAATTTAAAAAAAAATAAAAAAATCAAGATGATAATGACTCTTGATTGGAGCTAATTTTTGGTAGGGGGAGGGGGTCGGAGGACAGTGAGCCCCGAGACGCATGAAGCAGGTCATTTGTGGCAGGTGGTTTCATTGACGGTTTTGTTGCCTAAACATAATAATGTTTTTTTTAAAAAAATGTAAAAATGTTGAAGATGTTACTGTCTAAAAAACAGATTGAGAAAATATTATTCTTCAGTAACCCAACTAAGGCATTTGAATAGTAAATAAAAATTGCTATGTGTAAAAAATGTTGGCATAATTTAACGCAATCTTAGCCTAATTATAGATCAAAAATAAATAAAAACAAATAAATTAAGTTACAGTTGACAAAAAAGCAAAAATGAGTTTATGACAGTGGTGATTTAAACTGCAAAAAAAAAAAAGAAAAAAAAAAAAGGTTCCATTGGGATCGTATCCCTAAGATACTGTAAGGCAATCCAATCTCCTTTGTGACATCAAGTCAAGAAAAGTTCACCTTTAACTGCATTGTCACAGGGACGATGGACGGAGTCTTCGTTATTCCTCACCTCCATGTCCAGACTGGACAACAAAAGACTGGAAAAAAACATTCAGGCTTTTCTTTTTTTTTTTTTTTAAATCAGGTAACTTCTCCACAAGTTGGGCATTCGTGATTGGGTGGCAGCATTGCATGCTGGTTGCAGTGTTACAGATTCAGTGGTTGAGGGTGTGATTGGATTTTTCGGAGGTCATGACGGAACAGCCAGGTTTCTGGATCCGTTCAGGACCCAGAGCAGTATCAGCTGAAGAGCCACCATTAATGAAAGTGAGGGACTCAGACCAGATGCTCCACCACAGTCAGGATCTTCCTCCTGGTGCCGAGCGAAGGAAGAAAAATATTTTATTAAAACATCAAAACTCATACAGTGACCTTTAGAAAGCAATTTGCTAAAGCCAGCAGTTTATGGATTCTAAAGAAAGGAAAGGAAATATTGGCAACCTGCCACAGGCATTGTTTAATTAACTAGTGTTTGGACTGAGACAGAACACGTGTTGCCTAGCAACTTAGCACCAAATATTTATTCATATATTAGTCCACATTAGTAGTAGATCAGACGTGGGCTGCAGGAATTTTAATGTGGATTTTTGTTAATGTGGGCCACTTGGGGGCTCTAATACGTTCGGGTTTAAGTCCTAGGTGGGACATTTCATATGGTACAGAACTGGTCCAGACCACACTTTATGATGCTGCATACCAGCAAAAATACTAGAAAAACAAAACTAGCCTTTTTTTTTTTTAAAACAATTGTTACATGTAGATTATGTCAGTGTCCTTTCTACTTTGCCTGGACCAGATGAAAGGAAGGGGTTCTGTGCCATTTCCCGTAAGTAGCCCACAGCCACATGCTATCTGATTGTAGACAAGGGTGACATCATGGGCCACCTACATGTCAATCATGTCTGCTTTATCTTATCAGGTTGGAATTTGGAGCAGATGTTCTGTGAAATTTGAGACAAGAAAAGGAAGAACCAAAAAAAAAACAAAAAACCTCTGTGGTGATAGAATCATCCGCCTTAGCCAATTGTATATTCAACAGCATTATTGATGAAGCTGATAATGGTTTGTAATCATAAGAAGACACACTATGATGCAAATGAGAAGTGCAGAGCTCTGTGTCAGCGAGGGTCTACTGACATCACTTTTTCAGATGCCAAAGAGACAGACGTGAGTCTCGTTTCTGAGACAGACAATGATGGATGGGGACGGCTACAAAGAGCAGAGCTGGAAGTTCAAAGTTATGGCTGACAAGGCATTCTGGCAAGGACGAGGAAGAGACAGGACATAAAGTCGGGAAGGTGAAGACAAATGAAGGAAAACCATTAAAGAGGAATGCATTACAATGAACGGGAATAAAACGCTGAACAAACAACGATATGAGACTAAGTGTGTGTTGAGTAAATGAGGGGGAAAAGCAGCAAAAGGTTAATATTAAACACTGTTAGATTGACCACAGGTTCCTGAATAAAGGTCCAGTGTGTAACCATGAGTGACATCTAATGGTGGTTTTGTAGAATGCAGCATCCAATCCACCATTGGTGTTTAAAACAAGTTTGTGAGTTATTTTGTTTTAGTCCCCTAAATACATATAATGAAAATGTTAAATATACTTGCTAACAGTCCTTAAGAATACTACAGCTAATTAGCAGCATGATCGGCACAGGAGATTTATTAGTCATTGAGTAACACTTATTTTTCACATTTATTTTTCAAATGCCTTACTCATACTGTTAAGCTTGCCTCATAACTAAATGGACAGTGATACAGCTGGAATATGCTAATAGTGACCCCTGCTGGATCCCATGTTTTCTCCAACTAATAATCCAAAGCTCGCTCAGATGCAATTTTTAGCTTTTCATATTAACGTTTTGACTCATGCTTTAACAGATCCCATCAGACTTTATGTGCAACTTAACTGCCTCAGCCCCTATTGGCAAGATGTGGTACTGCACCTTGACCATGCTACGCTGCAGTTTGTGTATTTGCAGTTTCTTGTACCTTCAGTTAATGTAAGCCTACAGACACAGAACAATGATGTGAAAATGATTTACACACATATATACAGTACAAACAAGCATAAAGTAGTGTGCTCAATATATGCCAAGAAACACTATGGAATGTTACCCACTGGACCTTTAAATGTCGATGATAGAAAGAAGGAGAGAGCTAGTGTTATGGGACTGACCCGAGACAGCACATGAACAGTGGCAGCAGTAACATGAGCAGAGAGGAAACCAATGGGGAGCCTTCGCTCCTTTCGCACATGGCCTCATCCTAACCATCAACAGCCAATCACAGAGCAGGAAACGAAGAGAGAAAACAGAGAGAAAAAAGAGAATCATGCAGCGAAAAAGGTCCATAACAGTCAGCAGTTAGAAAGTTAGGAAGCCAACGTGAGCAGATAAAGGTAGAAGGTATTCTTTAAGTAGATACAGTTGTAGTAGAACAGGACATGCAGTCACTCCTGGGACAGGAGGGTAAGATGGAGTTAGTGCGTGGGTGGTTGTTTGTGCGTGTGGGTGAGGAAGACAGCGCAGAGGCCGCAGTTAAGTCATTAGAATGGAAAACTTGGACATTGGGAAACAAGTACTCAGTGAAAATAAACATAGTAATGCAGCATGGAGGTTTCACACGCATTGATTCTCATTAAAACGTTTGCTTAGCTGACTTATTCGTAAGCAGGGCAACAACTAAGTGTTTGTCTTCACATGGGAAACTTGAACGTGTATACAGCTTTCAAGGAATTTGGAAAGGTTGCACAATCAGCCTTCCTTAGCTGCTGCTGTCGTCAGGGGTCACCACAGTGGAACGTCTACGTCCACCCCTCCCATGTCTCCTCTACTGTTACAACAACAGTCTTCTTGCCCCCTCACTAATTTTACGACTCTTCTCCTTCAGTCTGGCAGCTTCATCTCCATCACGAAAATAAACACACTATTTTTTTTTTTTACTGCTTCTCTGACTAAGTTCACTGCAAAACGGTATCTAAGTAAAGCTGGTTATTTGTAAGAAAATTAATTGTCTACTACATAAAGCCAACATTTTCTTTGGAAGAAAATTCAGCTAATTTTAAAACAGTTTAAAAACTGATTTTAGGGAATACACATTTTCACATTTTCTCCTAAAACGTTTCCAACAACTCTTTGTTTGCATTTCTATTTCTATCCTTTATCCACCCAACCTGCTACACATCCTGCCTGGTTCTACATTTCTACTTAGACAACTGATTCGAATCATGTTCTTTTTAAAAATAAATAATTTATAACTCTTTACAAGTTGAGGCTATAATCTCCATCATATGTATATCCTTGCCTGTTGGCACTTTAGTCAGAAAGTAGTATCAGATAATAATAATAATAACAATCACAATAATAATAATAATGCATGAACCATGTGCAGATATCTTAAAGGATATGAGTAAGATTTTGTCGTGCAAAGTCAAACTTTTCTATATTAGAAGTTTAAGGGTTAGGTTTCCGTTGTATCCTGTTATTTGCCAGATGAAATGTCTAAATACATCAAGATGCTTCTCCATTATAAAAACAGATCTGGAAACTAACCCCACTAGCAGGTACTCAGGGGGTATAAATAATTAAAAAAACCCAAGGCATGATAAGAAATGTAACGTTTTCAACCTTGAATTTGTGATGATCTTTCCTTCCTACCTTTGTTCTGATTGAGATTGATTGATCCGTCTCATCAAGGGTGTTTCATGGGACTCAAAGGAACGTGTGGGGGGGCTAAGTCAAACCAAACCTCAAGCCACAACTGTTTATTTATTTACAAAATATCTGTTAGCACGGAAATGACATCCAACTGTGTTTCAGCTGCTCTGAATTAGACGATGTCATAACTAATACGTTTAACAAAACTGCCGTCTTCTTTTCTGTTTTCCTTCTTTTCCATGTACTTTCAGGAGTAATGGTGTACTCCTCATTGATGCTATAAAGTAATTGGTGGTTAAAAACAAAGAGGGCGCTACTAATCGGGTTTCCGACAATAAAACCACAACCTTCCTGTAAGTATTTACACGTCTTAGCTTTTTAGATGTTGAATTCTTAATGTCTTATATGAATGGTTCTGTTTGGTGAAGCCTGGTTTACATTCGCATGTGAGGTACGTGAAACTTTAGCTAATAGGTTAGTGGTGAAAAATGAATACTTCATTACTGCCCCCTGCTGAAAAAAAGACTTTGGTGCTGGTTAAGAAACAGCAGCGTTCCATAAAGATTTCTGACTCCACAGTGAGAATCATGTCTGTTATCAATAACATTATAGTTTATCACTCACATCCCACTTCATTAGATACAACCTTGGTCTGCTCTCTTGTTGGTACAATCCAGGGTGGATTCCTGCTTCTACAGTACATGGTCCCAGTACATCAGCAGCATGTGAACCTGAACCATTTTGTCTGGTAGAAGGAACCATGTCATGTACAATGTCACCTTTCTAAATCATCTTCTTCCATTATTTTGATGCTGGGCTTGAACTTCAGGAGTGCGTCATTATCATGTATTTCTGCCAAGGAACTGTCTGATTAGATATCTGCAATGAGTAGCAGTTGGACATGTGTGCCTAATAAAGTGGAGACTGAAGACTATGCTTTGCTTTTATTAAAATAAAATCATTATTACCAACGACATGATGGTTTTAGTCTAGTTTCTAAGTCACAAAGACTTCACTTGAACCTAACTTTTACCTCCAACTACTTCAAACTCATTCCTATGATTTTTCCTTGGAATTTCTCAGGAGATTTTAACTGTAAACCCAGGTTGCATACCTGTGTCATCACTCAGCAGCTTGGCACAATCAAACTATGGATGGGTACCAACACAGTTACGCAGTTAAAAGTCATATGAACAGTAATCGGCGTAGAGTCTGACGAAAGCAAACTTACATGTTCGTTTTTGTCGAAACAGACTGCAGGTCCTTTCCTGTACCGAGGATTCAGAGCCATTTCACAGGGATCTGGGCCTTCAGCTGAATTTGTGAGGTCAGGAACCTAACAGAGTTTCTTTTTTTTTCTCATTTTCAGGATAGTTGCAATTTCTGACAAAATTAAAACTGCAGAATAATATAAAATATATGTTAACATAAAACACAATTTAATTTATAAAACTGAACTAGACTGAAGCCTTTAAAAGACATAGGGGTTTTGAAATGTAAAAAAAATAGTATGGGTGACTTTGATGGTGAATCCACTTAGTCACACACTTGACTGGAGGCAGCCCAAACCTTTCCTCCTCATCTAAATGTAATTACAGGGGATGGACACGGCGTCTTCTACACTGCCGACTGCTTCTGCCTTGACACCATGTTGTCAACAATCCCAATCAACGGTAAGTTTATGCAATCAAACCAACGACTCTAGGAATTAGGACGGTTTTGAAAACCTTCCTTGGAAAAAAAACGGTTCCTGAGTCCCATCCCTTGTTGTTTCTCTTATCTCCTGATTATGAACAGATTGGTCAATAAACCCGTGATGTGGAAGGCATTTTCTAGCATTGTTTGTTGCACCAGACTTCTTTTTTTTTAATTGAGCACAGCCATGTGAGGTTCAGAGAATAGATCACACAATTGTTTCTCAGCTGTGATGCAGAATTATCCCACAACTGTCATGTGCAATACAGACTTGGAGCAGGACACAGCACAGACACATCTGAATTCTGGAGCTAATTTAAATGTCACTTGCAAAAGGAAACAGCCACTCCTCCCAGAGGGGTAAACTGCTTATTCTCACTCTTTACAGAGTTTGTGGGATTTAGCAGACTGGACCAAAGGTAATACAGAGGAGTGAATCTGCAGCAATTCTGCTGCTTCCCACATTTAATGGTAAGAATATCAGCTGATGTCTTCATGTCACCAGCGTCTTAAACATCTGCTGGTCAAATTAAATGCACATGTTTCCCTGCCAGATGAGAGCTGTGTGCGGTAAAAGGATACACGGCTCCTCGTCCTGCTTCATCAGGGTGGCGTCACAGGACGAGCAGGTGAGTTTCGCATCAGCGATGATAAAGACCAAGTTAGTCTTGGGCAGCTTTTCAGCGTGGTAGAGCCTGGAAAGGAGCAGATGCACGTACACACACACACACACACACACACACACACACACACACACACAAGGCATGAGTGCAGTTGTTGACAGATGGGCTGTGGTCCAGGAAAGATGGAGATACAATTTCGATGAATCATACTCACAAGAGATGCAGAAGGTTGAATATTTAAGCAGAACAATAAGAAGAAGACACTAACTTTACAATGCCTCAGTCTGGAACAGCCGGAAAAATGGAACTAAACTGAATCATGTACATGCATTTAATCACGTGATTTCACTCTGCTACCATTGGTCGAATTCAAACACATTGAGCAGATGATTCTTTCAACGCCGTCAACAAGGTTGGGTTTAAAATCCATATGCAGATCAATTAGTAATACAAATTAGCAGGGATGGAGATGGATGGATAGGTCCATGGACGTGATGATTGATAAAGGATAAACAGAGATGTGGATGGAGACAGATGGAACAGAACGGATGAAGAAGGATGAAGATAGATGAATGGATTGATGGATATAAATGAAAGAAAACTTTGTCCTCAAGAAAGGCCAAAAAAAAATTGGATTGATGGATATAAATGAAAGAAAATTTTGTCCACAAGAAAGGCCAAAAAAAAAAAAAAAGGTTTTATGGACATAGAATGTTCATCCTAAGTGACCTGCCTTGAGTCCAGACCATGGAATACTCCATGGAGTGTTGATCAATTTAAGTCACACAAGAATAGGAAATAACAAACAGTTTATTCAGTTCTGTAACAATCAGAGAGTGTAATGTAAACAAAATTGGGATCTACAAGTCCAGTACCACATTACAGCATCTGCTTTTTACCACTGTCCACTATCCTAAAATGGGCTTTGATCTCTTTGTTGCTTTGTTAGAGATGAGATTACAACCACATTGACAAACTCTGTGAATCGAGATTACAACCACATTGACAAACTCTGCGGACTCCATTCACTCCCAAACTTCTTATATTCCCTCTGCCCCACTGTCGTCTTTCACTGAAAATCCACATCCATGGAGCCCAAATGATTTTCTCTGCTTTTTTTATGGGGGTCGTAAAGAGAGAGAGAAAAAAGAATCTGCGTGTTGCTAATGTGGAGGTATGGCACACGGCGTGCCGGCAGGCACTCCATTAGCCGACACAGGGGGACCCTAAAGTGCATCAGACGGTGATCCCCACTGGTGAGGTGACTTCACCATCGTGGCATGTAGGTTTTTATAGCCCCTCTCACCTTTGGGGACTTCATTTGTGTCTCTAATGTATCAGGTGCAAGGAATTTAATGATATGTTAGAGCAGATCTGATCCCTGGCTCCTGTGGTTTGACCAGAGAATTTCTGGTAACAGCCTGGACGCACGTTTGAACTTCGCTGGAGCTGGGACATTTAATAGATAGATCTGCTTCACTCTCAGGGTGTCAAACTTTAACACGAGTTAAAATGGTCCAAAACTTGGCTGTAAAATATACCTTTTGCCTTTACGTATCACCCTGGCTCATTGTTAAGAGTTTTCTTCAAAGTTTTGGACCAATTTTAATCTCACTTTGAGTTTTTGCAACTTTCGGTTTTGGAATGAAAATTTTTCCCTTTAGACCTGCATTCACCCATTATTGAACCATTTGTTTATACATTTTTGTATTAAACAACCAAGTGAGTGGCGCTTTGGCCCAGAGGCAATGTCTCTGTCATTGGTGTGGAACCCCAGGGTTCACCTCCTGGGCAAGTTCGAATCCTGGTTAGGGCGGTTGGTACCTTCCAGTGGACTCACCACCCGCAGGAAGGTTTGGTACGGTGCAATGTGATTTGGGTGGCGACTGCTGCCCCCGCGACCCGGTAACGGATAAGCGGATGAAAATGGATGGATGGATGGACAACCAAGTGAAGACCATCAGCAATAATTATCTACATGGCAAGGATCCATTATGGAAATGGTATCCAAAAAAAAAAAAAAAAAACAAAATCTGAAAGATCTTACCTGGAGCAGTTTTCACAGTCAACTGTTCCTCTGAAGGACTGATTGTTGTTCATGAAATAAAACTGGGTTTGCTTGGTGATGCAGACCTCTTTCAGCATGGCGTCAGACAACTCATCGTCCATCTCAGCTGCAAAAGATCAAGAACATTTACTTTGAACGAACGCGAGTATACATACAGTTTTAATACTTATTATTTATGGAGTACAAGTAATTAAATTAGCCAATTTGAGGTCAATGTTCCTTCCAACCCTTTCCTAATAAACGAAAATGTAATTACACCTCCTGCAGTTTGTCTCAGACACATCAATTTGTGCCAATAATTCTGGTGTAAACATAATGACATTAAAACATGTTTTGACAAGCATCGTCGCCATCACGCCACATAAAATTACAAACACAAACGCATCTGTCATGTTAAGTTACACATCAGATGTTAATGCGTCGTCCCACCAGAAATCACCTGCAAACACTGCTACGCAGCTGAAGAAATGAAGAAGAATGAGTAACGAGCTGTTGAGTGATGAACTGCAGAGTCATGAAAAAAGTTCATAAAAAAAAAAGAAACACAACATAGTTGCTCTCAGTGTGTGGTTCTGTTCAGAAACAAACAACCGGCAACCGATCTGATGCCTGTTCAGACGTCTGACGTTCACAGAAGAGGATGTTTGTAGAAAGAAGAAGAAAAATCTCACATTTTTGGCTTTTTTCTCTTTTGACTGACAGAAACTCACCTGCGTCCAAAAAGTTTGGGAATGTGATGCTGACCAGTATCTGTTGCAGTATTGACCTGTGAGCCAAAAATGAAAACGCTGTGAAAATGCTGACGAAAATGTCGACATCAATTTCAGCAACATTTTATAAAATAAAACCATCTGTGTGGATGCTACTGCAAAAAAAAAAATAAAAAAAAACTAAAAAAACTAAACTTACAAACATGCTTCTGCATTCTAGACAAAATTTTATTTAGAGTATCTTTAAGCTTCACCAAAAAAACCTCCAATATTATTGGACACAATGTAAAACACACTGTTAATGATATCAAGACACTGGAACAGAGCATAAATCAGGAGAGGATCTCCTGGAATGTTGTAACGTCTTGGGAATATTTCAGCTATTAAACAGATGCTATACATGCATTTTTAAGGAGTTTGTCTGTTTCTCATTACAATCTGAGGATACAAGTTCTTATACTGTGTTATTTTAAAACAAAAAAACAAACAAAACCCACAAACGAAATGATTCTGATGAAAACCATGTTTGTAAAGTGAGAAAAATAAAAAAGGTCTCACCATGCTGCAGCTGTGGCCCACCATCCTACATTCAAGATATCTGCTATTGTGGGCTAAGAGGGACAAAACAGAACAACAGTGAGGTTCAGACAATAATTAAATTATCAACTTTTTAAATCAAATAGCAACAAAAATAATAAGGAGCTTATTTTCACTCACTTGGCTAAATTGCTAATAAACCAACAAAATGGCTACATGTCAGTACAGCAGACAGAGCTAATGGCAAAATAAACCAAAGTTGACTCCACTTGGCTTAAATTTAAATAGAAATAAAAAGAGAATTGTTAGCCATGATTTTCAAGTAACCCAAAAAAATTGTCAATGTTATGAAAAAGAGAATTGTTAGCCATGATTTTCACTAAGTAACCCAAAAAAATTGTCAATTAGCAACTTGTTAGCATTCATGACTGTGCCATAACCACTGCTCTAAGTTAGCCAAAATGATAACTAAAAGTATGCTCATAAGGTCAATGCAACAAAAGAAACTATTATAAAATTAACAGCTAGTGGGCTGAATAAGTCAAAGAGGCTAAATTTGATGTAAAAACAATAAATCAATTAGCTCATTTCTAAAAGCACAGCAGAAATAGCTTGCTAGTTAACGAGTTAGCTAAGATGTCTATCAGGAAATAGATGGGCAATTCAAAATGCACCTCACACATGTTCCAGAGGACCAGCAAATGTAAGAAAGCTGATGAAAAAAGGTTGTGGCCACATAAAACCTGGCCAAACAACGGGAGTTGGAGACGCCTGGTGTTAAATCATCTCACAAATGGCCTTAATCTACTTAAACCACAGTGAATATCCCAGCTCATGTTTGCAGTGGCTGTCCAGTTGAGGCTCGCACACAGAGAGCCAAAGCTCAAGCCAGAGATTTTTATATTTTATTTTATTTTCCTCCAACTCGGAGGAAGTCCGAACACAATCCTCTTCAGCAGATGTTAGGATAGATATCTAAACACGGAGCCAGTGAGAAAACAAAGTAGCACACGGTTTGAATAAAAGGCTCAACATGTTGCTTTGATTAAGCTTAGCATGCGAGTCCCTTGTTTGGTGAATCGCTGCTGCATCCTCTCTGTTCAGTGGCTGCGGTGTTTGAATCATCAACAACTTCTAACTAACCGTGTTAGAGCCATCGGGGGCTCTTGACAGCAGCTTTGATCAGGAGCTTTGTCTTCTATCCAACCATGTCACACTGTTTACATACAGTAGGGTCTCCGCACTGGAAAATGATGAGGTTTGTCTGAAAGTGGGGGCAGTTGTTTGGGCCTACGTCAGGGGTGTCCAAGCTTTTTTCATTTTCATGTAAAACATTCAAATTCAGACGTATTTCCACCACGGAGTGTGGGAAGCATGACGAGGCCTTTTGAAATCATTGTTAGTGGAAAAACACACAATGAGTTTGCTGTTAGCAAAGAAAAAAAGCTAGCATGCCAGACCATGCTAAATGCTTGTTAAAAGCTATGCTATTTTGCTAGAAAATTTTTGCTAAATGCTTGTTAAAAGCTATGCTACTTTGCTAGAAAAAAAAGCTAAAATTTAATATATAATTATATTACTATTCACTAACTAAAAGTTATTTCAGAAACAGTTAATATGCATCAAGAATATGGAAGGAAAACAAAAAAAATGTAAAACGGCTTAGGGTTAGCCAAATGGCTTAGCGCTGACAGCGTACTAGCTTAAAGCTACAAAACCTTAGCCAAGAAAGTGACAAAAACGAACCATTACAGCCGTGCCAAGATGCTGCTAAAAGTAGCCAAGGCTGATATTTAGAAGATAATATCTAAAGAATGTGGAATATTTACAAAATATCTTGAATTAAATTAGCTGGGAAAAAGCTAAATGTTTGTCAAAAAGGTTCATATTAGTGAATATTTGTAATAGTGTAGATACCTACAAGTTAGCGACAAGGAGAAACAGCTCAAAATTATAAAAAAAAACAGAGATTGCAATCAGCCAAGAAGAGACTGCAAAGATTAGCCACAATCCTTTCACTCCTAACGACCAAACTATTTGTAATAGTGTAGATACCTACAAGAAGAAACAGCTCAAAATTATAAAAAAAGCCACAATCCTTTCACTCCTAATGACCAAACAAAAAAATTAAAAATAAATACATTTAACAAGGAGACACTGCAGTGCCATAAAAGCTGTCATGGGGGGCGACTATTGGACCCCGGCCAGACTTTGGATGTGGCTGACGTACAGTAAGTGCTGTCCTTTGAGAGACGATGAGGTTTGTCTATTAGTGTGGTTTTGTTGTTTGCGCTTGTATAAAGTCCACATGGGCCGCAGCGCTGATGTCAACCTTTCAGGTTTTAGACAAATGGATCAGAGTTGGTGAAAAGTCTGTTGACAGTTTGCATGACTTCAGCGCACGTTGTTCATTCTGCGAGTGATGAAAAACAGCGCCCCCAATTTTTTTTTTTTTTTTACATCCCTTGTAGTGTGTTGGCCAAGCACGGCAGACCACCTAATCCTGTTACTGTTGCTCTGACTCCTACTCTAACGCTTTCACCATACCCTCTGCTACCCTTCCCATCTGCTCCGCACTGATTTATGTTTCCCTGCTGAGGAATGCTGCCTGTATATGTGTGTGTGTGTGTGTGTGTGTGTGTCTGACCTCTTGGGAGAGTGCTAGGAAGCAGTAATAAGTAAAAAAAAAAAAAAAAAGGTTACATGTGTCCCGGCATCTGTGCTCATGATAGTGTGGACATCAAAATGTGTGAACATGTATGTAGACGTATGGCTTTAAAGGGACTCGAACACCTTTTCAAAGCAAAAATCCAAGCACCTTTTTTCAAGAACTTCAAGCCTCGTTTTACAGCTTGTTCCTCGATGTTCTACAGCTTTTAGCTATAATGGCTAACAATTTGTAATTTCCGCTTTATTTATAGTCACTTTTAAGGCTATTTTCATTTCTGTCTAAAGGCTATTTTTTTTTCTTGAATCACCTTTATTTACTTGTGTAAATAACATTTGCTGTTTTTGTTTATTTTATGTTAAATTCAATTTTATATTGTGCAATGTAATGCTTTGGCTAATGGCAGCCTTTAAAATGACTAACTTTTGGCCACACATTAGAGATTAATTAAGAGCTAAAATAGTTCAATTTTAACTAAAGTTTTCATTATTTTATCACACTTTCTTGCTTAGTTAATAGTCACAAGAGGTTCTTGACTACAACTGATATTTAAAAAAAAAACTGCTTGTGTTAGAAGTTTGGTTATTTTTCGGAAACCATTGAACTTTTTTTTAAAAAGTATGTTTCAGCTAACCTTTTAGCTAATTGTGGGTGTTTTTAGTACTTTTGCTTCAGAATTATTCCTGAAGTGTTTTTACTTTAAAATAACATTTTCCGCATATTTCTTCTATATTAAACTAACCACCAGCTCCTAAACGTTAGTATTGCATCAACTTTTTTAGTGACTATACCTGCAGAAAAAGCAAAAAAAAGAAAAAAAGAAAAGCATTTCACACCTTTCAGGTACTTCACCTGGAACTCACTAACACTTTGAAGACACAAAATTAAACACAAGAAATATGAAGTATTTTAAGCACAAAAACCAACTGCAGTGCGTAAGTGAGAAAATCTACACTTGTTGTTAGTGTATTTGTTCGTAATAGTTAAGGTAAGAGGCAGGGTACTGCATTACGTGTATGTGAGGTGCTCAAAAACACATAAAACTGTGTGTGTGTGTGTGTGTGTGTGTGTGTGTTTGATCCCTGGCTTATGTAACCCACCACATAGACAGATCTGAGCCCAGCTGCAGCCTTGCTCTCCTTCTTCGGATCACAGAGGGACTGGTAGTCGAAGGTTTGCTTCAGGGTGAACAGGGAGTCGTTCAGGCTCCTCATGAGAACAGGATCAATCACTCCAAAGAAACGGCCAATCTGTTACATTCACAGGAAGGAAGCGATTCATAAAGGATGTTAAAACAATAACAACCTTCTGTAGATTTCTGTTTGCAGGGTAAATACGAGGAGGCAGGTACGCTAAAGCACTTTGGCCAGAAATGAACTGCGTGGCCTCTTTAAGAGGAGATTTCAGCGATGGCCAAAAGGCCCTCGCTGCCCATCTGCAGAAACAATCAGGAGCAGCTAAAAATAGTTTGATATACAGAAGGTGACCGGCAGTAAAAGATTTATTATTCCTCCCTCTTTATGTGGAATCCAAGGAAAAGTCAGACTTTACTGACTCCAACTGTGTCTTTAAAAAACACATATAATGTATATACTGTACAGTTAAAGGACAATATAAAGAGAGAGTTTTCTTAAAAACCATATATGTGGATTGCTTACTTTATTTAGCTTAGCTCCTAATCCTATTAATCAACTTTAGAAAATTTTGTTTAAAAGCAAATGTTTTTAAAAAATATATCTTGACCTATCCTGGTATCCAGTAATTATTTTTGGCATCAACTGTACTTAAGTATTCTGTAAAAATTAAGAACATCACCTCTTAAAAGGAAAAAGACTGATGATGAAAAAGATGATTTTTTTTTTCAGTGTTTCCCCATTTGACATTTTAATTACACTTGTGATTCTGGACTTTGACTCAAAGCCATATTAAAAACATGGGCAACAAAGATGTCACAGTGGGCCAGTAAATTCACCTCCAACCAGGATGATGGACTTGACTTTAATTTGAAAAACACAATCCGGGGGGAAACTATAAATTTTCACCTGCAGTCACCGTTTTCAAACGTGTTCATGGGAGGCTGTACGTGTCTCCGTGTCCAGGAGGTATTATGTAAAGTTGGTCTTCAACTATAAGTGTGTCTTGAAAGATGAGGACCTCTGCTTGGGCCTAAACATACGTATGTGTGTGTGTGTGTGTGTGTGTGGGTGTGTGCTTGATGGAAATACAAGCTTTCCTTCCACTTTGTAAGGTCACTGTTAACAAGCCATCCTCCACATATCCATTCCTCTCAGGCCTAACAGCACAACCACGTATAAATCTTCCAATCTATAAGGTAAAAGGAAGCCGTCTCCTCTTTCCCCTTGTGCAATAACACAAATAATGAATTAACAGTCACAGCCCCGTCGGCTGCAGACTCCCCACGGGGAAAAAAAAAAAAAAAAAAAATGAAAGTCAGAAAAGGAAGGAGAGAGGGCGAGAGTGCGACATAAAGTGGTA